>NW_028318072.1:0-600000 GCF_062004578.1 Staurois parvus
ATTGTTACTCAGGGACAGACAGAATTGTTACTGAGTGCCAGAGAATTGTTACTCGCACAGACACAAAATTGTTACTTGCACAGACACAGAATTGTTACTCGCACAGACACAGAATTGTTACTCAGGGCCACAGAATTCATACTCAGGGATAGACAGAATTGTTACTGAGTGCCAGAGAATTGTTACTCAGGGACAGACAGAATTGTTACTGAGTGCCAGAGAATTGTTACTCAGGGACAGACAGAATTGTTACTGAGTGCCAGAGAATTGTTACTCGCACAGACACAAAATTGTTACTTGCACAGACACAGAATTGTTACTCGCACAGACACAGAATTGTTACTCAGGGCCACAGAATTCATACTCAGGGATAGACAGAATTGTTACTGAGTGCCAGAGAATTGTTACTCAGGGACAGACAGAATTGTTACTGAGTGCCAGAGAATTGTTACTCAGGGACAGACAGAATTGTTACTGAGTGCCAGAGAATTGTTACTCGCACAGACACAAAATTGTTACTTGCACAGACACAGAATTGTTACTCGCACAGACACAGAATTGTTACTCAGGGCCACAGAATTCATACTCAGGGACAGACAGAATTGTTACTGAGTGCCAGAGAATTGTTACTCAGGGACAGACAGAATTGTTACTGAGTGCCAGAGAATTGTTACTCGCACAGACACAAAATTGTTACTTGCACAGACACAGAATTGTTACTCGCACAGACACAGAATTGTTACTCAGGGCCACAGAATTCATACTCAGGGACAGACAGAATTGTTACTGAGTGCCAGAGAATTGTTACTCAGGGACAGACAGAATTGTTACTGAGTGCCAGAGAATTGTTACTCAGGGACAGACAGAATTGTTACTGAGTGCCAGAGATTTGTTACTCGCACAGACACAAAATTGTTACTTGCACAGACACAGAATTGTTACTCGCACAGACACAGAATTGTTACTCAGGGCCACAGAATTCATACTCAGGGACAGACAGAATTGTTACTGAGTGCCAGAGAATTGTTACTCAGGGACAGACAGAATTGTTACTGAGTGCCAGAGAATTGTTACTCAGGGACAGACAGAATTGTTACTGAGTGCCAGAGATTTGTTACTCGCACAGACACAAAATTGTTACTTGCACAGACACAGAATTGTTACTCGCACAGACACAGAATTGTTACTCAGGGCCACAGAATTCATACTCAGGGACAGACAGAATTGTTACTGAGTGCCAGAGAATTGTTACTCAGGGACAGACAGAATTGTTACTGAGTGCCAGAGAATTGTTACTCGCACAGACACAAAATTGTTACTTGCACAGACACAGAATTGTTACTCGCACAGACACAGAATTGTTACTCAGGGCCACAGAATTCATACTCAGGGACAGACAGAATTGTTACTGAGTGCCAGAGAATTGTTACTCAGGGACAGACAGAATTGTTACTGAGTGCCAGAGAATTGTTACTCAGGGACAGACAGAATTGTTACTGAGTGCCAGAGATTTGTTACTCGCACAGACACAAAATTGTTACTTGCACAGACACAGAATTGTTACTCGCACAGACACAGAATTGTTACTCAGGGCCACAGAATTCATACTCAGGGACAGACAGAATTGTTACTGAGTGCCAGAGAATTGTTACTCAGGGACACCTAATCGTTGAATTAAATAGTATGTCAGACAACATGCAGAGGAGTGGCAGAGGAGGCAATGTTTTAGGAGCGAGCAGACGTGGCAGCAGAGGAAGGGGTCGAGGCAGCAGTATTCGCAGCCAGAGGCCAGTGCTCCCGGTGTCATCCAGCGGTCGTGTCTCCACCGACAACCCTGCCGTCATTGATTGGTTGGCTCGGTCGTCTTCCTCTTCCCAGGTCACCTCTGACACCTACAGCCAACGGTCGGTGGGTACGTCAGACACAACCGTTAGTTGGCATGGCCCGGGACCAAGCCCACTGAAATCACGTGTCCTCTACCTGCCCCTGTCCTTTGCTGTTCCCTCACCAAGCGAAGTATCGCATGCTGTGGGCTCAGCCCCACTGTACAGTGAGGAAGAGCTAACAGAGGGCGGTCAGGAACGGGGGGAGACATCGGCCTTTTCAGCAGCCAAGCGAACAAGTACTGGCGAGGAGAGTGGCTCGGTAGCCGGTCTAGAGACAGGTCTGTCTCCTGACCAGACGCAGCCGAGGGGGCTAGTAGTGAGGCGGAGACCCTACTTGATGATGAGGAGGTTGATCGCACTTGGCAGCCTCGTCGTCATCAGGCAATTTCTTCCGCATCATCAGGAGAAGAGGGTGGCAGCTTGGCAGCGAGCAAAACAGTCGGTGGGTTGCCCAGGAGACAGCAGCAGGGTCGCATCAGTGTCAGTGGAGCCAAACGTCCACGGAGTAGAGCACCAGCTCCACTGCAGCCTACCACCACGGCCAGTAGTGGTGCCGTTGCGCACGGAGGAAGTAGCAGTCAGCCAGTGAAGAGTAGCGGGGGCAAAGTTTCCTACTCGGTGGTGTGGCAATTTTTCCTCAAGCCGCCCGAGGAAGTAAACGTAGCCGTATGTCGACTATGTGGCCAGAAATGCAAGCGTGGCCAGGGGGCCCATGTTGGGACTACAGCGTTGCGTCAGCATATGCAGCGTCACCATTCGGTGGCCTGGGAAAACCGTGATAAACATACGGCGGTTCTGCCTGCCCCAGCCCCCGCTCCATCACCCGCTCCGTTACTTGCTCCGTCACCCGACGTCGTCAATCGCCCTCTATCAGCCAGTCAAGGCTCCAACACCTCTGCTGAGGGGAGTTGTCGCTCATTGGCATCTTCCGCTCGTTCAGATGCTCCTTCTCCTGCTACTCCTCTTCTCGGATTCCGTCAACAGTCTTTCTTGGAATCCGTATCCAAGAGACAACAGTTTGCGAGCACGCACCCGACGGTGCAAAAGCTGAACGTCCTCCTGTCCAAGTTGCTGGTGCTGCAGTCCCTCCCTTTCCAACTGGTGGACTCAGCACCTTTCCGAGAAATGATGGCTTGTGCCGCGCCGCGGTGGAGAGTGCCAAGCCGTCATTTCTTTGCCCAAAAGGCAGTGCCAGCCCTGCATTCACATGTAGAAGAGATGGTGGGCCAGTCTTTGAGCATGTCGGTCTCTGCCAAAGTGCACGGCAGCGCCGACGTGTGGAGCTGTAACTACGGTCAGGGACAGTACATGTCATTTACGGCCCACTGGGTGAACGTGGTGCCGGCACAGCCGCACCAGCAACTTGGACAGGTCACGACGCTTTTGCCTCCACGTTTGCACGTCCTTGGTCCAGCAAGCATGTCCGCCTCTACCACCTCTTTTTCCGCCGTGTCCTCAGCCGCCACCCCCGTGCCAAGTCCCATTACCCGACCGGCATATCACATGTGCAGGGCGCAACGGTGTCACGCTGTGCTGCACCTGGTATGCCTTGGCGAACGTAGTCACACAGGGGAGGAACTGCTGAGTGTAATGAACAGAGAAATCGACAGATGGCTGTCTCCGCGCAAACTAAAAATCGGAACCATGTTGACTGACAACGGAAAGAACATGGTGTCTGCTCTGCGTCAAGGAAGGTTGTGCCATGCGCCATGCATGGCTCACGTGTTCAATCTGGTTGTCAAGCGGTTCCTAAAATCCACCATCCCACTGCAAGACATCCTTAAAATGTCACGTAAACTGTGCATGCATTTCAGCCATTCCTACACCGCAAAGAACACCCTCATTGAGCTGCAGCGGCAGAACGGAATTCCACAGCATCGCCTGATCTGCGACGTTGCAACAAGGTGGAATTCAACCCTACACATGTTAGACCGCCTTTACGAGCAGCGAAAGGCCATCACCGATTTCCTGATGTTACAAGCGGATAAAGGTACTCCCCTGTGTAACTTAGATGTCAGCCATTGGCAGCTCATGCGTGACACCTGCCGCTTGCTCAGGCCCTTTGAGGAGGCCACGCTATTCGTGAGTCGGCAGGACTATGGGATGAACGACGTCATTCCTCTGTTGCACGTCCTGGAACAAATGCTGTTAACAATGGCTGGTCAGGGTGCGGTAGACGTGGCGCACAGATCTCAACGCCACATGACCCCTGTGGGGGCAGGACAGGAAGAAGAGGAGGAGGTAGAGGAGGACATTTGTGCTCAGGAATTATTGAGTGAAATGGGTGGTTTTTCCACTCAGCGGACAGGAGTGGAGGAGCAGGAGCATCTGGTAGAGGAGGAGGAGGAGACAGAGGACCCAGACGCACCGTGGCAGTATGCTGTGGAGATGGAGGCAGGGAGTCCCTCGCATTCCTTGGCACAAATGGCCCATAGCATGCTCGGTTGCTTGCGTAGCGACAGCCGAATAATAACCATCAGACAGAGGGATGACTTTTGGCTGTCCACCTTGTTGGACCCTCGCTACCGGTCCAAAATGGTGGCCTTTTTCACACCTGCTGAGAGGGAGGCCAAAATTACGTACTATAAAAACCACCTATGTAGTCAGTTGGTCTCTGCCTTTGTGCGCCAACGTCCATCCTCAGACACTGTGGGCCCTGTGCGCTCGCGTTCCGCTGGCATGGCAGCAGGGGAGGGGTGGGGTGGTAGGAGCAGTGGCAGCTCCACCAGCAGCGGCTGCCTCAGTCTGCAGTCGATGATGAGTAGCTTTCTTCACCAGCGCAGTGAGGAAACTACTAACCAGCCGCAGCAGCAGCAGCAGCATCAGGTGGACCTGGAGCAGGAGCTCAAACAACAGGCTTGGGCCTACTTGGACAGCACCCTGCCAACCGAGGTAGACAATCCCCTTGACTACTGGGCAACGAAACTTGACCTTTGGCCCCAACTAGCTGAATTTGCCCTTGAAAGGCTGTCATGCCCGGCCAGTAGCGTGGCATCGGAGCGCGTGTTTAGTGCGGCAGGAGGTATTGTAACTCCGCGGAGGACACGACTGTCCACCCAAAGTGTGGAGAGACTCACGTTTGTGAAAATGAATCAGGCGTGGATTAGTCTGGATTTCAAACCACCAGTTCCTGACACAACTGACTAAATCCGCCATGAATCATGCCTCAAACATGTGCCACTTTCAGGTCTCCTCACACTGCTGGTGTGTTTAATTTTTTGACATAGGGTGCTGGCAGATTACGGGCCTCCTATAGCTGCTGCCAGGCCCCTAATCTGCCATAGGCCCCTATATACCGCCTCCTCATGCTGCTGCCAAGTCCAGAGTCTCTCATGGGTCCCTGTACGGCCTCCCATTGCTGCTGTCTCCATCGCCACACTCTGCTGCCATGTGCCACTTTCAGGTCTCTTCACACTGCTGGTGTGTTAAATTTTTTGACATAGGGTGCAGGCAGATTACGGGCCTCACATAGCTGCTGCCAGGCCCCTAATCTGCCATGGGCCCCTATATACCGCCTCCTCATGCTGCTGCCAAGTCCAGAGTCTGTCATGGGTCCCTGTATGGCCTCCCATTGCTGCTGTCTCCATCGCCACACTCTGCTGCCATGTGCCACTTTCAGGTCTCTTCACACTGCTGGTGTGTTAAATTTTTTGACATAGGGTGCAGGCAGATTACGGGCCTCACATAGCTGCTGCCAGGCCCCTAATCTGCCATGGGCCCCTATATACCGCCTCCTCATGCTGCTGCCAAGTCTAGAGTCTGTCATGGGTCCCTGTACGGCCTCCCATTGCTGCTGTCTCCATCGCCACACTCTGCTGCCATGTGCCACTTTCAGGTCTCCTCACACTGCTGGTGTGTAGAATTTTTTGACATAGGGTGCTGGCAGATTATGGGCCTCCTATAGCTGCTGCCAGGCCCCTAATCTGCCATAGGCCCCTATATACCGCCTCCTCATGCTGCTGCCAGGTCCAGAGTCTCTCATGGGTCCCTGTACGGCCTCCCATTGCTGCTGTCTCCATCGCCACACTCTGCCATGTGCCACTTTCAGGTCTCCTCACACACTGCTGGTGTGTTACATTTTTTGACATAGGGTGCAGGCAGATTACGGGCCTCACATAGCTGCTGCCAGGCCCCTAATCTGCCATGGGCCCCTATATACCGCCTCCTCATGCTGCTGCCAAGTCCAGAGTCTCTCATGGGTCCCTGTACGGCCTCCCATTGCTGCTGTCTCCATCGCCACACTCTGCTGCCATGTGCCACTTTCAGGTCTCTTCACACTGCTGGTGTGTTAAATTTTTTGACATAGGGTGCAGGCAGATTACGGGCCTCACATAGCTGCTGCCAGGCCCCTAATCTGCCATGGGCCCCTATATACCGCCTCCTCATGCTGCTGCCAAGTCCAGAGTCTGTCATGGGTCCCTGTATGGCCTCCCATTGCTGCTGTCTCCATCGCCACACTCTGCTGCCATGTGCCACTTTCAGGTCTCTTCACACTGCTGGTGTGTTAAATTTTTTGACATAGGGTGCAGGCAGATTACGGGCCTCACATAGCTGCTGCCAGGCCCCTAATCTGCCATGGGCCCCTATATACCGCCTCCTCATGCTGCTGCCAAGTCCAGAGTCTCTCATGGGTCCCTGTACGGCCTCCCATTGCTGCTGTCTCCATCGCCACACTCTGCTGCCATGTGCCACTTTCAGGTCTCTTCACACTGCTGGTGTGTTAAATTTTTTGACATAGGGTGCAGGCAGATTACGGGCCTCACATAGCTGCTGCCAGGCCCCTAATCTGCCATGGGCCCCTATATACCGCCTCCTCATGCTGCTGCCAAGTCCAGAGTCTGTCATGGGTCCCTGTATGGCCTCCCATTGCTGCTGTCTCCATCGCCACACTCTGCTGCCATGTGCCACTTTCAGGTCTCTTCACACTGCTGGTGTGTTAAATTTTTTGACATAGGGTGCAGGCAGATTACGGGCCTCACATAGCTGCTGCCAGGCCCCTAATCTGCCATGGGCCCCTATATACCGCCTCCTCATGCTGCTGCCAAGTCTAGAGTCTGTCATGGGTCCCTGTACGGCCTCCCATTGCTGCTGTCTCCATCGCCACACTCTGCTGCCATGTGCCACTTTCAGGTCTCCTCACACTGCTGGTGTGTAGAATTTTTTGACATAGGGTGCTGGCAGATTATGGGCCTCCTATAGCTGCTGCCAGGCCCCTAATCTGCCATAGGCCCCTATATACCGCTTCCTCATGCTGCTGCCAGGTCCAGAGTCTCTCATGGGTCCCTGTACGGCCTCCCATTGCTGCTGTCTCCATCGCCACACTCTGCCATGTGCCACTTTCAGGTCTCCTCACACACTGCTGGTGTGTTACATTTTTTGACATAGGGTGCAGGCAGATTACGGGCCTCACATAGCTGCTGCCAGGCCCCTAATCTGCCATGGGCCCCTATATACCGCCTCCTCATGCTGCTGCCAAGTCCAGAGTCTGTCATGGGTCCCTGTATGGCCTCCCATTGCTGCTGTCTCCATCGCCACACTCTGCTGCCATGTGCCACTTTCAGGTCTCTTCACACTGCTGGTGTGTTAAATTTTTTGACATAGGGTGCAGGCAGATTACGGGCCTCACATAGCTGCTGCCAGGCCCCTAATCTGCCATGGGCCCCTATATACCGCCTCCTCATGCTGCTGCCAAGTCCAGAGTCTCTCATGGGTCCCTGTACGGCCTCCCATTGCTGCTGTCTCCATCGCCACACTCTGCTGCCATGTGCCACTTTCAGGTCTCTTCACACTGCTGGTGTGTTAAATTTTTTGACATAGGGTGCAGGCAGATTACGGGCCTCACATAGCTGCTGCCAGGCCCCTAATCTGCCATGGGCCCCTATATACCGCCTCCTCATGCTGCTGCCAAGTCCAGAGTCTGTCATGGGTCCCTGTATGGCCTCCCATTGCTGCTGTCTCCATCGCCACACTCTGCTGCCATGTGCCACTTTCAGGTCTCTTCACACTGCTGGTGTGTTAAATTTTTTGACATAGGGTGCAGGCAGATTACGGGCCTCACATAGCTGCTGCCAGGCCCCTAATCTGCCATGGGCCCCTATATACCGCCTCCTCATGCTGCTGCCAAGTCTAGAGTCTGTCATGGGTCCCTGTACGGCCTCCCATTGCTGCTGTCTCCATCGCCACACTCTGCTGCCATGTGCCACTTTCAGGTCTCCTCACACTGCTGGTGTGTAGAATTTTTTGACATAGGGTGCTGGCAGATTATGGGCCTCCTATAGCTGCTGCCAGGCCCCTAATCTGCCATAGGCCCCTATATACCGCCTCCTCATGCTGCTGCCAGGTCCAGAGTCTCTCATGGGTCCCTGTACGGCCTCCCATTGCTGCTGTCTCCATCGCCACACTCTGCCATGTGCCACTTTCAGGTCTCCTCACACACTGCTGGTGTGTTACATTTTTTGACATAGGGTGCAGGCAGATTACGGGCCTCACATAGCTGCTGCCAGGCCCCTAATCTGCCATGGGCCCCTATATACCGCCTCCTCATGCTGCTGCCAAGTCCAGAGTCTCTCATGGGTCCCTGTACGGCCTCCCATTGCTGCTGTCTCCATCGCCACACTCTGCTGCCATGTGCCACTTTCAGGTCTCTTCACACTGCTGGTGTGTTAAATTTTTTGACATAGGGTGCAGGCAGATTACGGGCCTCACATAGCTGCTGCCAGGCCCCTAATCTGCCATGGGCCCCTATATACCGCCTCCTCATGCTGCTGCCAAGTCCAGAGTCTGTCATGGGTCCCTGTATGGCCTCCCATTGCTGCTGTCTCCATCGCCACACTCTGCTGCCATGTGCCACTTTCAGGTCTCTTCACACTGCTGGTGTGTTAAATTTTTTGACATAGGGTGCAGGCAGATTACGGGCCTCACATAGCTGCTGCCAGGCCCCTAATCTGCCATGGGCCCCTATATACCGCCTCCTCATGCTGCTGCCAAGTCCAGAGTCTCTCATGGGTCCCTGTACGGCCTCCCATTGCTGCTGTCTCCATCGCCACACTCTGCTGCCATGTGCCACTTTCAGGTCTCTTCACACTGCTGGTGTGTTAAATTTTTTGACATAGGGTGCAGGCAGATTACGGGCCTCACATAGCTGCTGCCAGGCCCCTAATCTGCCATGGGCCCCTATATACCGCCTCCTCATGCTGCTGCCAAGTCCAGAGTCTGTCATGGGTCCCTGTATGGCCTCCCATTGCTGCTGTCTCCATCGCCACACTCTGCTGCCATGTGCCACTTTCAGGTCTCTTCACACTGCTGGTGTGTTAAATTTTTTGACATAGGGTGCAGGCAGATTACGGGCCTCACATAGCTGCTGCCAGGCCCCTAATCTGCCATGGGCCCCTATATACCGCCTCCTCATGCTGCTGCCAAGTCTAGAGTCTGTCATGGGTCCCTGTACGGCCTCCCATTGCTGCTGTCTCCATCGCCACACTCTGCTGCCATGTGCCACTTTCAGGTCTCCTCACACTGCTGGTGTGTAGAATTTTTTGACATAGGGTGCTGGCAGATTATGGGCCTCCTATAGCTGCTGCCAGGCCCCTAATCTGCCATAGGCCCCTATATACCGCCTCCTCATGCTGCTGCCAGGTCCAGAGTCTCTCATGGGTCCCTGTACGGCCTCCCATTGCTGCTGTCTCCATCGCCACACTCTGCCATGTGCCACTTTCAGGTCTCCTCACACACTGCTGGTGTGTAGAATTTTTTGACATAGGGTGCTGGCAGATTATGGGCCTCCTATAGCTGCTGCCAGGCCCCTAATCTGCCATAGGCCCCTATATACCGCTTCCTCATGCTGCTGCCAGGTCCAGAGTCTCTCATGGGTCCCTGTACGGCCTCCCATTGCTGCTGTCTCCATCGCCACACTCTGCCATGTGCCACTTTCAGGTCTCCTCACACACTGCTGGTGTGTTACATTTTTTGACATAGGGTGCAGGCAGATTACGGGCCTCACATAGCTGCTGCCAGGCCCCTAATCTGCCATGGGCCCCTATATACCGCCTCCTCATGCTGCTGCCAAGTCCAGAGTCTGTCATGGGTCCCTGTATGGCCTCCCATTGCTGCTGTCTCCATCGCCACACTCTGCTGCCATGTGCCACTTTCAGGTCTCTTCACACTGCTGGTGTGTTAAATTTTTTGACATAGGGTGCAGGCAGATTACGGGCCTCACATAGCTGCTGCCAGGCCCCTAATCTGCCATGGGCCCCTATATACCGCCTCCTCATGCTGCTGCCAAGTCCAGAGTCTCTCATGGGTCCCTGTACGGCCTCCCATTGCTGCTGTCTCCATCGCCACACTCTGCTGCCATGTGCCACTTTCAGGTCTCTTCACACTGCTGGTGTGTTAAATTTTTTGACATAGGGTGCAGGCAGATTACGGGCCTCACATAGCTGCTGCCAGGCCCCTAATCTGCCATGGGCCCCTATATACCGCCTCCTCATGCTGCTGCCAAGTCCAGAGTCTGTCATGGGTCCCTGTATGGCCTCCCATTGCTGCTGTCTCCATCGCCACACTCTGCTGCCATGTGCCACTTTCAGGTCTCTTCACACTGCTGGTGTGTTAAATTTTTTGACATAGGGTGCAGGCAGATTACGGGCCTCACATAGCTGCTGCCAGGCCCCTAATCTGCCATGGGCCCCTATATACCGCCTCCTCATGCTGCTGCCAAGTCTAGAGTCTGTCATGGGTCCCTGTACGGCCTCCCATTGCTGCTGTCTCCATCGCCACACTCTGCTGCCATGTGCCACTTTCAGGTCTCCTCACACTGCTGGTGTGTAGAATTTTTTGACATAGGGTGCTGGCAGATTATGGGCCTCCTATAGCTGCTGCCAGGCCCCTAATCTGCCATAGGCCCCTATATACCGCCTCCTCATGCTGCTGCCAGGTCCAGAGTCTCTCATGGGTCCCTGTACGGCCTCCCATTGCTGCTGTCTCCATCGCCACACTCTGCCATGTGCCACTTTCAGGTCTCCTCACACACTGCTGGTGTGTTACATTTTTTGACATAGGGTGCAGGCAGATTACGGGCCTCACATAGCTGCTGCCAGGCCCCTAATCTGCCATGGGCCCCTATATACCGCCTCCTCATGCTGCTGCCAAGTCCAGAGTCTCTCATGGGTCCCTGTACGGCCTCCCATTGCTGCTGTCTCCATCGCCACACTCTGCTGCCATGTGCCACTTTCAGGTCTCTTCACACTGCTGGTGTGTTAAATTTTTTGACATAGGGTGCAGGCAGATTACGGGCCTCACATAGCTGCTGCCAGGCCCCTAATCTGCCATGGGCCCCTATATACCGCCTCCTCATGCTGCTGCCAAGTCCAGAGTCTGTCATGGGTCCCTGTATGGCCTCCCATTGCTGCTGTCTCCATCGCCACACTCTGCTGCCATGTGCCACTTTCAGGTCTCTTCACACTGCTGGTGTGTTAAATTTTTTGACATAGGGTGCAGGCAGATTACGGGCCTCACATAGCTGCTGCCAGGCCCCTAATCTGCCATGGGCCCCTATATACCGCCTCCTCATGCTGCTGCCAAGTCCAGAGTCTCTCATGGGTCCCTGTACGGCCTCCCATTGCTGCTGTCTCCATCGCCACACTCTGCTGCCATGTGCCACTTTCAGGTCTCTTCACACTGCTGGTGTGTTAAATTTTTTGACATAGGGTGCAGGCAGATTACGGGCCTCACATAGCTGCTGCCAGGCCCCTAATCTGCCATGGGCCCCTATATACCGCCTCCTCATGCTGCTGCCAAGTCCAGAGTCTGTCATGGGTCCCTGTATGGCCTCCCATTGCTGCTGTCTCCATCGCCACACTCTGCTGCCATGTGCCACTTTCAGGTCTCTTCACACTGCTGGTGTGTTAAATTTTTTGACATAGGGTGCAGGCAGATTACGGGCCTCACATAGCTGCTGCCAGGCCCCTAATCTGCCATGGGCCCCTATATACCGCCTCCTCATGCTGCTGCCAAGTCCAGAGTCTGTCATGGGTCCCTGTATGGCCTCCCATTGCTGCTGTCTCCATCGCCACACTCTGCTGCCATGTGCCACTTTCAGGTCTCTTCACACTGCTGGTGTGTTAAATTTTTTGACATAGGGTGCAGGCAGATTACGGGCCTCACATAGCTGCTGCCAGGCCCCTAATCTGCCATGGGCCCCTATATACCGCCTCCTCATGCTGCTGCCAAGTCCAGAGTCTCTCATGGGTCCCTGTACGGCCTCCCATTGCTGCTGTCTCCATCGCCACACTCTGCTGCCATGTGCCACTTTCAGGTCTCTTCACACTGCTGGTGTGTTAAATTTTTTGACATAGGGTGCAGGCAGATTACGGGCCTCACATAGCTGCTGCCAGACATGTAATCTGCCATGGGCCCCCGTACCGACTCCTCATGCTGTGACGTTGCAACAAGGTGGAATTCAACCCTACATATGTTAGACCGCCTTTACGAACAGCTAAAGGCCATCACAGATTTCCTGATGTTAAAAGCGGATAAAGGTACTCCCTGTGTAACTTAGATGTCAGCCATTGGCAGCTCATGTGTGACACCTGCGCTTGCTCAGGCCCTTTGAGGAGGCCACGCTATTCGTGAGTCGGCAGGACTATGGGATGAATGAGGTCAAATCGGCCATGGGCCCCCGTACCGCCTGTTCACGCTGATGCTGGTCCCACAGTGTGACCTGGGTCCCTGTACGGCCTTCCATTGCTTCCACTCTGCCATGTGCCACTTTGAAATCTCCTCACACTCCTGCGGTTGTCCATTTTGTCATAGGTTGCTGGCAGATTACAGGCCTTCCATAGGTGCCACCAAGCCCCATATCGGCCATGGGCCCCCGTACCGCCTGGTCACGCTGCTGCTGGGCCCATAGTGTGACCTGGGTCCCTGTACCGCCTCCCATTGCTCCCACTCTGCCATGTGCCACTTTCAGGTCTCCTCACGCTCCTGCTGGTTTCCATTTTGTCATAGGTTGCTGTATGGCCTCCCATTGCTGCTGCCTCCACCGCCACACTGTGGCTCCAAACACTGGTTTTGGCCCCGTGACTGGCCAAAGGAGTGAAGTGTGCAGTGATTCTAAGATCGACGGCACTCATCTGCATGTCATACTGACAGACAGTATTATTTCTCTTCCCCAGCAGACTCCAAGGGCATTTAAATTAAAGGTACAGTGTTCTGCACTAATATTAAGTCTCTCTGAAGCCTAGAAACACCCTTTTTTAAGTTAAATTCACAGCGAATTTATTCGACTCGAATCGAATATTGTCCACGAATTCGCCGAATCAGTCGAATCGAATTTTTCATTTCTTCGCTCATCTCTAACTACAGCACCTGGTACTCCAAGCAGATTTAACATCCACAATTCTGACCAGGCCCAGCCCTTCTTCTCTTCCGAGATAAAATGAGATCGAGCGTATTTAGGGTGGCTAGGCCATAGGCGTGTCATTTTTTAGCAATTGTACTGTACGCAATCACTGGACAAACAAATTGTCTGGTGATTTTCAAAGAAATAATTTCCAGCGATGTCCAAAAAATAATGTCTTACAATATCCAAAACAATATCCATTGATGTCAATAATATCAAGAATGATGTCCATCGATGTCCAAAGAATGATGTCCATCGATGTCCAAAGAATGATGTCCATCGATGTCCAAAAAAGAATGTCCATCGATGTCCAAAGAATGATGTCCATCGATGACCAAAGAATGATGTCCATGGATGTCCAAAAAAGAATGTCCATCGGTGTCCAAAATCATGCCCAGCAATATCAATAAATATTGTGGACTGGTGAGATAGACTTTACTGTTATGATTTTAAGCCTACAGCACCTGGTACTCCCAGCAGATTTACCATCCACAATTCTAACCAGGCCCAGCCCTTCTTCACTTCCGAGATAAAATGAGATCGGGCGTATTTAGGGTGGCTAGGCCATAGGCATGTCATTTTTTTAGCAACTGTACTGTACGCAATCACTGGACAAACAAATTGTCCGGTGATTTTAAAACAAATAATCTTAAGAGATTTCCAAAAAATAATGTCTTTCAATATCCAAAACAATATCCAGCGATTTCCAAAATATCAAGAATGATGTCCATGGATGTCCAAAGAATGATGTCCATCGATGTCCAAAAAAGAATGTCCATCGATGTCCAAAGAATGATGTCTATCGATATCCAAAAAAGAATGTCCATTGATGTCATAAGAATGATGTCCATCGATGTCCAAAGAATGATGTCCATCGATGTCCAACGAATGATGTCCATCGATGTCCAACGAATGATGTCCATCGATGTCCAAAAAAGAATGTCCATCGATGTCCAAAGAATGATGTCCATCGATGACCAAAGAATGATGTCCATCGATGACCAAAGAATGATGTCCATCGATGACCAAAAAAGAATGTCCATCGATGTCCAAAATCATGCCCAGCAATATCAACAAATATTGTGGACTGGTGAGATAGACTTCACTGTTATGATTTTAAGCCTACAGCACCTGGTACTCCCAGCAGATTTACCATCCACAATTTTAACAAGGCCCAGCCCTTCTTCGCTTCCAAGATAAAATGAGATCGGGCGTATGTAGGGTGGCTAGGCCATAGGTGTGTCATTTTTTAACAATTCTACTGTACGCAATCACTGGACAAACAAATTGTCTGGTGATTTTCAAAGAAATAATCTCCAGCGATGTCCAAAAAATAATGTCTTACAATATCCAAAACAATATCCATTGATGTTAATAATATAAAGAATGATGTCCATCGATGTCCAAAGAATGATGTCGATCGATGTCCAAAAAAGAATGTCCAACGATGTCCAAAGAATGATGTCCATCGATGACCAAAGAATGATGTCCATGGATGTCCAAAAAAGAATGTCCATCGGTGTCATAAATCATGCCCAGCAATATCAATAAATATTGTGGACTGGTGAGATAGACTTCACTGTTATGATTTTAAGACTACAGCACCTGGTACTCCAAGCAGATTAAACATCCACAATTCTGACCAGGCCCAGCCCTTCTTCTCTTTCGAGATAAAATGAGATCGAGCGTATTTAGGGTGGCTAGGCCATAGGCGTGTCATTTTTTAGCAATTGTACTGTACGCAATCACTGGACAAACAAATTGTCTGGTGATTTTCAAAGAAATAATTTCCAGCGATGTCCAAAATATAATGTCTTACAATATCCAAAACAATATCCATTGATGTCAATAATATCAAGAATGATGTCCATCGATGTCCAAAGAATGATGTCCATCGATGTCCAAAGAATGATGTCCATCGATGTCCAAAAAAGAATGTCCATCGATGTCCAAAGAATGATGTCCATCGATGACCAAAGAATGATGTCCATGGATGTCCAAAAAAGAATGTCCATCGGTGTCCAAAATCATGCCCAGCAATATCAATAAATATTGTGGACTGGTGAGATAGACTTTACTGTTATGATTTTAAGCCTACAGCACCTGGTACTCCCAGCAGATTTACCATCCACAATTCTAACCAGGCCCAGCCCTTCTTCACTTCCGAGATAAAATGAGATCGGGCGTATTTAGGGTGGCTAGGCCATAGGCATGTCATTTTTTTAGCAACTGTACTGTACGCAATCACTGGACAAACAAATTGTTCGGTGATTTTAAAACAAATAATCTTAAGAGATTTCCAAAAAATAATGTCTTTCAATATCCAAAACAATATCCAGCGATTTCCAAAATATCAAGAATGATGTCCATGGATGTCCAAAGAATGATGTCCATCGATGTCCAAAAAAGAATGTCCATCGATGTCCAAAGAATGATGTCTATCGATATCCAAAAAAGAATGTCCATTGATGTCCAAAGAATGATGTCCATCGATGTCCAAAGAATGATGTCCATCGATGTCCAACGAATGATGTCCATCGATGTCCAACGAATGATGTCCATCGATGTCCAACGAATGATGTCCATCGATGTCCAAAAAAGAATGTCCATCGATGTCCAAAGAATGATGTCCATCGATGACCAAAGAATGATGTCCATCGATGACCAAAGAATGATGTCCATCGATGACCAAAAAAGAATGTCCATCGATGTCCAAAATCATGCCCAGCAATATCAACAAATATTGTGGACTGGTGAGATAGACTTCACTGTTATGATTTTAAGCCTACAGCACCTGGTACTCCCAGCAGATTTACCATCCACAATTTTAACAAGGCCCAGCCCTTCTTCGCTTCCAAGATAAAATGAGATCGGGCGTATGTAGGGTGGCTAGGCCATAGGTGTGTCATTTTTTAACAATTCTACTGTACGCAATCACTGGACAAACAAATTGTTTGGTGATTTTCAAAGAAATAATCTCCAGCGATGTCCAAAAAATAATGTCTTACAATATCCAAAACAATATCCATTGATGTTAATAATATAAAGAATGATGTCCATCGATGTCCAAAGAATGATGTCGATCGATGTCCAAAAAAGAATGTCCAACGATGTCCAAAGAATGATGTCCATCGATGACCAAAGAATGATGTCCATGGATGTCCAAAAAAGAATGTCCATCGGTGTCATAAATCATGCCCAGCAATATCAATAAATATTGTGGACTGGTGAGATAGACTTCACTGTTATGATTTTAAGACTACAGCACCTGGTACTCCAAGCAGATTAAACATCCACAATTCTGACCACGCCCAGCCCTTCTTCTCTTTCGAGATAAAATGAGATCGAGCGTATTTAGGGTGGCTAGGCCATAGGCGTGTCATTTTTTAGCAATTGTACTGTACGCAATCACTGGACAAACAAATTGTCTGGTGATTTTCAAAGAAATAATTTCCAGCGATGTCCAAAAAATAATGTCTTACAATATCCAAAACAATATCCATTGATGTCAATAATATCAAGAATGATGTCCATCGATGTCCAAAGAATGATATCCATCGATGTCCAAAGAATGATGTCCATCGATGTCCAAAAAAGAATGTCCATCGATGTCCAAAGAATGATGTCCATCGATGACCAAAGAATGATGTCCATAGATGTCCAAAAAAGAATGTCCATCGATGTCCAAAATCATGCCCAGCAATATCAACAAATTTTGTGGACTGGTGAGATAGACTTCACTGTTATGATTTTAAGCCTACAGCACCTGGTACTCCCAGCAGATTTACCATCCACAATTCTAACCAAGCCCAGCCCTTCTTCACTTCCGAGATAAAATGAGATCGGGCGTATTTAGGGTGGCTAGGCCATAGGCATGTCATTTTTTAGCAACTGTACTGTACGCAATCACTGGACAAACAAATTGTCTGGTGATTTTAAAACAAATAATCTTAACAGATTTCCAAAAAATAATGTCTTTCAATATCCAAAACAATATCCAGTGATTTCCAAAATATCAAGAATGATGACCATGGATGTCCAAAGAATGATGTCCATCGTCTGTCCAAAAAAGAATGTCCATCGATGTCCAAAGAATGATGTCCATCGATGACCAAAGAATGATGTCCATCGATGACCAAAGAATGATGTCCATCGATGACCAAAAAAGAATGTCCATCGATGTCCAAAATCATGCCCAGCAATATCAACAAATATTGTGGACTGGTGAGATAGACTTTACTGTTATGATTTTAAGCCTACAGCACCTGGTACTCCCAGCAGATTTACCATCCACAATTCTAACCAGGCCCAGCCCTTCTTCACTTCCGAGATAAAATGAGATCGGGCGTATTTAGGGTGGCTAGGCCATAGGCATGTCATTTTTTTAGCAACTGTACTGTACGCAATCACTGGACAAACAAATTGTCCGGTGATTTTAAAACAAATAATCTTAAGAGATTTCCAAAAAATAATGTCTTTCAATATCCAAAACAATATCCAGCGATTTCCAAAATATCAAGAATGATGTCCATGGATGTCCAAAGAATGATGTCCATCGATGTCCAAAAAAGAATGTCCATCGATGTCCAAAGAATGATGTCTATCGATATCCAAAAAAGAATGTCCACTGATGTCCAAAGAATGATGTCCATCGATGTCCAAAGAATGATGTCCATCGATGTCCAAGGAATGATGTCCATCGATGTCCAACGAATGATGTCCATCGATGTCCAAAAAAGAATGTCCATCGATGTCCAAAGAATGATGTCCATCGATGACCAAAGAATGATGTCCATCGATGACCAAAGAATGATGTCCATCGATGACCAAATAAGAATGTCCATCGATGTCCAAAATCATGCCCAGCAATATCAACAAATATTGTGGACTGGTGAGATGGACTTCACTGTTATGATTTTAAGCCTACAGCACCTGGTACTCCCAGCAGATTTACCATCCACAATTTTAACAAGGCCCAGCCCTTCTTCGCTTCCAAGATAAAATGAGATCGGGCGTATGTAGGGTGGCTAGGCCATAGGTGTGTCATTTTTTAACAATTCTACTGTACGCAATCACTGGACAAACAAATTGTCTGGTGATTTTCAAAGAAATAATCTCCAGCGATGTCCAAAAAATAATGTCTTAGAATATCCAAAACAATATCCATTGATGTTAATAATATAAAGAATGATGTCCATCGATGTCCAAAGAATGATGTCGATCGATGTCCAAAAAAGAATGTCCAACGATGTCCAAAGAATGATGTCTATCGATGACCAAAGAATGATGTCCATGGATGTCCAAAAAAGAATGTCCATCGGTGTCATAAATCATGCCCAGCAATATCAATAAATATTGTGGACTGGTGAGATAGACTTCACTGTTATGATTTTAAGACTACAGCACCTGGTACTCCAAGCAGATTAAACATCCACAATTCTGACCAGGCCCAGCCCTTCTTCTCTTCCGAGATAAAATGAGATCGAGCGTATTTAGGGTGGCTAGGCCATAGGCGTGTCATTTTTTAGCAATTGTACTGTACGCAATCACTGGACAAACAAATTGTCTGGTGATTTTCAAAGAAATAATTTCCAGCGATGTCCAAAAAATAATGTCTTACAATATCCAAAACAATATCCATTGATGTCAATAATATCAAGAATGATGTCCATCGATGTCCAAAGAATGATATCCATCGATGTCCAAAGAATGATGTCCATCGATGTCCAAAAAAGAATGTCCATCGATGTCCAAAGAATGATGTCCATCGATGACCAAAGAATGATGTCCATAGATGTCCAAAAAAGAATGTCCATCGATGTCCAAAATCATGCCCAGCAATATCAACAAATTTTGTGGACTGGTGAGATAGACTTCACTGTTATGATTTTAAGCCTACAGCACCTGGTACTCCCAGCAGATTTACCATCCACAATTCTAACCAAGCCCAGCCCTTCTTCACTTCCGAGATAAAATGAGATCGGGCGTATGTAGGGTGGCTAGGCCATAGGCGTGTCATTTTTTAACAATTGTACTGTACGCAATCACTGGACAAACACATTGTCTGGTGATTTTCAAAGAAATAATCTCCAGCGATGTCCAAAAAATAATGTCTTACAATATCCAAAACAATATCCATTGATGTCAATAATATAAAGAATGATGTCCATCGATGTCCAAAGAATGATGTCGATCGATGTCCAAAAAAGAATGTCCAACGATGTCCAAAGAATGATGTCCATCGATGACCAAAGAATGATGTCCATCGATGACCAAAGAATGATGTCCATGGATGTCCAAAAAAGAATGTCCATCGGTGTCCAAAATCATGCCCAGCAATATCAATAAATATTGTGGACTGGTGAGATAGACTTTACTGTTATGATTTTAAGCCTACAGCACCTGGTACTCTCAGCAGATTTACCATCCACAATTATAACCAGGCCCAGCCCTTCTTCACTTCCGAGATAAAATGAGATCGGGCGTATTTAGGGTGGCTAGGCCATAGGCATGTCATTTTTTAGCAACTGTACTGTACGCAATCAATGGACAAACAAATTGTCCGGTGATTTTAAAACAAATAATCTTAAGAGATTTCCAAAAAATAATGTCTTTCAATATCCAAAACAATATCCAGTGATTTCCAAAATATCAAGAATGATGTCCATGGATGTCCAAAGAATGATGTCCATCGATGTCCAAAAAAGAATGTCCATCGATGTCCAAAGAATGATGTCCATCGATGACCAAAGAATGATGTCCATCGATGACCAAAGAATGATGTCCATCGATGACCAAAATAGAATGTCCATCGATGTCCAAAATCATGCCCAGCAATATCAACAAATATTGTGGACTGGTGAGATAGACTTCACTGTTATGATTTTTAGACTACAGCATCTGGTACTCCCAGCAGATTTACCATCCACAATTTTAACAAGGCCCAGCCCTTCTTCGCTTCCAAGATAAAATGAGATCGGGCGTATGTAGGGTGGCTAGGCCATAGGCGTGTCATTTTTTAACAATTGTACTGTACGCAATCACTGGACAATCAAATTGTCTGGTGATTTTCAAAGAAATAATCTCCAGCGATGTCCAAAAAATAATGTCTTACAATATCCAAAACAATATCCATTGATGTCAATAATATAAAGAATGATGTCCATGGATGTCCAAAGAATGATGTCGATCGATGTCCAAAAAAGAATGTCCAACGATGTCCAAAGAATGATGTCCATCGATGACCAAAGAATGATGTCCATCGATGACCAAAGAATGATGTCCATCGATGACCAAAGAATGATGTCCATGGATGTCTAAAAAAGAATGTCCATCGGTGTCCAAAATCATGCCCAGCAATATCAATAAATATTGTGGACTGGTGAGATAGACTTTACTGTTATGATTTTAAGCCTACAGCACCTGGTACTCCCAGCAGATTTACCATCCACAATTCTAACCAGGCCCAGCCCTTCTTCACTTCCGAGATAAAATGAGATCGGGCGTATTTAGGGTGGCTAGGCCATAGGCATGTCATTTTTTAGCAACTGTACTGTACGCAATCACTGGACAAACAAATTGTCCGGTGATTTTAAAACAAATAATCTTAAGAGATTTCCAAAAAATAATGTCTTTCAATATCCAAAACAATATCCAGTGATTTCCAAAATACCAAGAATGATGTCCATGGATGTCCAAAGAATGATTTTCATCGATGTCTAAAAAAGAATGTCCAACGATGTCCAAAGAATGATGTCCATCGATGACCAAAGAATGATGTCCATCGATGACCAAAGAATGATGTCCATGGATGTCCAAAAAAGAATGTCCATCGGTTTCCAAAATAATGCCCAGCAATATCAACAAATATTGTGGACTGGTGAGATAGACTTCACTGTTATGATTTTAAGCCTACAGCACCTGGTACTCCCAGCAGATTTACCATCCACAATTTTAACAAGGCCCAGCCCTTCTTCGCTTCCAAGATAAAATGAGATCGGGCGTATGTAGGGTGGCTAGGCCATAGGTGTGTCATTTTTTAACAATTCTACTGTACGCAATCACTGGACAAACAAATTGTCTGGTGATTTTCAAAGAAATAATCTCCAGCGATGTCCAAAAAATAATGTCTTACAATATTCAAAACAATATCCATTGATGTCAATAATATAAAGAATGATGTCCATCGATGTCCAAAGAATGATGTCGATCGATGTCCAAAAAAGAATGTCCAACGATGTCCAAAGAATGATGTCCATCGATGACCAAAGAATGATTTCCATCGATGACCAAAGAATGATGTCCATGGATGTCCAAAAAAAAATGTCCATCGGTGTCCAAAATCATGCCCAGCAATATCAATAAATATTGTGGACTGGTGAGATAGACTTTACTGTTATTATTTTAAGCCTACAGCACCTGGTACTCCCAGCAGTTTTACCATCCACAATTCTAACCAGGCCCAGCCCTTCTTCACTTCCGAGATAAAATGAGATCGGGCGTATTTAGGGTGGCTAGGCCATAGGCATGTCATTTTTTAGCAACTGTACTGTACGCAATCACTGGACAAACAAATTGTCCGGTGATTTTAAAACAAATAATCTTAAGAGATTTCCAAAAAATAATGTCTTTCAATATCCAAAACAATATCCAGTGATTTCCAAAATATCAAGAATGATGTCCATAGATGTCCAAAGAATGATGTCCATCGATGTCCAAAAAAGAATGTCCATCGATGTCCAAAGAATGATTTCTATTGATATCCAAAAAAGAATGTCCATTGATGTCCAAAGAATGATGTCCATCGATGTCCAAAGAATGATGTCCATCGATGTCCAACGAATGATGTCCATCGATGTCCAACGAATGATGTCCATCGATGTCCAAAAAAGAATGTCCATCGATGTCCAACGAATGATGTCCATCGATGTCCAAAAAATAATGTCCATCGATGTCCAAAGAATGATGTCCATCGATGTCCAAAGAATGATGTCCATCGATGTCCAACGAATGATGTCCATCGATGTCCAAAAAAGAATGTCCATCGATGTCCAAAGAATGATGTCCATCGATGACCAAAGAATGATGTCCATCGATGTCCAAAGAATGATGTCCATCGATGTCCAAAGAATGATGTCCATGGATGTCCAAAGAATGATGTCCATGGATGTCCAAAGAATGATGTCCATCGATGTCCAAAAAAGAATGTCCATCGATGTCCAAAGAATGATGTCCATCAATGACCAAAGAATGATGTCCATCGATGTCCAAAGAATGATGTCCATGGATGTCCAAAGAATGATGTCCATGGATGTCCAAAGAATGATGTCCATTGATGTCCAAAGAATGATGTCCATCGATGTCCAAAAAAGAATGTCCATCGATGTCCAAAGAATGATGTACATCGATGACCAAAGAATGATGTCCATCGATGTCCAAAGAATGATGTCCATCGATGTCCAAAGAATGATGTCCATGGATGTCCAAAGAATGATGTCCATGGATGTCCAAAGAATGATGTCCATGGATGTCCAAAGAATGATGTCCATCGATGTCCAAAAAAGAATGTCCATCGATGTCCAAAGAATGATGTCCATCGATGACCAAAGAATGATGTCCATCGATGTCCAAAGAATGATGTCCATCGATGTCCAAAGAATGATGTCCATGGATGTCCAAATAATGATGACCATCGATGTCCAAAAAAGAATGTCCATCGATTTCCAAAGCATGATGTCCATCGGTGTCCAAAGAATGATGTGCATCGAAGTCCAAAGAATGATGTCCATCGATGTCGAAAAAAGAATGTCCATCGATGTCCAAAATCATGCCCAGCAATATCAACAAATATTGTGGACTGGTGAGATAGACTTCACTGTTATGATTTTAAGACTACAGCACCTGGTACTCCAAGCAGATTTAACATCCACAATTCTGACCAGGCCCAGCCCTTCTTCTCTTCCGAGATAAAATGAGATCGAGCGTATTTAGGGTGGCTAGGCCATAGGCGTGTCATTTTTTAGCAATTGTACTGTACGCAATCACTGGGCAAACAACTTGTCTGGTGATTTTCAAAGAAATAATTTCCAGCGATGTCCAAAAAATAATGTCTTACAATATCCAAAACAATATCCATTGTTGTCAATAATATCAAGAATGATGTCCATCGATGTCCAAAGAATGATGTCCATCGATGTCCAAAGAATGATGTCCATCGATGTCCAAAAAAGAATGTCCATCGATGTCCAAAGAATGATGTCCATCGATGACCAAAGAATGATGTCCATAGATGTCCAAAAAAGAATGTCCATCGATGTCCAAAATCATGCCCAGCAATATCAACAAATATTGTGGACTGGTGAGATAGACTTCACTGTTATGATTTTAAGCCTACAGCACCTGGTACTCCCAGCAGATTTACCATCCACAATTCTAACCAGGCCCAGCCCTTCTTCACTTCCGAGATAAAATGAGATCGGGCGTATTTAGGGTGGCTAGGCCATAGGCATGTCATTTTTTAGCAACTGTACTGTACGCAATCACTGGACAAACAAATTGTCCGGTGATTTTAAAACAAATAATCTTAAGAGATTTCAAAAAAATAATGTCTTTCAATATCCAAAACAATATCCAGTGATTTCCAAAATATCAAGAATGATGTCCATGGATGTCAAAAGAATAATGTCCATCGATGTCCAAAAAAGAATGTCCATCGATGTCCAAAGAATGATATCCATCGATGACCAAAGAATGATGTCCATCGATGACCAAAGAATGATGTCCATCGATGAAAAAAAAAGAATGTCCATCGATGTCCAAAATCATGCCCAGCAATATCAACAAATATTGTGGACTGGTGAGATAGACTTCACTGTTATGATTTTAAGACTACAGCACCTGGTACTCCAAGCAGATTTAACATCCACAATTCTGACCAGGCCCAGCCCTTCTTCTCTTCCGAAATGAAATGAGATCGAGCGTATTTAGGGTGGCTAGGCCATAGGCGTGTCATTTTTTAGCAATTGTACTGTACGCAATCACTGGGCAAACAACTTGTCTGGTGATTTTAAAAGAAATAATTTCCAGCGATGTCCAAAAAATAATGTCTTACAATATCCAAAACAATATCCATTGTTGTCAATAATATCAAGAATGATGTCCATCGATGTCCAAAGAATGATGTCCATCGATGTCCAAAGAATGATGTCCATCGATGTCCAAAAAAGAATGTCCATCGATGTCCAAAGAATGATGTCCATCGATGACCAAAGAATGATGTCCATAGATGTCCAAAAAAGAATGTCCATCGATGTCCAAAATCATGCCCAGCAATATCAACAAATATTGTGGACTGGTGAGATAGACTTCACTGTTATGATTTTAAGACTACAGCACCTGGTACTCCCAGCAGATTTACCATCCACAATTCTAACCAAGCCCAGCCCTTCTTCACTTCCGAGATAAAATGAGATCGGGCGTATTTAGGGTGGCTAGGCCATAGGCATGTCATTTTTTAGCAACTGTACTGTACGCAATCACTGGACAAACAAATTGTCCGGTGATTTTAAAACAAATAATCTTAAGAGATTTCCAAAAAATAATGTCTTTCAATATCCAAAACAATATCCAGTGATTTCCAAAATATCAAGAATGATGTCCATGGATGTCCAAAGAATGATGTCCATCGATGTCCAAAAAAGAATGTCCATCGATGTCCAAAGAATGATATCCATCGATGACCAAAGAATGATTTCCATCGATGACCAAA
The DNA here is from genome assembly GCF_062004578.1 of Staurois parvus. NCBI lineage: Eukaryota > Metazoa > Chordata > Amphibia > Anura > Ranidae > Staurois > Staurois parvus. The sequence continues at coordinate 25,049 of NW_028318072.1, forward strand.
GAATGATGTCCATCGATGAAAAAAAAAGAATGTCCATCGATGTCCAAAATCATGCCCAGCAATATCAACAAATATTGTGGACTGGTGAGATAGACTTCACTGTTATGATTTTAAGCCTACAGCACCTGGTACTCCCAGCAGATTTACCATCCACAATTTTAACAAGGCCCAGCCCTTCTTTGCTTCAAAGATAAAATGAGATCGGGCGTATGTAGGCTGGCTAGGCCATAGGCGTGTCATTTTTTAACAATTGTACTGTACGCAATCACTGGACAAACAAATTGTCTGGTGATTTTCAAAGAAATAATCTCCAGCGATGTCCAAAAAATAATGTCTTACAATATCCAAAACAATATCCATTGATGTCAATAATATAAAGAATGATGTCCATCGATGTCCAAAGAATGATGTCGATCGATGTTCAAAAAAGAATGTCCAACGATGTCCAAAGAATGATGTCCATCGATGACCAAAGAATGATTTCCATCGATGACCAAAGAATGATGTCCATGGATGTCCAAAAAAGAATGTCCATCGGTGTCCAAAATAATGCCCAGCAATATCAATAAATATTGTGGACTGGTGAGATAGACTTTACTGTTATGATTTTAAGCCTACAGCACCTGGTACTCCCAGCAGATTTACCATCCACAATTCTAACCAGGCCCAGCCCTTCTTCACTTCCGAGATAAAATGAGATCGGGCGTATTTAGGGTGGCTAGGCCATAGGCATGTCATTTTTTAGCAACTGTACTGTACGCAATCACTGGACAAACAAATTGTCCGGTGATTTTAAAACAAATAATCTTAAGAGATTTCCAAAAAATAATGTCTTTCAATATCCAAAACAATATCCAGTGATTTCCAAAATACCAAGAATGATGTCCATGGATGTCCAAAGAATGATTTCCATCGATGTCTAAAAAAGAATGTCCAACGATGTCCAAAGAATGATGTCCATCGATGACCAAAGAATGATGTCCATCGATGACCAAAGAATGATGTCCATGGATGTCCAAAAAAGAATGTCCATCGGTGTCCAAAATAATGCCCAGCAATATCAACAAATATTGTGGACTGGTGAGATAGACTTCACTGTTATGATTTTAAGCCTACAGCACCTGGTACTCCCAGCAGATTTACCATCCACAATTTTAACAAGGCCCAGCCCTTCTTCACTTCCAAGATAAAATGAGATCGGGCGTATGTAGGGTGGCTAGGCCATAGGTGTGTCATTTTTTAACAATTCTACTGTACGCAATCACTGGACAAACAAATTGTCTGGTGATTTTCAAAGAAATAATCTCCAGCGATGTCCAAAAAATAATGTCTTACAATATTCAAAACAATATCCATTGATGTCAATAATATAAAGAATGATGTCCATCGATGTCCAAAGAATGATGTCGATCGATGTCCAAAAAAGAATGTCCAACGATGTCCAAAGAATGATGTCCATCGATGACCAAAGAATGATTTCCATCGATGACCAAAGAATGATGTCCATGGATGTCCAAAAAAGAATGTCCATCGGTGTCCAAAATCATGCCCAGCAATATCAATAAATAATGTGGACTGGTGAGATAGACTTTACTGTTATGATTTTAAGCCTACAGCACCTGGTACTCCCAGCAGATTTACCATCCACAATTCTAACCAGGCCCAGCCCTTCTTCACTTCCGAGATAAAATGAGATCGGGCGTATTTAGGGTGGCTAGGCCATAGGCATGTCATTTTTTAGCAACTGTACTGTACGCAATCACTGGACAAACAAATTGTCCGGTGATTTTAAAACAAATAATCTTAAGAGATTTCCAAAAAATAATGTCTTTCAATATCCAAAACAATATCCAGTGATTTCCAAAATATCAAGAATGATGTCCATGGATGTCCAAAGAATGATGTCCATCGATGTCCAAAAAAGAATGTCCATCGATGTCCAAAGAATGATTTCTATTGATATCCAAAAAAGAATGTCCATTGATGTCCAAAGAATGATGTCCATCGATGTCCAAAGAATGATGTCCATCGATGTCCAACGAATGATGTCCATCGATGTCCAACGAATGATGTCCATCGAAGTCCAACGAATGATGTCCATCGATGTCCAAAAAAGAATGTCCATCGATGTCCAAAGAATGATGTCCATCGATGTCCAAAAAATAATGTCCATCGATGTCCAAAGAATGATGTCCATCGATGTCCAAAGAATGATGTCCATCGATGTCCAACGAATGATGTCCATCGATGTCCAAAAAAGAATGTCCATCGATGTCCAAAGAATGATGTCCATCGATGTCCAAAGAATGATGTCCATCGATGTCCAACGAATGATGTCCATCGAAGTCCAACGAATGATGTCCATCGATGTCCAAAAAAGAATGTCCATCGATGTCCAAAGAATGATGTCCATCGATGTCCAAAAAATAATGTCCATCGATGTCCAAAGAATGATGTCCATCGATGTCCAAAGAATGATGTCCATCGATGTCCAACGAATGATGTCCATCGATGTCCAAAAAAGAATGTCCATCGATGTCCAAAAAAGAATGTCCATCGATGTCCAAAGAATGATGTCCATCGATGTCCAAAGAATGATGTCCATCGATGTCCAAAGAATGATGTCCATCGATGTCCAAAGAATGATGTCCATGGATGTCCAAAGAATGATGTCCATGGATGTCCAAAGAATGATGTCCATCGATGTCCAAAAAAGAATGTCTATCGATGTCCAAAGAATGATGTCCATCAATGACCAAAGAATGATGTCCATCGATGTCCAAAGAATGATGTCCATGGATGTCCAAAGACTGATGTCCATGGATGTCCAAAGATTGATGTCCATTGATGTCCAAAGAATGATGTCCATCGATGTCCAAAAAAGAATGTCCATCGATGTCCAAAGAATGATGTACATCGATGACCAAAGAATGATGTCCATCGATGTCCAAAGAATGATGTCCATCGATGTCCAAAGAATGATGTCCATGGATGTCCAAAGAATGATGTCCATGGATGTCCAAAGAATGATGTCCATCGATGTCCAAAAAAGAATGTCCATCGATGTCCAAAGAATGATGTCCATCGATGACCAAAGAATGATGTCCATCGATGTCCAAAGAATGATGTACATCGATGTCCAAAGAATGATGTCCATGGATGTCCAAATAATGATGACCATCGATGTCCAAAAAAGAATGTCCATCGATTTCCAAAGCATGATGTCCATCGGTGTCCAAAGAATGATGTGCATCGAAGTCCAAAGAATGATGTCCATCGATGTCGAAAAAAGAATGTCCATCGATGTCCAAAATCATGCCCAGCAATATCAACAAATATTGTGGACTGGTGAGATAGACTTCACTGTTATGATTTTAAGACTACAGCACCTGGTACTCCAAGCAGATTTAACATCCACAATTCTGACCAGGCCCAGCCCTTCTTCTCTTCCGAGATAAAATGAGATCGAGCGTATTTAGGGTGGCTAGGCCATAGGCGTGTCATTTTTTAGCAATTGTACTGTACGCAATCACTGGGCAAACAACTTGTCTGGTGATTTTCAAAGAAATAATTTCCAGCGATGTCCAAAAAATAATGTCTTACAATATCCAAAACAATATCCATTGTTGTCAATAATATCAAGAATGATGTCCATCGATGTCCAAAGAATGATGTCCATCGATGTCCAAAGAATGATGTCCATCGATGCCCAAAAAAGAATGTCCATCGATGTCCAAAGAATGATGTCCATCGATGTCCAAAGAATGATGTCCATCGATGACCAAAGAATGATGTCCATAGATGTCCAAAAAAGAATGTCCATCGATGTCCAAAATCATGCCCAGCAATATCAACAAATATTGTGGACTGGTGAGATAGACTTCACTGTTATGATTTTAAGCCTACAGCACCTGGTACTCCCAGCAGATTTACCATCCACAATTCTAACCAGGCCCAGCCCTTCTTCACTTCCGAGATAAAATGAGATCGGGCGTATTTAGGGTGGCTAGGCCATAGGCATGTCATTTTTTAGCAACTGTACTGTATGCAATCACTGGACAAACAAATTGTCCAGTGATTTTAAAACAAATAATCTTAAGAGATTTCCAAAAAATAATGTCTTTCAATATCCAAAACAATATCCAGTGATTTCCAAAATATCAAGAATGATGTCCATGGATGTCCAAAGAATGATGTCCATCGATGTCCAAAAAAGAATGTCCATCGATGTCCAAAGAATGATATCCATCGATGATCAAAGAATGATGTCCATCGATGACCAAAGAATGATGTCCATCGATGAAAAAAAAAGAATGTCCATCGATGTCCAAAATCATGCCCAGCAATATCAACAAATATTGTGGACTGGTGAGATAGACTTCACTGTTATGATTTTAAGACTACAGCACCTGGTACTCCAAGCAGATTTAACATCCACAATTCTGACCAGGCCCAGCCCTTCTTCTCTTCCGAGATGAAATGAGATCGAGCGTATTTAGGGTGGCTAGGCCATAGGCGTGTCATTTTTTAGCAATTGTACTGTACGCAATCACTGGGCAAACAACTTGTCTGGTGATTTTAAAATAAATAATTTCCAGCGATGTCCAAAAAATAATGTCTTACAATATCCAAAACAATATCCATTGTTGTCAATAATATCAAGAATGATGTCCATCGATGTCCAAAGAATGATGTCGATCGATGTCCAAAGAATGATGTCCATCGATGTCCAAAAAAGAATGTCCATCGATGTCCAAAGAATGATGTCCATCGATGACCAAAGAATGATGTCCATAGATGTCCAAAAAAGAATGTCCATCGATGTCCAAAATCATGCCCAGCAATATCAACAAATATTGTGGACTGGTGAGATAGACATCACTGTTATGATTTTAAGCCTACAGCACCTGGTACTCCCAGCAGATTTACCATCCACAATTCTAACCAGGCCCAGCCCTTCTTCACTTCCGAGATAAAATGAGATCGGGCGTATTTAGGGTGGCTAGGCCATAGGCATGTCATTTTTTAGCAACTGTACTGTACGCAATCACTGGACAAACAAATTGTCCGGTGATTTTAAAACAAATAATCTTAAGAGATTTCCAAAAAATAATGTCTTTCAATATCCAAAACAATATCCAGTGATTTCCAAAATATCAAGAATGATGTCCATGGATGTCCAAAGAATGATGTCCATCGATGTCCAAAAAAGAATGTCCATCGATGTCCAAAGAATGATTTCCATCGATGACCAAAGAATGATGTCCATCGATGAAAAAAAAAGAATGTCCATCGATGTCCAAAATCATGCCCAGCAATATCAACAAATATTGTGGACTGGTGAGATAGACTTCACTGTTATGATTTTAAGCCTACAGCACCTGGTACTCCCAGCAGATTTACCATCCACAATTTTAACAAGGCCCAGCCCTTCTTTGCTTCAAAGATAAAATGAGATCGGGCGTATGTAGGCTGGCTAGGCCATAGGCGTGTCATTTTTTAACAATTGTACTGTACGCAATCACTGGACAAACAAATTGTCTGGTGATTTTCAAAGAAATAATCTCCAGCGGTGTCGAAAAAATAATGTCTTACAATATCCAAAACAATATCCATTGATGTCAATAATATAAAGAATGATGTCCATCGATGTCCAAAGAATGATGTCGATCGATGTCCAAAAAAGAATGTCCAACGATGTCCAAAGAATGATGTCCATCGATGACCAAAGAATGATGTCCATCGATGACCAAAGAATGATGTCCATGGATGTCCAAAAAAGAATGTCCATCGGTGTCCAAAATAATGCCCAGCAATATCAATAAATATTGTGGACTGGTGAGATAGACTTTACTGTTATGATTTTAAGCCTACAGCACCTGGTACTCCCAGCAGATATACCATCCACAATTCTAACCAGGCCCAGCCCTTCTTCACTTCCGAGATAAAATGAGATCGGGCGTATTTAGGGTGGCTAGGCCATAGGCATGTCATTTTTTAGCAACTGTACTGTACGCAATCAGTGGACAAACAAATTCTCCAGTGATTTTAAAACAAATAATCTTAAGAGATTTCCAAAAAATAATGTCTTTCAATATCCAAAACAATATCCAGTGATTTCCAAAATACCAAGAATGATGTCCATGGATGTCCAAAGAATGATTTCCATCGATGTCTAAAAAAGAATGTCCAACGATGTCCAAAGAATGATGTCCATCGATGACCAAAGAATGATGTCCATCGATGACCAAAGAATGATGTCCATGGATGTCCAAAAAAGAATGTCCATCGGTGTCCAACATAATGCCCAGCAATATCAACAAATATTGTGGACTGGTGAGATAGACTTCACTGTTATGATTTTAAGCCTACAGCACCTGGTACTCCCAGCAGATTTACCATCCACAATTTTAACAAGGCCCAGCCCTTCTTCGCTTCCAAGATAAAATGAGATCAGGCGTATGTAGGGTGGCTAGGCCATAGGTGTGTCATTTTTTAACAATTCTACTGTACGCAATCACTGGACAAACAAATTGTCTGGTGATTTTCAAAGAAATAATCTCCAGCGATGTCCAAAAAATAATGTCTTACAATATTCAAAACAATATCCATTGATGTCAATAATATAAAGAATGATGTCCATCGATGTCCAAAGAATGATGTCGATCGATGTCCAAAAAAGAATGTCCAACGATGTCCAAAGAATGATGTCCATCGATGACCAAAGAATGATTTCCATCGATGACCAAAGAATGATGTCCATGGATGTCCAAAAAAGAATGTCCATCGGTGTCCAAAATCATGCCCAGCAATATCAATAAATATTGTGGACTGGTGAGATAGACTTTACTGTTATGATTTTAAGCCTACAGCACCTGGTACTCCCAGCAGATTTACCATCCACAATTCTAACCAGGCCCAGCCCTTCTTCACTTCTGAGATAAAATGAGATCGGGCGTATTTAGGGTGGCTAGGCCATAGGCATGTCATTTTTTAGCAACTGTACTGTACGCAATCACTGGACAAACAAATTGTCCGGTGATTTTAAAACAAATAATCATAAGAGATTTCCAAAAAATAATGTCTTTCAATATCCAAAACAATATCCAGTGATTTCCAAAATATCAAGAATGATGTCCATGGATGTCCAAAGAATGATGTCCATCGATGTCCAAAAAAGAATGTCCATCGATGTCCAAAGAATGATTTCTATTGATATCCAAAAAAGAATGTCCATTGATGTACAAAGAATGATGTCCATCGATGTCCAAAGAATGATGTCCATCGATGTCCAACGAATGATGTCCATCGATGCCCAACGAATGATGTCCATCGATGTCCAAAAAAGAATGTCCATCGATGTCCAAAGAATGATGTCCATCGATGTCCAAAAAATAATGTCCATCGATGTCCAAAGAATGATGTCCATCGATGTCCAAAGAATGATGTCCATCGATGACCAAAGAATGATGTCCATCGATGACCAAAGAATGATGTCCATCGATGTCCAAAGAATGATGTCCATCGATGTCCAAAGAATGATGTCCATGGATGTCCAAAGAATGATGTCCATGGATGTCCAAAGAATGATGTCCATCGATGTCCAAAAAAGAATGTCCATCGATGTCCAAAGAATGATGTCCATCGATGACCAAAGAATGATGTCCATCGATGACCAAAGAATGATGTCCATCGATGTCCAAAGAATGATGTCCATCGATGTCCAAAGAATGATGTCCATGGATGTCCAAAGAATGATGTCCATGGATGTCCAAAGAATGATGTCCATGGATGTCCAAAGAATGATGTCCATCGATGTCCAAAAAAGAATGTCCATCGATGTCCAAAGAATGATGTCCATCAATGACCAAAGAATGATGTCCATCGATGTCCAAAGAATGATGTCCATGGATGTCCAAAGAATGATGTCCATGGATGTCCAAAGAATGATGTCCATTGATGTCCAAAGAATGATGTCCATCGATGTCCAAAAAAGAATGTCCATCGATGTCCAAAGAATGATGTACATCGATGACCAAAGAATGATGTCCATCGATGTCCAAAGAATGATGTCCATCGATGTCCAAAGAATGATGTCCATGGATGTCCAAAGAATGATGTCCATGGATGTCCAAAGAATGATGTCCATCGATGTCCAAAAAAGAATGTCCATCGATGTCCAAAGAATGATGTCCATCGATGACCAAAGAATGATGTCCATCGATGTCCAAAGAATGATGTCCATGGATGTCCAAAGAATGATGTCCATGGATGTCCAAATAATGATGACCATCGATGTCCAAAAAAGAATGTCCATCGATTTCCAAAGCATGATGTCCACCGGTGTCCAAAGAATGATGTGCATCGAAGTCCAAAGAATGATGTCCATCGATGTCGAAAAAAGAATGTCCATCGATGTCCAAAATCATGCCCAGCAATATCAACAAATATTGTGGACTGGTGAGATAGACTTCACTGTTATGATTTTCAGACTACAGCACCTGGTACTCCAAGCAGATTTAACATCCACAATTCTGACCAGGCCCAGCCCTTCTTCTCTTCCGAGATAAAATGAGATCGAGCGTATTTAGGGTGGCTAGGCCATAGGCGTGTCATTTTTTAGCAATTGTACTGTACGCAATCACTGGGCAAACAACTTGTCTGGTGATTTTCAAAGAAATAATTTCCAGCGATGTCCAAAAAATAATGTCTTACAATATCCAAAACAATATCCATTGTTGTCAATAATATCAAGAATGATGTCCATCGATGTCCAAAGAATGATGTCCATCGATGTCCAAAGAATGATGTCCATCGATGTCCAAAAAAGAATGTCCATCGATGTCCAAAGAATGATGTCCATCGATGACCAAAGAATGATGTCCATAGATGTCCAAAAAAGAATGTCCATCGATGTCCAAAATCATGCCCAGCAATATCAACAAATATTGTGGACTGGTGAGATAGACTTCACTGTTATGATTTTAAGCCTACAGCACCTGGTACTCCCAGCAGATTTACCATCCACAATTCTAACCAGGCCCAGCCCTTCTTCACTTCCGAGATAAAATGAGATCGGGCGTATTTAGGGTGGCTAGGCCATAGGCATGTCATTTTTTAGCAACTGTACTGTACGCAATCACTGGACAAACAAATTGTCCGGTGATTTTAAAACAAATAATCTTAAGAGATTTCCAAAAAATAATGTCTTTCAATATCCAAAACAATATCCAGTGATTTCCAAAATATCAAGAATGATGTCCATGGATGTCCAAAGAATGATGTCCATCGATGTCCAAAAAAGAATGTCCATCGATGTCCAAAGAATGATATCCATCGATGACCAAAGAATGATGTCCATCGATGACCAAAGAATGATGTCCATCAATGAAAAAAAAAGAATGTCCATCGATGTCCAAAATCATGCCCAGCAATATCAACAAATATTGTGGACTGGTGAGATAGACTTCACTGTTATGATTTTAAGCCTACAGCACCTGGTACTCCAAGCAGATTTAACATCCACAATTCTGACCAGGCCCAGCCCTTCTTCTCTTCCGAGATGAAATGAGATCGAGCGTATTTAGGGTGGCTAGGCCATAGGCGTGTCATTTTTTAGCAATTGTACTGTACGCAATCACTGGGCAAACAACTTGTCTGGTGATTTTCAAAGAAATAATTTCCAGCGATGTCCAAAAAATAATGTCTTACAATATCCAAAACAATATCCATTGTTGTCAATAATATCAAGAATGATGTCCATCGATGTCCAAAGAATAATGTCCATCGATGTCCAAAGAATGATGTCCATCGATGTCCAAAAAAGAATGTCCATCGATGTCCAAAGAATGATGTCCATCGATGACCAAAGAATGATGTCCATAGATGTCCAAAAAAGAATGTCCATCGATGTCCAAAATCATGCCCAGCAATATCAACAAATATTGTGGACTGGTGAGATAGACTTCACTGTTATGATTTTAAGCCTACAGCACCTGGTACTCCCAGCAGATTTACCATCCACAATTCTAACCAGGCCCAGCCCTTCTTCACTTCCGAGATAAAATGAGATCGGGCGTATTTAGGGTGGCTAGGCCATAGGCATGTAATTTTTTAGCAACTGTACTGTACGCAATCACTGGACAAACAAATTGTCCGGTGATTTTAAAACAAATAATCTTAAGAGATTTCCAAAAAATAATGTCTTTCAATATCCAAAACAATATCCAGTGATTTCCAAAATATCAAGAATGATGTCCATGGATGTCCAAAGAATGATGTCCATCGATGTCCAAAAAAGAATGTCCATCGATGTCCAAAGAATGATATCCATCGATGACCAAAGAATGATTTCCATCGATGACCAAAGAATGATGTCCATCGATGAAAAAAAAAGAATGTCCATCGATGTCCAAAATCATGCCCAGCAATATCAACAAATATTGTGGACTGGTGAGATAGACTTCACTGTTATGATTTTAAGCCTACAGCACCTGTTACTCCCAGCAGATTTACCATCCACAATTTTAACAAGGCCCAGCCCTTCTTTGCTTCAAAGATAAAATGAGATCGGGCGTATGTAGGCTGGCTAGGCCATAGGCGTGTCATTTTTTAACAATTGTACTGTACGCAATCACTGGACAAACAAATTGTCTGGTGATTTTCAAAGAAATAATCTCCAGCGGTGTCCAAAAAATAATGTCTTACAATATCCAAAACAATATCCATTGATGTCAATAATATAAAGAATGATGTCCATCGATGTCCAAAGAATGATGTCCATCGATGTCCAAAAAAGAATGTCCAACGATGTCCAAAGAATGATGTCCATCGATGACCAAAGAATGATGTCCATCGATGACCAAAGAATGATGTCCATGGATGTCCAAAAAAGAATGTCCATCGGTGTCCAAAATAATGCCCAGCAATATCAATAAATATTGTGGACTGGTGAGATAGACTTTACTGTTATGATTTTAAGCCTACAGCACCTGGTACTCCCAGCAGATTTACCATCCACAATTCTAACCAGGCCCAGCCCTTCTTCACTTCCGAGATAAAATGAGATCGGGCGTATTTAGGGTGGCTAGGCCATAGGCATGTCATTTTTTAGCAACTGTACTGTACGCAATCACTGGACAAACAAATTGTCCAGTGATTTTAAAACAAATAATCTTAAGAGATTTCCAAAAAATAATGTCTTTCAATATCCAAAACAATATCCAGTGATTTCCAAAATACCAAGAATGATGTCCATGGATGTCCAAAGAATGATTTCCATCGATGTCTAAAAAAGAATGTCCAACGATGTCCAAAGAATGATGTCCATCGATGACCAAAGAATGATGTCCATCGATGACCAAAGAATGATGTCCATGGACGTCCAAAAAAGAATGTCCATCGGTGTCCAAAATAATGCCCAGCAATATCAACAAATATTGTGGACTGGTGAGATAGACTTCACTGTTATGATTTTAAGCCTACAGCACCTGGTACTCCCAGCAGATTTACCATCCACAATTTTAACAAGGCCATGCCCTTCTTCGCTTCCAAGATAAAATGAGATCGGGCGTATGTAGGGTGGTTAGGCCATAGGTGTGTCATTTTTTAACAATTCTACTGTACGCAATCACTGGACAAACAAATTGTCTGGTGATTTTCAAAGAAATAATCTCCAGCGATGTCCAAAAAATAATGTCTTACAATATTCAAAACAATATCCATTGATGTCAATAATATAAAGAATGATGTCCATCGATGTCCAAAGAATGATGTCGATCGATGTCCAAAAAAGAATGTCCAACGATGTCCAAAGAATGATGTCCATCGATGACCAAAGAATGATTTCCATCGATGACCAAAGAATGATGTCCATGGATGTCCAAAAAAGAATGTCCATCGGTGTCCAAAATCATGCCCAGCAATATCAATAAATATTGTGGACTGGTGAGATAGACTTTACTGTTATTATTTTAAGCCTACAGCACCTGGTACTCCCAGCAGATTTACCATCCACAATTCTAACCAGGCCCAGCCCTTCTTCACTTCCGAGATAAAATGAGATCGGGCGTATTTAGGGTGGCTAGGCCATAGGCATGTCATTTTTTAGCAACTGTACTGTACGCAATCACTGGACAAACAAATTGTCCGGTGATTTTAAAACAAATAATCTTAAGAGATTTCCAAAAAATAATGTCTTTCAATATCCAAAACAATATCCAGTGATTTCCAAAATATCAAGAATGATGTCCATGGATGTCCAAAGAATGATGTCCATCGATGTCCAAAAAAGAATGTCCATCGATGTCCAAAGAATGATTTCTATTGATATCCAAAAAAGAATGTCCATTGATGTCCAAAGAATGATGTCCATCGATGTCCAAAGAATGATGTCCATCGATGTCCAAAGAATGATGTCCATCGATGTCCAACGAATGATGTCCATCGATGTCCAAAAAAGAATGTCCATCGATGTCCAAAGAATGATGTCCATCGATGTCCAAAAAATAATGTCCATCGATGTCCAAAGAATGATGTCCATCGATGTCCAAAGAATGATGTCCATCGATGTCCAACGAATGATGTCCATCGATGTCCAAAAAAGAATGTCCATCGATGTCCAAAGAATGATGTCCATCGATGACCAAAGAATGATGTCCATCGATGTCCAAAGAATGATGTCCATCGATGTCCAAAGAATGATGTCCATGGATGTCCAAAGAATGATGTCCATGGATGTCCAAAGAATGATGTCCATCGATGTCCAAAAAAGAATGTCCATCGATGTCCAAAGAATGATGTCCATCAATGACCAAAGAATGATGTCCATCGATGTCCAAAGAATGATGTCCATGGATGTCCAAAGAATGATGTCCATGGATGTCCAAAGAAAGATGTCCATTGATGTCCAAAGAATGATGTCCATCGATGTCCAAAAAAGAATGTCCATCGATGTCCAAAGAATGATGTACATCGATGACCAAAGAATGATGTCCATCGATGTCCAAAGAATGATGTCCATGGATGTCCAAAGAATGATGTCCATGGATGTGCAAAGAATGATGTCCATGGATGTCTAAAGAATGATGTCCATCGATGTCCAAAAAAGAATGTCCATCGATGTCCAAAGAATGATGTCCATCGATGACCAAAGAATGATGTCCATCGATGTCCAAAGAATGATGTCCATCGATGTCCAAAGAATGATGTCCATGGATGTCCAAATAATGATGACAATCGATGTCCAAAAAAGAATGTCCATCGATTTCCAAAGCATGATGTCCATCGGTGTCCAAAGAATGATGTGCATCGAAGTCCAAAGAATGATGTCCATCGATGTCGAAAAAAGAATGTCCATCGATGTCCAAAATCATGCCCAGCAATATCAACAAATATTGTGGACTGGTGAGATAGACTTCACTGTTATGATTTTAAGACTACAGCACCTGGTACTCCAAGCAGATTTAACATCCACAATTCTGACCAGGCCCAGATCTTCTTCTCTTCCGAGATAAAATGAGATCGAGCGTATTTAGGGTGGCTAGGCTATAGGCGTGTCATTTTTTAGCAATTGTACTGTACGCAATCACTGGGCAAACAACTTGTCTGGTGATTTTCAAAGAAATAATTTCCAGCGATGTCCAAAAAATAATGTCTTACAATATCCAAAACAATATCCATTGTTGTCAATAATATCAAGAATGATGTCCATCGATGTCCAAAGAATGATGTCCATCGATGTCCAAAGAATGATGTCCATCGATGTCCAAAAAAGAATGTCCATCGATGTCCAAAGAATGATGTCCATCGATGACCAAAGAATGATGTCCATAGATGTCCAAAAAAGAATGTCCATCGATGTCCAAAATCATGCCCAGCAATATCAACAAATATTGTGGACTGGTGAGATAGACTTCACTGTTATGATTTTAAGCCTACAGCACCTGGTACTCCCAGCAGATTTACCATCCACAATTCTAACCAGGCCCAGCCCTTCTTCACTTCCGAGATAAAATGAGATCGGGCGTATTTAGGGTGGCTAGGCCATAGGCATGTCATTTTTTAGCAACTGTACTGTACGCAATCACTGGAAAAACAAATTGTCCGGTGATTTTAAAACAAATAATCTTAAGAGATTTCCAAAAAAAAATGTCTTTCAATATCCAAAACAATATCCAGTGATTTCCAAAATATCAAGAATGATGTCCATGGATGTCCAAAGAATGATGTCCATCGATGTCCAAAAAAGAATGTCCATCGATGTCCAAAGAATGATATCCATCGATGACCAAAGAATGATGTCCATCGATGACCAAAGAATGATGTCCATCGATGAAAAAAAAAGAATGTCCATCGATGTCCAAAATCATGCCCAGCAATATCAACAAATATTGTGGACTGGTGAGATAGACTTCACTGTTATGATTTTAAGACTACAGCACCTGGTACTCCAAGCAGATTTAACATCCACAATTCTGACAAGGCCCAGCCCTTCTTCTCTTCCGAGATGAAATGAGATCGAGCGTATTTAGGGTGGCTAGGCCATAGGCGTGTCATTTTTTAGCAATTGTACTGTACGCAATCACTGGGCAAACAACTTGTCTGGTGATTTTAAAATAAATAATTTCCAGCGATGTCCAAAAAATAATGTCTTACAATATCCAAAACAATATCCATTGTTGTCAATAATATCAAGAATGATGTCCATCGATGTCCAAAGAATGATGTCCATCGATGTCCAAAGAATGATGTCCATCGATGTCCAAAAAAGAATGTCCATCGATGTCCAAAGAATGATGTCCATCGATGACCAAAGAATGATGTCCATAGATGTCCAAAAAAGAATGTCCATCGATGTCCAAAATCATGCCCAGCAATATCAACAAATATTGTGGACTGGTGAGATAGACTTCACTGTTATGATTTTAAGCCTACAGCACCTGGTACTCCCAGCAGATTTACCATCCACAATTCTAACCAGGCCCAGCCCTTCTTCACTTCCGAGATAAAATGAGATCGGGAGTATTTAGGGTGGCTAGGCCATAGGCATGTCATTTTTTAGCAACTGTACTGTACGCAATCACTGGACAAACAAATTGTCCGGTGATTTTAAAACAAATAATCTTAAAAGATTTCCAAAAAATAATGTCTTTCAATATCCAAAACAATATCCAGTGATTTCCAAAATATCAAGAATGATGTCCATGGATGTCCAAAGAATGATGTCCATCGATGTCCAAAAAAGAATGTCCATCGATGTCCAAAGAATGATATCCATCGATGACCAAAGAATGATTTCCATCGATGACCAAAGAATGATGTCCATCGATGAAAAAAAAAGAATGTCCATCGATGTCCAAAATCATGCCCAGAAATATCAACAAATATTGTGGACTGGTGAGATAGACTTCACTGTTATGATTTTAAGCCTACAGCACCTGGTACTCCCAGCAGATTTACCATCCACAATTTTAACAAGGCCCAGCCCTTCTTCGCTTCCAAGATAAAATGAGATCGGGCGTATGTAGGGTGGCTAGGCCATAGGTGTGTCATTTTTTAACAATTCTACTGTACGCAATCACTGGACAAACAAATTGTCTGGTGATTTTCAAAGAAATAATCTCCAGGGATTTCCAAAAAATATTGTCTTACAATATCCAAAACAATATCCATTGATGTCAATAATATAAAGAATGATGTCCATTGATGTCCAAAGAATGATGTCGATCGATGTCCAAAAAAGAATGTCCAACGATGTCCAAACAATGATGTCCATCGATGACCAAAGAATGATTTCCATCGATGACCAAAGAATGATGTCCATGGATGTCCAAAAAAGAATGTCCATCGGTGTCCAAAATCATGCCCAGCAATATCAATAAATATTGTGGACTGGTGAGATAGACTTTACTGTTATGATTTTAAGCCTACAGCACCTGGTACTCCCAGCAGATTTACCATCCACAATTCTAACCAGGCCCAGCCCTTCTTCACTTCCGAGATAAAATGAGATCGGGCGTATTTAGGGTGGCTAGGCCATAGGCATGTCATTTTTTAGCAACTGTACTGTACGCAATCACTGGACAAACAAATTGTCCGGTGATTTTAAAACAAATAATCTTAAGAGATTTCCAAAAAATAATGTCTTTCAATATCCAAAACAATATCCAGCGATTTCCAAAATATCAAGAATGATGTCCATGGATGTCCAAAGAATGATGTCCATCGATGTCCAAAAAAGAATGTCCATCGATGTCCAAAGAATGATGTCTATCGATATCCAAAAAAGAATGTCCATTGATGTCCAAAGAATGATGTCCATCGATGTCCAAAGAATGATGTCCATCGATGTCCAACGAATGATGTCCATCGATGTCCAACGAATGATGTCCATCGATGTCCAAAAAAGAATGTCCATCGATGTCCAAAGAATGATGTCCATCGATGACCAAAGAATGATGTCCATCGATGACCAAAAAAGATTGTCCATCGATGTCCAAAATCATGCCCAGCAATATCAACAAATATTGTGGACTGGTGAGATAGACTTCACTGTTATGATTTTAAGCCTACAGCACCTGGTACTCCCAGCAGATTTACCATCCACAATTTTAACAAGGCCCAGCCCTTCTTCGCTTCCAAGATAAAATGAGATCGGGCGTATGTAGGGTGGCTAGGCCATAGGTGTGTCATTTTTTAACAATTCTACTGTACGCAATCACTGGACAAACAAATTGTCTGGTGATTTTCAAAGAAATAATCTCCAGCGATGTCCAAAAAATAATGTCTTACAATATTCAAAACAATATCCATTGATGTCAATAATATAAAGAATGATGTCCATCGATGTCCAAAGAATGATGTCGATCGATGTCCAAAAAAGAATGTCCAACGATGTCCAAAGAATGATGTCCATCGATGACCAAAGAATGATTTCCATCGATGACCAAAGAATGATGTCCATCGATGTCCAAAAAAGAATGTCCATTGATGTCCAAAGAATGATGTCCATCGATGTCCAAAGAATGATGTCCATCGATGTCCAACGAATGATGTCCATCGATGTCCAACGAATGATGTCCATCGATGTCCAAAAAAGAATGTCCATCGATGTCCAAAGAATGATGTCCATCGATGTCCAAAAAATAATGTCCATCGATGTCCAAAGAATGATGTCCATCGATGTCCAAAGAATGATGTCCATCGATGTCCAACGAATGATGTCCATCGATGTCCAAAAAAGAATGTCCATCGATGTCCAAAGAATGATGTCCATCGATGACCAAAGAATGATGTCCATCGATGTCCAAAGAATGATGTCCATCGATGTCCAAAGAATGATGTCCATGGATGTCCAAAGAATGATGTCCATGGATGTCCAAAGAATGATGTCAATCGATGTCCAAAGAATGATGTCTATCGATATCCAAAAAAGAATGTCCATTGATGTCCAAAGAATGATGTCCATCGATGTCCAAAGAATGATGTCCATCGATGTCCAACGAATGATGTCCATCGATGTCCAACGAATGATGTCCATCGATGTCCAAAAAAGAATGTCCATCGATGTCCAAAGAATGATGTCCATCGATGACCAAAGAATGATGTCCATCGATGACCAAAAAAGAATGTCCATCGATGTCCAAAATCATGCCCAGCAATATCAACAAATATTGTGGACTGGTGAGATAGACTTCACTGTTATGATTTTAAGCCTACAGCACCTGGTACTCCCAGCAGATTTACCATCCACAATTTTAACAAGGCCCAGCCCTTCTTCGCTTCCAAGATAAAATGAGATCGGGCGTATGTAGGGTGGCTAGGCCATAGGTGTGTCATTTTTTAACAATTCTACTGTACGCAATCACTGGACAAACAAATTGTCTGGTGATTTTCAAAGAAATAATCTCCAGCGATGTCCAAAAAATAATGTCTTACAATATTCAAAACAATATCCATTGATGTCAATAATATAAAGAATGATGTCCATCGATGTCCAAAGAATGATGTCGATCGATGTCCAAAAAAGAATGTCCAACGATGTCCAAAGAATGATGTCCATCGATGACCAAAGAATGATTTCCATCGATGACCAAAGAATGATGTCCATCGATGTCCAAAAAAGAATGTCCATTGATGTCCAAAGAATGATGTCCATCGATGTCCAAAGAATGATGTCCATCGATGTCCAACGAATGATGTCCATCGATGTCCAACGAATGATGTCCATCGATGTCCAAAAAAGAATGTCCATCGATGTCCAAAGAATGATGTCCATCGATGTCCAAAAAATAATGTCCATCGATGTCCAAAGAATGATGTCCATCGATGTCCAAAGAATGATGTCCATCGATGTCCAACGAATGATGTCCATCGATGTCCAAAAAAGAATGTCCATCGATGTCCAAAGAATGATGTCCATCGATGACCAAAGAATGATGTCCATCGATGTCCAAAGAATGATGTCCATCGATGTCCAAAGAATGATGTCCATGGATGTCCAAAGAATGATGTCCATGGATGTCCAAAGAATGATGTCAATCGATGTCCAAAAAAGAATGTCCATCGATGTCCAAAGAATGATGTCCATCAATGACCAAAGAATGATGTTCATCGATGTCCAAAGAATGATGTCCATGGATGTCCAAAGAATGATGTCCATGGATGTCCAAAGAATGATGTCCATTGATGTCCAAAGAATGATGTCCATCGATGTCCAAAAAAGAATGTCCATCGATGTCTAAAGAATGATGGACATCGATGACCAAAGAATGATGTCCATCGATGTCCAAAGAATGATGTCCATCGATGTCCAAAGAATGATGTCCATCGATGTCCAAAGAATGATGTCCATCGATGTCCAAAGAATGATGTCCATCGATGTCCAAAAAAGAATGTCCATCGATGTCCAAAGAATGATGTCCATCGATGACCAAAGAATGATGTCCATCGATGTCCAAAGAATGATGTCCATCGATGTCCAAAGAATGATGTCCATGGATGTCCAAATAATGATGACCATCGATGTCCAAAAAAGAATGTCCATCGATGTCCAAATAATGATGACCATCGATGTCCAAAAAAGAATGTCCATCGATTTCCAAAGAATGATGTCCATCGATGTCCAAAGAATGATGTGCATCGAAGTCCAAAGAATGATGTCCATCGATGTCGAAAAAAGAATGTCCATCGATGTCCAAAATCATGCCCAGCAATATCAACAAATATTGTGGACTGGTGAGATAGACTTCACTGTTATGATTTTAAGACTACAGCACCAGGTACTCCAAGCAGATTTAACATCCACAATTCTGACCAGGCCCAGCCCTTCTTCTCTTCCGAGATAAAATGAGATCGAGCGTATTTAGGGTGCCTAGGCCATAGGCGTGTCATTTTTTAGCAATTGTACTGTACGCAATCACTGGGCAAACAACTTGTCTGGTGATTTTCAAAGAAATAATTTCCAGCGATGTCCAAAAAATAATGTCTTACAATATCCAAAACAATATCCATTGTTGTCAATAATATCAAGAATGATGTCCATCGATGTCCAAAGAATGATGTCCATCGATGTCCAAAGAATGATGTCCATCGATGTCCATAAAAGAATGTCCATCGATGTCCAAAGAATGATGTCCATCGATGACCAAAGAATGATGTCCATAGATGTCCAAAAAAGAATGTCCATCGATGTCCAAAATCATGCCCAGCAATATCAACAAATATTGTGGACTGGTGAGATAGACTTCACTGTTATGATTTTAAGCCTACAGCACCTGGTACTCCCAGCAGATTTACCATCCACAATTCTAACCAGGCCCAGCCCTTCTTCACTTCCGAGATAAAATGAGATCGGGCGTATTTAGGGTGGCTAGGCCATAGGCATGTCATTTTTTAGCAACTGTACTGTACGCAATCACTGGACAAACAAATTGTCCGGTGATTTTAAAACAAATAATCTTAAGAGATTTCCAAAAAATAATGTCTTTCAATATCCAAAACAATATCCAGTGATTTCCAAAATATCAAGAATGATGTCCATGGATGTCCAAAGAATGATGTCCATCGATGTCCAAAAAAGAATGTCCATCGATGTCCAAAGAATGATATCCATCGATGACCAAAGAATGATGTCCATCGATGACCAAAGAATGATGTCCATCGATGAAAAAAAAAGAATGTCCATCGATGTCCAAAATCATGCCCAGCAATATCAACAAATATTGTGGACTGGTGAGATAGACTTCACTGTTATGATTTTAAGACTACAGCACCTGGTACTCCAAGCAGATTTAACATCCACAATTCTGACAAGGCCCAGCCCTTCTTCTCTTCCGAGATAAAATGAGATCGAACGTATTTAGGGTGGCTAGGCCATAGGCGTGTCATTTTTTAGCAATTGTACTGTACGCAATCACTGGACAAACAAATTGTCTGGTGATTTTCAAAGAAATAATCTCCAGCGATGTCCAAAAAATAATGTCTTACAATATCCAAAACAATATCCATTGATGTCAATAATATAAAGAATGATGTCCATCGATGTCCAAAGAATGATGTCGATCGATGTCCAAAAAAGAATGTCCAACGATGTCCAAAGAATGATGTCTATCGATATCCAAAAAAGAATGTCCATTGATGTCCAAAGAATGATGTCCATCGATGTCCAAAGAATGATGTCCATCGATGTCCAACGAATGATGTCCATCGATGTCCAACGAATGATGTCCATCGATGTCCAAAAAAGAATGTCCATCGATGTCCAAAGAATGATGTCCATCGATGACCAAAGAATGATGTCCATCGATGACCAAAAAAGAATGTCCATCGATGTCCAAAATCATGCCCAGCAATATCAACAAATATTGTGGACTGGTGAGATAGACTTCACTCTTATGATTTTAAGCCTACAGCACCTGGTACTCCCAGCAGATTTACCATCCACAATTTTAACAAGGCCCAGCCCTTCTTCGCTTCCAAGATAAAATGAGATCGGGCGTATGTAGGGTGGCTAGGCCATAGGTGTGTCATTTTTTAACAATTCTACTGTACACAATCACTGGACAAACAAATTGTCTGGTGATTTTCAAAGAAATAATCTCCAGCGATGTCCAAAAAATAATGTCTTACAATATTCAAAACAATATCCATTGATGTCAATAATATAAAGAATGATGTCCATCGATGTCCAAAGAATGATGTCGATCGATGTCCAAAAAAGAATGTCCAACGATGTCCAAACAATGATGTCCATCGATGACCAAAGAATGATTTCCATCGATGACCAAAGAATGATGTCCATGGATGTCCAAAAAAGAATGTCCATCGGTGTCCAAAATCATGCCCAGCAATATCAATAAATATTGTGGACTGGTGAGATAGACTTTACTGTTATGATTTTAAGCCTACAGCACCTGGTACTCCCAGCAGATTTACCATCCACAATTCTAACCAGGCCCAGCCCTTCTTCACTTCCGAGATAAAATGAGATCGGGCGTAATTAGGGTGGCTAGGCCATAGGCATGTCATTTTTTAGCAACTGTACTGTACGCAATCACTGGACAAACAAATTGTCCGGTGATTTTAAAACAAATAATCTTAAGAGATTTCCAAAAAATAATGTCTTTCAATATCCAAAACAATATCCAGCGATTTCCAAAATATCAAGAATGATGTCCATGGATGTCCAAAGAATGATGTCCATCGATGTCCAAAAAAGAATGTCCATCGATGTCCAAAGAATGATGTCTATCGATATCCAAAAAAGAATGTCCATTGATGTCCAAAGAATGATGTCCATCGATGTCCAAAGAATGATGTCCATCGATGTCCAACGAATGATGTCCATCGATGTCCAACGAATGATGTCCATCGATGTCCAAAAAAGAATGTCCATCGATGTCCAAAGAATGATGTCCATCGATGACCAAAGAATGATGTCCATCGATGACCAAAAAAGAATGTCCATCGATGTCCAAAATCATGCCCAGCAATATCAACAAATATTGTGGACTGGTGAGATAGACTTCACTCTTATGATTTTAAGCCTACAGCACCTGGTACTCCCAGCAGATTTACCATCCACAATTTTAACAAGGCCCAGCCCTTCTTCGCTTCCAAGATAAAATGAGATCGGGCGTATGTAGGGTGGCTAGGCCAAAGGTGTGTCATTTTTTAACAATTCTACTGTACGCAATCACTGGACAAACAAATTGTCTGGTGATTTTCAAAGAAATAATCTCCAGCGATGTCCAAAAAATAATGTCTTACAATATTCAAAACAATATCCATTGATGTCAATAATATAAAGAATGATGTCCATCGATGTCCAAAGAATTATGTCGATCGATGTCCAAAAAAGAATGTCCAACGATGTCCAAAGAATGATGTCCATCGATGACCAAAGAATGATTTCCATCGATGACCAAAGAATGATGTCCATCGATGTCCAAAAAAGAATGTCCATTGATGTCCAAAGAATGATGTCCATCGATGTCCAAAGAATGATGTCCATCGATGTCCAACGAATGATGTCCATCGATGTCCAACGAATGATGTCCATCGATGTCCAAAAAAGAATGTCCATCGATGTCCAAAGAATGATGTCCATCGATGTCCAAAAAATAATGTCCATCGATGTCCAAAGAATGATGTCCATCGATGTCCAAAGAATGATGTCCATCGATGTCCAACGAATGATGTCCATCGATGTCCAAAAAAGAATGTCCATCGATGTCCAAAGAATGATGTCCATCGATGACCAAAGAATGATGTCCATCGATGTCCAAAGAATGATGTCCATCGATGTCCAAAGAATGATGTCCATGGATGTCCAAAGAATGATGTCCATGGATGTCCAAAGAATGATGTCAATCGATGTCCAAAGAATGATGTCTATCGATATCCAAAAAAGAATGTCCATTGATGTCCAAAGAATGATGTCCATCGATGTCCAAAGAATGATGTCCATCGATGTCCAACGAATGATGTCCATCGATGTCCAACGAATGATGTCCATCGATGTCCAAAAAAGAATGTCCATCGATGTCCAAAGAATGATGTCCATCGATGACCAAAGAATGATGTCCATCGATGACCAAAAAAGAATGTCCATCGATGTCCAAAATCATGCCCAGCAATATCAACAAATATTGTGGACTGGTGAGATAGACTTCACTGTTATGATTTTAAGCCTACAGCACCTGGTACTCCCAGCAGATTTACCATCCACAATTTTAACAAGGCCCAGCCCTTCTTCGCTTCCAAGATAAAATGAGATCGGGCGTATGTAGGGTGGCTAGGCCATAGGTGTGTCATTTTTTAACAATTCTACTGTACGCAATCACTGGACAAACAAATTGTCTTGTGATTTTCAAAGAAATAATCTCCAGCGATGTCCAAAAAATAATGTCTTACAATATTCAAAACAATATCCATTGATGTCAATAATATAAAGAATGATGTCCATCGATGTCCAAAGAATGATGTCGATCGATGTCCAAAAAAGAATGTCCAACGATGTCCAAAGAATGATGTCCATCGATGACCAAAGAATGATTTCCATCGATGACCAAAGAATGATGTCCATCGATGTCCAAAAAAGAATGTCCATTGATGTCCAAAGAATGATGTCCATCGATGTCCAAAGAATGATGTCCATCGATGTCCAACGAATGATGTCCATCGATGTCCAACGAATGATGTCCATCGATGTCCAAAAAAGAATGTCCATCGATGTCCAAAGAATGATGTCCATCGATGTCCAAAAAATAATGTCCATCGATGTCCAAAGAATGATGTCCATCGATGTCCAAAGAATGATGTCCATCGATGTCCAACGAATGATGTCCATCGATGTCCAAAAAAGAATGTCCATCGATGTCCAAAGAATGATGTCCATCGATGACCAAAGAATGATGTCCATCGATGTCCAAAGAATGATGTCCATCGATGTCCAAAGAATGATGTCCATGGATGTCCAAAGAATGATGTCCATGGATGTCCAAAGAATGATGTCAATCGATGTCCAAAGAATGATGTCTATCGATATCCAAAAAAGAATGTCCATTGATGTCCAAAGAATGATGTCCATCGATGTCCAAAGAATGATGTCCATCGATGTCCAACGAATGATGTCCATCGATGTCCAACGAATGATGTCCATCGATGTCCAAAAAAGAATGTCCATCGATGTCCAAAGAATGATGTCCATCGATGACCAAAGAATGATGTCCATCGATGACCAAAAAAGAATGTCCATCGATGTCCAAAATCATGCCCAGCAATATCAACAAATATTGTGGACTGGTGAGATAGACTTCACTGTTATGATTTTAAGCCTACAGCACCTGGTACTCCCAGCAGATTTACCATCCACAATTCTAACCAGGCCCAGCACTTCTTCACTTCCGAGATAAAATGAGATCGGGCGTATTTAGGGTGGCTAGGCCATAGGCATGTCATTTTTTAGCAACTGTACTGTACGCAATCACTGGACAAACAAATTGTCCGGTGATTTTAAAACAAATAATCTTAAGAGATTTCCAAAAAATAATGTCTTTCAATATCCAAAACAATATCCAGTGATTTCCAAAATATCAAGAATGATGTCCATGGATGTCCAAAGAATGATGTCCATCGATGTCCAAAAAAGAATGTCCATCGATGTCCAAAGAATGATATCCATCGATGACCAAAGAATGATGTCCATCGATGACCAAAGAATGATGTCCATCGATGAAAAAAAAAGAATGTCCATCGATGTCCAAAATCATGCCCAGCAATATCAACAAATATTGTGGACTGGTGAGATAGACTTCACTGTTATGATTTTAAGACTACAGCACCTGGTACTCCAAGCAGATTTAACATCCACAATTCTGACAAGGCCCAGCCCTTCTTCTCTTCCGAGATAAAATGAGATCGAACGTATTTAGGGTGGCTAGGCCATAGGCGTGTCATTTTTTAGCAATTGTACTGTACGCAATCACTGGACAAACAAATTGTCTGGTGATTTTCAAAGAAATAATCTCCAGCGATGTCCAAAAAATAATGTCTTACAATATCCAAAACAATATCCATTGATGTCAATAATATAAAGAATGATGTCCATCGATGTCCAAAGAATGATGTCGATCGATGTCCAAAAAAGAATGTCCAACGATGTCCAAAGAATGATGTCTATCGATATCCAAAAAAGAATGTCCATTGATGTCCAAAGAATGATGTCCATCGATGTCCAAAGAATGATGTCCATCGATGTCCAACGAATGATGTCCATCGATGTCCAACGAATGATGTCCATCGATGTCCAAAAAAGAATGTCCATCGATGTCCAAAGAATGATGTCCATCGATGACCAAAGAATGATGTCCATCGATGACCAAAAAAGAATGTCCATCGATGTCCAAAATCATGCCCAGCAATATCAACAAATATTGTGGACTGGTGAGATAGACTTCACTCTTATGATTTTAAGCCTACAGCACCTGGTACTCCCAGCAGATTTACCATCCACAATTTTAACAAGGCCCAGCCCTTCTTCGCTTCCAAGATAAAATGAGATCGGGCGTATGTAGGGTGGCTAGGCCATAGGTGTGTCATTTTTTAACAATTCTACTGTACACAATCACTGGACAAACAAATTGTCTGGTGATTTTCAAAGAAATAATCTCCAGCGATGTCCAAAAAATAATGTCTTACAATATTCAAAACAATATCCATTGATGTCAATAATATAAAGAATGATGTCCATCGATGTCCAAAGAATGATGTCGATCGATGTCCAAAAAAGAATGTCCAACGATGTCCAAACAATGATGTCCATCGATGACCAAACAATGAATTCCATCGATGACCAAAGAATGATGTCCATGGATGTCCAAAAAAGAATGTCCATCGGTGTCCAAAATCATGCCCAGCAATATCAATAAATATTGTGGACTGGTGAGATAGACTTTACTGTTATGATTTTAAGCCTACAGCACCTGGTACTCCCAGCAGATTTACCATCCACAATTCTAACCAGGCCCAGCCCTTCTTCACTTCCGAGATAAAATGAGATCGGGCGTATTTAGGGTGGCTAGGCCATAGGCATGTCATTTTTTAGCAACTGTACTGTACGCAATCACTGGACAAACAAATTGTCCGGTGATTTTAAAACAAATAATCTTAAGAGATTTCCAAAAAATAATGTCTTTCAATATCCAAAACAATATCCAGCGATTTCCAAAATATCAAGAATGATGTCCATGGATGTCCAAAGAATGATGTCCATCGATGTCCAAAAAAGAATGTCCATCGATGTCCAAAGAATGATGTCTATCGATATCCAAAAAAGAATGTCCATTGATGTCCAAAGAATGATGTCCATCGATGTCCAAAGAATGATGTCCATCGATGTCCAACGAATGATGTCCATCGATGTCCAACGAATGATGTCCATCGATGTCCAAAAAAGAATGTCCATCGATGTCCAAAGAATGATGTCCATCGATGACCAAAGAATGATGTCCATCGATGACCAAAAAAGAATGTCCATCGATGTCCAAAATCATGCCCAGCAATATCAACAAATATTGTGGACTGGTGAGATAGACTTCACTCTTATGATTTTAAGCCTACAGCACCTGGTACTCCCAGCAGATTTACCATCCACAATTTTAACAAGGCCCAGCCCTTCTTCGCTTCCAAGATAAAATGAGATCGGGCGTATGTAGGGTGGCTAGGCCATAGGTGTGTCATTTTTTAACAATTCTACTGTACGCAATCACTGGACAAACAAATTGTCTGGTGATTTTCAAAGAAATAATCTCCAGCGATGTCCAAAAAATAATGTCTTACAATATTCAAAACAATATCCATTGATGTCAATAATATAAAGAATGATGTCCATCGATGTCCAAAGAATTATGTCGATCGATGTCCAAAAAAGAATGTCCAACGATGTCCAAAGAATGATGTCCATCGATGACCAAAGAATGATTTCCATCGATGACCAAAGAATGATGTCCATCGATGTCCAAAAAAGAATGTCCATTGATGTCCAAAGAATGATGTCCATCGATGTCCAAAGAATGATGTCCATCGATGTCCAACGAATGATGTCCATCGATGTCCAACGAATGATGTCCATCGATGTCCAAAAAAGAATGTCCATCGATGTCCAAAGAATGATGTCCATCGATGTCCAAAAAATAATGTCCATCGATGTCCAAAGAATGATGTCCATCGATGTCCAAAGAATGATGTCCATCGATGTCCAACGAATGATGTCCATCGATGTCCAAAAAAGAATGTCCATCGATGTCCAAAGAATGATGTCCATCGATGACCAAAGAATGATGTCCATCGATGTCCAAAGAATGATGTCCATCGATGTCCAAAGAATGATGTCCATGGATGTCCAAAGAATGATGTCCATGGATGTCCAAAGAATGATGTCAATCGATGTCCAAAGAATGATGTCTATCGATATCCAAAAAAGAATGTCCATTGATGTCCAAAGAATGATGTCCATCGATGTCCAAAGAATGATGTCCATCGATGTCCAACGAATGATGTCCATCGATGTCCAACGAATGATGTCCATCGATGTCCAAAAAAGAATGTCCATCGATGTCCAAAGAATGATGTCCATCGATGACCAAAGAATGATGTCCATCGATGACCAAAAAAGAATGTCCATCGATGTCCAAAATCATGCCCAGCAATATCAACAAATATTGTGGACTGGTGAGATAGACTTCACTGTTATGATTTTAAGCCTACAGCACCTGGTACTCCCAGCAGATTTACCATCCACAATTTTAACAAGGCCCAGCCCTTCTTCGCTTCCAAGATAAAATGAGATCGGGCGTATGTAGGGTGGCTAGGCCATAGGTGTGTCATTTTTTAACAATTCTACTGTACGCAATCACTGGACAAACAAATTGTCTTGTGATTTTCAAAGAAATAATCTCCAGCGATGTCCAAAAAATAATGTCTTACAATATTCAAAACAATATCCATTGATGTCAATAATATAAAGAATGATGTCCATCGATGTCCAAAGAATGATGTCGATCGATGTCCAAAAAAGAATGTCCAACGATGTCCAAAGAATGATGTCCATCGATGACCAAAGAATGATTTCCATCGATGACCAAAGAATGATGTCCATCGATGTCCAAAAAAGAATGTCCATTGATGTCCAAAGAATGATGTCCATCGATGTCCAAAGAATGATGTCCATCGATGTCCAACGAATGATGTCCATCGATGTCCAACGAATGATGTCCATCGATGTCCAAAAAAGAATGTCCATCGATGTCCAAAGAATGATGTCCATCGATGTCCAAAAAATAATGTCCATCGATGTCCAAAGAATGATGTCCATCGATGTCCAAAGAATGATGTCCATCGATGTCCAACGAATGATGTCCATCGATGTCCAAAAAAGAATGTCCATCGATGTCCAAAGAATGATGTCCATCGATGACCAAAGAATGATGTCCATCGATGTCCAAAGAATGATGTCCATCGATGTCCAAAGAATGATGTCCATGGATGTCCAAAGAATGATGTCCATGGATGTCCAAAGAATGATGTCAATCGATGTCCAAAGAATGATGTCTATCGATATCCAAAAAAGAATGTCCATTGATGTCCAAAGAATGATGTCCATCGATGTCCAAAGAATGATGTCCATCGATGTCCAACGAATGATGTCCATCGATGTCCAACGAATGATGTCCATCGATGTCCAAAAAAGAATGTCCATCGATGTCCAAAGAATGATGTCCATCGATGACCAAAGAATGATGTCCATCGATGACCAAAAAAGAATGTCCATCGATGTCCAAAATCATGCCCAGCAATATCAACAAATATTGTGGACTGGTGAGATAGACTTCACTGTTATGATTTTAAGCCTACAGCACCTGGTACTCCCAGCAGATTTACCATCCACAATTTTAACAAGGCCCAGCCCTTCTTCGCTTCCAAGATAAAATGAGATCGGGCGTATGTAGGGTGGCTAGGCCATAGGTGTGTCATTTTTTAACAATTCTACTGTACGCAATCACTGGACAAACAAATTGTCTGGTGATTTTCAAAGAAATAATCTCCAGCGATGTCCAAAAAATAATGTCTTACAATATTCAAAACAATATCCATTGATGTCAATAATATAAAGAATGATGTCCATCGATGTCCAAAGAATGATGTCGATCGATGTCCAAAAAAGAATGTCCAACGATGTCCAAAGAATGATGTCCATCGATGACCAAAGAATGATTTCCATCGATGACCAAAGAATGATGTCCATCGATGTCCAAAAAAGAATGTCCATTGATGTCCAAAGAATGATGTCCATCGATGTCCAAAGAATGATGTCCATCGATGTCCAACGAATGATGTCCATCGATGTCCAACGAATGATGTCCATCGATGTCCAAAAAAGAATGTCCATCGATGTCCAAAGAATGATGTCCATCGATGTCCAAAAAATAATGTCCATCGATGTCCAAAGAATGATGTCCATCGATGTCCAAAGAATGATGTCCATCGATGTCCAACGAATGATGTCCATCGATGTCCAAAAAAGAATGTCCATCGATGTCCAAAGAATGATGTCCATCGATGACCAAAGAATGATGTCCATCGATGTCCAAAGAATGATGTCCATCGATGTCCAAAGAATGATGTCCATGGATGTCCAAAGAATGATGTCCATGGATGTCCAAAGAATGATGTCAATCGATGTCCAAAAAAGAATGTCCATCGATGTCCAAAGAATGATGTCCATCAATGACCAAAGAATGATGTTCATCGATGTCCAAAGAATGATGTCCATGGATGTCCAAAGAATGATGTCCATGGATGTCCAAAGAATGATGTCCATTGATGTCCAAAGAATGATGTCCATCGATGTCCAAAAAAGAATGTCCATCGATGTCTAAAGAATGATGTACATCGATGACCAAAGAATGATGTCCATCGATGTCCAAAGAATGATGTCCATCGATGTCCAAAGAATGATGTCCATGGATGTCCAAAGAATGATGTCCATCGATGTCCAAAGAATGATGTCCATCGATGTCCAAAAAAGAATGTCCATCGATGTCCAAAGAATGATGTCCATCGATGACCAAAGAATGATGTCCATCGATGTCCAAAGAATGATGTCCATCGATGTCCAAAGAATGATGTCCATGGATGTCCAAATAATGATGACCATCGATGTCCAAAAAAGAATGTCCATCGATGTCCAAATAATGATGACCATCGATGTCCAAAAAAGAATGTCCATCGATTTCCAAAGAATGATGTCCATCGATGTCCAAAGAATGATGTGCATCGAAGTCCAAAGAATGATGTCCATCGATGTCGAAAAAAGAATGTCCATCGATGTCCAAAATCATGCCCAGCAATATCAACAAATATTGTGGACTGGTGAGATAGACTTCACTGTTATGATTTTAAGACTACAGCACCAGGTACTCCAAGCAGATTTAACATCCACAATTCTGACCAGGCCCAGCCCTTCTTCTCTTCCGAGATAAAATGAGATCGAGCGTATTTAGGGTGCCTAGGCCATAGGCGTGTCATTTTTTAGCAATTGTACTGTACGCAATCACTGGGCAAACAACTTGTCTGGTGATTTTCAAAGAAATAATTTCCAGCGATGTCCAAAAAATAATGTCTTACAATATCCAAAACAATATCCATTGTTGTCAATAATATCAAGAATGATGTCCATCGATGTCCAAAGAATGATGTCCATCGATGTCCAAAGAATGATGTCCATCGATGTCCATAAAAGAATGTCCATCGATGTCCAAAGAATGATGTCCATCGATGACCAAAGAATGATGTCCATAGATGTCCAAAAAAGAATGTCCATCGATGTCCAAAATCATGCCCAGCAATATCAACAAATATTGTGGACTGGTGAGATAGACTTCACTGTTATGATTTTAAGCCTACAGCACCTGGTACTCCCAGCAGATTTACCATCCACAATTCTAACCAGGCCCAGCCCTTCTTCACTTCCGAGATAAAATGAGATCGGGCGTATTTAGGGTGGCTAGGCCATAGGCATGTCATTTTTTAGCAACTGTACTGTACGCAATCACTGGACAAACAAATTGTCCGGTGATTTTAAAACAAATAATCTTAAGAGATTTCCAAAAAATAATGTCTTTCAATATCCAAAACAATATCCAGTGATTTCCAAAATATCAAGAATGATGTCCATGGATGTCCAAAGAATGATGTCCATCGATGTCCAAAAAAGAATGTCCATCGATGTCCAAAGAATGATATCCATCGATGACCAAAGAATGATGTCCATCGATGACCAAAGAATGATGTCCATCGATGAAAAAAAAAGAATGTCCATCGATGTCCAAAATCATGCCCAGCAATATCAACAAATATTGTGGACTGGTGAGATAGACTTCACTGTTATGATTTTAAGACTACAGCACCTGGTACTCCAAGCAGATTTAACATCCACAATTCTGACCAGGCCCAGCCCTTCTTCTCTTCCGAGATAAAATGAGATCGAGCGTATTTAGGGTGGCTAGGCCATAGGCGTGTCATTTTTTAGCAATTGTACTGTACGCAATCACTGGACAAACAAATTGTCTGGTGATTTTCAAAGAAATAATCTCCAGCGATGTCCAAAAAATAATGTCTTACAATATCCAAAACAATATCCATTGATGTCAATAATATAAAGAATGATGTCCATCGATGTCCAAAGAATGATGTCGATCGATGTCCAAAAAAGAATGTCCAACGATGTCCAAAGAATGATGTCCATCGATGACCAAAGAATGATGTCCATCGATGCCCAAAGAATGATGTCCATGGATGTCCAAAAAAGAATGTCCATCGGTGTCCAAAATAATGCCCAGCAATATCAATAAATATTGTGGACTGGTGAGATAGACTTCACTGTTATGATTTTAAGCCTACAGCACCTGGTTCTCCCAGCAGATTTACCATCCACAATTCTAACCAGGCCCAGCCCTTCTTCACTTCCGAGATAAAATGAGATCGGGCGTATTTAGGGTGGCTAGGCCATAGGCATGTCATTTTTTAGCAACTGTACTGTACGCAATCACTGGACAAACAAATTGTCTGGTGATTTTAAAACAAATAATCTTAAGAGATTTCCAAAAAATAATGTCTTTCAATATCCAAAACAATATCCAGCGATTTCCAAAATATCAAGAATGATGTCCATGGATTTCCAAAGAATGATGTCCATCGATGTCCAAAAAAGAATGTCCATCGATGTCCAAAGAATGATGTCTATCGATATCAAAAAAAGAATGTCCATTTATGTCAAAAGAATGATGTCCATCGATGTCCAAAGAATGATGTCCATGGATGTCCAAAAAAGAATGTCCATCGGTGTTATAAATCATGCCCAGCAATATCAATAAATATTGTGGACTGGTGAGATAGACTTCACTGTTATGATTTTAAGACTACAGCACCTGGTACTCCAAGCAGATTAAACATCCACAATTCTGACCAGGCCCAGCCCTTCTTCTCTTCCGAGATAAAATGAGATCGAGCGTATTTAGGGTGGCTAGGCCATAGGCGTGTCATTTTTTAGCAATTGTACTGTACGCAATCACTGGACAAACAAATTGTCTGGTGATTTTCAAAGAAATAATTTCCAGCGATGTCCAAAAAATAATGTCTTACAATATCCAAAACAATATCCATTGATGTCAATAATATCAAGAATGATGTCCATCGATGTCCAAAGAATGATATCCATCGATGTCCAAAGAATGATGTCCATCGATGTCCAAAAAAGAATGTCCATCGATGTCCAAAGAATGATGTCCATCGATGACCAAAGAATGATGTCCATAGATGTCCAAAAAAGAATGTCCATCGATGTCCAAAATCATGCCCAGCAATATCAACAAATTTTGTGGACTGGTGAGATAGACTTCACTGTTATTATTTTAAGCCTACAGCACCTGGTACTCCCAGCAGATTTACCATCCACAATTCTAACCAGGCCCAGCCCTTCTTCACTTCCGAGATAAAATGAGATCGGGCGTATTTAGGGTGGCTAGGCCATAGGCATGTCATTTTTTAGCAACTGTACTGTACGCAATCAATGGACAAACAAATTGTCCGGTGATTTTAAAACAAATAATCTTAAGAGATTTCCAAAAAATAATGTCTTTCAATATCCAAAACAATATCCAGTGATTTCCAAAATATCAAGAATGATGTCCATGGATGTCCAAAGAATGATGTCCATCGATGTCCAAAAAAGAATGTCCATCGATGTCCAAAGAATGATGTCCATCGATGACCAAAGAATGATGTCCATCGATGACCAAAGAATGATGTCCATCGATGACCAAAAAAGAATGTCCATCGATGTCCAAAATCATGCCCAGCAATATCAACAAATATTGTGGACTGGTGAGATAGACTTCACTGTTATGATTTTTAGCCTACAGCATCTGGTACTCCCAGCAGATTTACCATCCACAATTTTAACAAGGCCCAGCCCTTCTTCGCTTCCAAGATAAAATGAGATCGGGCGTATGTAGGGTGGCTAGGCCATAGGCGTGTCATTTTTTAACAATTGTACTGTACGCAATCACTGGACAATCAAATTGTCTGGTGATTTTCAAAGAAATAATCTCCAGCGATGTCCAAAAAATAATGTCTTACAATATCCAAAACAATATCCATTGATGTCAATAATATAAAGAATGATGTCCATCGATGTCCAAAGAATGATGTCGATCGATGTCCAAAAAAGAATGTCCAACGATGTCCAAAGAATGATGTCCATCGATGACCAAAGAATGATGTCCATCGATGACCAAAGAATGATGTCCATGGATGTCCAAAAAAGAATGTCCATCGGTGTCCAAAATCATGCCCAGCAATATCAATAAATATTGTGGACTGGTGAGATAGACTTTACTGTTATGATTTTAAGCCTACAGCACCTGGTACTCCCAGCAGATTTACCATCCACAATTCTAACCAGGCCCAGCCCTTCTTCACTTCCGAGATAAAATGAGATCGGGCGTATTTAGGGTGGCTAGGCCATAGGCATGTCATTTTTTAGCAACTGTACTGTACGCAATCACTGGACAAACAAATTGTCCGGTGATTTTAAAACAAATAATCTTAAGAGATTTCCAAAAAATAATGTCTTTCAATATCCAAAACAATATCCAGTGATTTCCAAAATATCAAGAATGATGTCCATGGATGTCCAAAGAATGATGTCCATGGATGTCCAAAAAAGAATGTCCATCGATGTCCAAAGAATGATGTCCATCGATGACCAAAGAATGATGTCCATCGATGACCAAAGAATGATGTCCATCGATGACCAAAAAAGAATGTCCATCGATGTCCAAAATCATGCCCAGCAATATCAACAAATTTTGTGGACTGGTGAGATAGACTTCACTGTTATGATTTTAAGCCTACAGCACCTGGTACTCCCAGCAGATTTACCATCCACAATTCTAACCAAGCCCAGCCCTTCTTCACTTCCGAGATAAAATGAGATCGGGAGTATTTAGGGTGGCTAGGCCATAGGCATGTCATTTTTTAGCAACTGTACTGTACGCAATCACTGGACAAACAAATTGTCTGGTGATTTTAAAACAAATAATCTTAACAGATTTCCAAAAAATAATGTCTTTCAATATCCAAAACAATATCCAGTGATTTCCAAAATATCAAGAATGATGACCATGGATGTCCAAAGAATGATGTCCATCGTCTGTCCAAAAAAGAATGTCCATCGATGTCCAAAGAATGATGTCCATCGATGACCAAAGAATGATGTCCATCGATGACCAAAGAATGATGTCCATCGATGACCAAAAAAGAATGTCCATCGATGTCCAAAATCATGCCCAGCAATATCAACAAATATTGTGGACTGGTGAGATAGACTTCACTCTTATGATTTTAAGCCTACAGCACCTGGTACTCCCAGCAGATTTACCATCCACAATTTTAACAAGGCCCAGCCCTTCTTCGCTTCCAAGATAAAATGAGATCGGGCGTATGTAGGGTGGCTAGGCCATAGGTGTGTCATTTTTTAACAATTCTACTGTACGCAATCACTGGACAAACAAATTGTCTGGTGATTTTCAAAGAAATAATCTCCAGCGATGTCCAAAAAATAATGTCTTACAATATTCAAAACAATATCCATTGATGTCAATAATATAAAGAATGATGTCCATCGATGTCCAAAGAATGATGTCGATCTATGTCCAAAAAAGAATGTCCAACGATGTCCAAAGAATGATGTCCATCGATGACCAAAGAATGATTTCCATCGATGACCAAAGAATGATGTCCATCGATGTCCAAAAAAGAATGTCCATCGATGTCCAAAGAATGATTTCTATCGATATCCAAAAAAGAATGTCCATCGATGTCCAAAGAATGATGTCCATCGATGTCCAACGAATGATGTCCATCGATGTCCAACGAATGATGTCCATCGATGTCCAAAAAAGAATGTCCATCGATGTCCAAAGAATGATGTCCATCGATGTCCAAAAAATAATGTCCATCGATGTCCAAAGAATGATGTCCATCGATGTCCAAAGAATGATGTCCATCGATGTCCAACGAATGATGTCCATCGATGCCCAAAAAAGAATGTCCATCGATGTCCAAAGAATGATGTCCATCGATGACCAAAGAATGATGTCCATCGATGTCCAAAGAATGATGTCCATCGATGTCCAAAGAATGATGTCCATGGATGTCCAAAGAATGATGTCCATGGATGTCCAAAGAATGATGTCAATCGATGTCCAAAAAAGAATGTCCATCGATGTCCAAAAAATAATGTCCATCGATGTCCAAAGAATGATGTCCATCGATGTCCAAAGAATGATGTCCATCGATGTCCAACGAATGATGTCCATCGATGTCCAAAAAAGAATGTCCATCGATGTCCAAAGAATGATGTCCATCGATGACCAAAGAATGATGTCCATCGATGTCCAAAGAATGATGTCCATCGATGTCCAAAGAATGATGTCCATGGATGTCCAAAGAATGATGTCCATGGATGTCCAAAGAATGATGTCAATCGATGTCCAAAAAAGAATGTCCATCGATGTCCAAAGAATGATGTCCATCAATGACCAAAGAATGATGTTCATCGATGTCCTAAGAATGATGTCCATGGATGTCCAAAGAATGATGTCCATTGATGTCCAAAGAATGATGTCCATCGATGTCCAAAAAAGAATGTCCATCGATGTCTAAAGAATGATGTACATCGATGACCAAAGAATGATGTCCATCGATGTCCAAAGAATGATGTCCATCGATGTCCAAAGAATGATGTCCATGGATGTCCAAAGAATGATGTCCATCGATGTCCAAAGAATGATGTCCATCGATGTCCAAAAAAGAATGTCCATCGATGTCCAAAGAATGATGTCCATCGATGACCAAAGAATGATGTCCATCGATGTCCAAAGAATGATGTCCATCGATGTCCAAAGAATGATGTCCATGGATGTCCAAATAATGATGACCATCGATGTCCAAAAAAGAATGTCCATCGATGTCCAAATAAAGATGACCATCGATGTCCAAAAAAGAATGTCCATCGATGTCCAAAGAATGATGTCCATCGATGTCCAAAGAATGATGTGCATCGAAGTCCAAAGAATGATGTCCATCGATGTCGAAAAAAGAATGTCCATCGATGTCCAAAATCATGCCCAGCAATATCAACAAATATTGTGGACTGGTGAGATAGACTTCACTGTTATGATTTTAAGACTACAGCACCAGGTACTCCAAGCAGATTTAACATCCACAATTCTGACCAGGCCCAGCCCTTCTTCTCTTCCGAGATAAAATGAGATCGAGCGTATTTAGGGTGCCTAGGCCATAGGCGTGTCATTTTTTAGCAATTGTACTGTACGCAATCACTGGGCAAACAACTTGTCTGGTGATTTTCAAAGAAATAATTTCCAGCGATGTCCAAAAAATAATGTCTTACAATATCCAAAACAATATCCATTGTTGTCAATAATATCAAGAATGATGTCCATCGATGTCCAAAGAATGATGTCCATCGATGTCCAAAGAATGATGTCCATCGATGTCCATAAAAGAATGTCCATCGATGTCCAAAGAATGATGTAAATCGATGACCAAAGAATGATGTCCATAGATGTCCAAAAAAGAATGTCCATCGATGTCCAAAATCATGCCCAGCAATATCAACAAATATTGTGGACTGGTGAGATAGACTTCACTGTTATGATTTTAAGCCTACAGCACCTGGTACTCCCAGCAGATTTACCATCCACAATTCTAACCAGGCCCAGCCCTTCTTCACTTCCGAGATAAAATGAGATCGGGCGTATTTAGGGTGGCTAGGCCATAGGCATGTCATTTTTTAGCAACTGTACTGTACGCAATCACTGGACAAACAAATTGTCCGGTGATTTTAAAACAAATAATCTTAAGAGATTTCCAAAAAATAATGTCTTTCAATATCCAAAACAATATCCAGTGATTTCCAAAATATCAAGAATGATGTCCATGGATGTCCAAAGAATGATGTCCATGGATGTCCAAAAAAGAATGTCCATCGATGTCCAAAGAATGATATCCATCGATGACCAAAGAATGATGTCCATCGATGACCAAAGAATGATGTCCATCGATGAAAAAAAAAGAATGTCCATCGATGTCCAAAATCATGCCCAGCAATATCAACAAATATTGTGGACTGGTGAGATAGACTTCACTGTTATGATTTTAAGACTACAGCACCTGGTACTCCAAGCAGATTTAACATCCACAATTCTGACAAGGCCCAGCCCTTCTTCTCTTCCGAGATAAAATGAGATCGAACGTATTTAGGGTGGCTAGGCCATAGGCGTGTCATTTTTTAGCAATTGTACTGTACGCAATCACTGGACAAACAAATTGTCTGGTGATTTTCAAAGAAATAATCTCCAGCGATGTCCAAAAAATAATGTCTTACAATATCCAAAACAATATCCATTGATGTCAATAATATAAAGAATGATGTCCATCGATGTCCAAAGAATGATGTCGATCGATGTCCAAAAAAGAATGTCCAACGATGTCCAAAGAATGATGTCTATCGATATCCAAAAAAGAATGTCCATTGATGTCCAAAGAATGATGTCCATCGATGTCCAAAGAATGATGTCCATCGATGTCCAACGAATGATGTCCATCGATGTCCAACGAATGATGTCCATCGATGTCCAAAAAAGAATGTCCATCGATGTCCAAAGAATGATGTCCATCGATGACCAAAGAATGATGTCCATCGATGACCAAAAAAGAATGTCCATCGATGTCCAAAATCATGCCCAGCAATATCAACAAATATTGTGGACTGGTGAGATAGACTTCACTCTTATGATTTTAAGCCTACAGCACCTGGTACTCCCAGCAGATTTACCATCCACAATTTTAACAAGGCCCAGCCCTTCTTCGCTTCCAAGATAAAATGAGATCGGGCGTATGTAGGGTGGCTAGGCCATAGGTGTGTCATTTTTTAACAATTCTACTGTACACAATCACTGGACAAACAAATTGTCTGGTGATTTTCAAAGAAATAATCTCCAGCGATGTCCAAAAAATAATGTCTTACAATATTCAAAACAATATCCATTGATGTCAATAATATAAAGAATGATGTCCATCGATGTCCAAAGAATGATGTCGATCGATGTCCAAAAAAGAATGTCCAACGATGTCCAAACAATGATGTCCATCGATGACCAAAGAATGATTTCCATCGATGACCAAAGAATGATGTCCATGGATGTCCAAAAAAGAATGTCCATCGGTGTCCAAAATCATGCCCAGCAATATCAATAAATATTGTGGACTGGTGAGATAGACTTTACTGTTATGATTTTAAGCCTACAGCACCTGGTACTCCCAGCAGATTTACCATCCACAATTCTAACCAGGCCCAGCCCTTCTTCACTTCCGAGATAAAATGAGATCGGGCGTATTTAGGGTGGCTAGGCCATAGGCATGTCATTTTTTAGCAACTGTACTGTACGCAATCACTGGACAAACAAATTGTCCGGTGATTTTAAAACAAATAATCTTAAGAGATTTCCAAAAAATAATGTCTTTCAATATCCAAAACAATATCCAGTGATTTCCAAAATATCAAGAATGATGTCCATGGATGTCCAAAGAATGATGTCCATCGATGTCCAAAAAAGAATGTCCATCGATGTCCAAAGAATGATATCCATCGATGACCAAAGAATGATGTCCATCGATGACCAAAGAATGATGTCCATCGATGAAAAAAAAAGAATGTCCATCGATGTCCAAAATCATGCCCAGCAATATCAACAAATATTGTGGACTGGTGAGATAGACTTCACTGTTATGATTTTAAGACTACAGCACCTGGTACTCCAAGCAGATTTAACATCCACAATTCTGACCAGGCCCAGCCCTTCTTCTCTTCCGAGATAAAATGAGATCGAGCGTATTTAGGGTGGCTAGGCCATAGGCGTGTCATTTTTTAGCAATTGTACTGTACGCAATCACTGGACAAACAAATTGTCCGGTGATTTTAAAAGAAATAATCTTAAGAGATTTCCAAAAAATAATGTCTTTCAATATCCAAAACAATGTCCAGTGATTTGCAAAATATCAAGAATGATGTCCATGGATGTCCAAAGAATGATGTCCATCGATGTCCAAAAAAGAATGTCCATCGATGTCCAAAGAATGATGTCCATCGATGTCCAAAAAAGAATGTCCATCGATGTCCAAAGAATGATGTCCATCGATGTCCAAAGAATGATGTCCATCGATGTCCAAATAATGATGTCCATCGATGTCCAAATAATGATGTCCATCGATGTCCAACGAATGATGTCCATCGATGTCCAAAAAAGAATGTCTTACAATATTCAAAACAATATCCATTGATGTCAATAATATAAAGAATGATGTCCATCGATGTCCAAAGAATGATGTCGATCTATGTCCAAAAAAGAATGTCCAACGATGTCCAAAGAATGATGTCCATCGATGACCAAAGAATGATTTCCATCGATGACCAAAGAATGATGTCCATCGATGTCCAAAAAAGAATGTCCATCGATGTCCAAAGAATGATTTCTATCGATATCCAAAAAAGAATGTCCATCGATGTCCAAAGAATGATGTCCATCGATGTCCAACGAATGATGTCCATCGATGTCCAACGAATGATGTCCATCGATGTCCAAAAAAGAATGTCCATCGATGTCCAAAGAATGATGTCCATCGATGTCCAAAAAATAATGTCCATCGATGTCCAAAGAATGATGTCCATCGATGTTCAAAGAATGATGTCCATCGATGTCCAACGAATCATGTCCATCGATGTCCAAAAAAGAATGTCCATCGATGTCCAAAGAATGATGTCCATCGATGACCAAAGAATGATGTCCATCGATGTCCAAAGAATGATGTCCATCGATGTCTAAAGAATGATGTCCATGGATGTCCAAAGAATGATGTCCATGGATGTCCAAAGAATGATGTCAATCGATGTCCAAAAAAGAATGTCCATCGATGTCCAAAAAATAATGTCCATCGATGTCCAAAGAATGATGTCCATCGATGTCCAAAGAATGATGTCCATCGATGTCCAACGAATGATGTCCATCGATGTCCAAAAAAGAATGTCCATCGATGTCCAAAGAATGATGTCCATCGATGACCAAAGAATGATGTCCATCGATGTCCAAAGAATGATGTCCATCGATGTCCAAAGAATGATGTCCATGGATGTCCAAAGAATGATGTCCATGGATGTCCAAAGAATGATGTCAATCGATGTCCAAAAAAGAATGTCCATCGATGTCCAAAGAATGATGTCCATCAATGACCAAAGAATGATGTTCATCGATGTCCTAAGAATGATGTCCATGGATGTCCAAAGAATGATGTCCATGGATGTCCAAAGAATGATGTCCATTGATGTCCAAAGAATGATGTCCATCGATGTCCAAAAAAGAATGTCCATCGATGTCTAAAGAATGATGTACATCGATGACCAAAGAATGATGTCCATCGATGTCCAAAGAATGATGTCCATCGATGTCCAAAGAATGATGTCCATGGATGTCCAAAGAATGATGTCCATCGATGTCCAAAGAATGATGTCCATCGATGTCCAAAAAAGAATGTCCATCGATGTCCAAAGAATGATGTCCATCGATGACCAAATAATGATGTCCATCGATGTCCAAAGAATGATGTCCATCGATGTCCAAAGAATGATGTCCATGGATGTCCAAATAATGATGACCATCGATGTCCAAAAAAGAATGTCCATCGATGTCCAAATAAAGATGACCATCGATGTCCAAAAAAGAATGTCCATCGATGTCCAAAGAATGATGTCCATCGATGTCCAAAGAATGATGTGCATCGAAGTCCAAAGAATGATGTCCATCGATGTCGAAAAAAGAATGTCCATCGATGTCCAAAATCATGCCCAGCAATATCAACAAATATTGTGGACTGGTGAGATAGACTTCACTGTTATGATTTTAAGACTACAGCACCAGGTACTCCAAGCAGATTTAACATCCACAATTCTGACCAGGCCCAGCCCTTCTTCTCTTCCGAGATAAAATGAGATCGAGCGTATTTAGGGTGCCTAGGCCATAGGCGTGTCATTTTTTAGCAATTGTACTGTACGCAATCACTGGGCAAACAACTTGTCTGGTGATTTTCAAAGAAATAATTTCCAGCGATGTCCAAAAAATAATGTCTTACAATATCCAAAACAATATCCATTGTTGTCAATAATATCAAGAATGATGTCCATCGATGTCCAAAGAATGATGTCCATCGATGTCCAAAGAATGATGTCCATCGATGTCCATAAAAGAATGTCCATCGATGTCCAAAGAATGATGTCCATCGATGACCAAAGAATGATGTCCATAGATGTCCAAAAAAGAATGTCCATCGATGTCCAAAATCATGCCCAGCAATATCAACAAATATTGTGGACTGGTGAGATAGACTTCACTGTTATGATTTTAAGCCTACAGCACCTGGTACTCCCAGCAGATTTACCATCCACAATTCTAACCAGGCCCAGCCCTTTTTCACTTCTGAGATAAAATGAGATCGGGCGTATTTAGGGTGGCTAGGCCATAGGCATGTCATTTTTTAGCAACTGTACTGTACGCAATCACTGGACAAACAAATTGTCCGGTGATTTTAAAACAAATAATCTTAAGAGATTTCCAAAAAATAATGTCTTTCAATATCCAAAACAATATCCAGTGATTTCCAAAATATCAAGAATGATGTCCATGGATGTCCAAAGAATGATGTCCATGGATGTCCAAAAAAGAATGTCCATCGATGTCCAAAGAATGATATCCATCGATGACCAAAGAATGATGTCCATCGATGACCAAAGAATGATGTCCATCGATGAAAAAAAAAGAATGTCCATCGATGTCCAAAATCATGCCCAGCAATATCAACAAATATTGTGGACTGGTGAGATAGACTTCACTGTTATGATTTTAAGACTACAGCACCTGGTACTCCAAGCAGATTTAACATCCACAATTCTGACAAGGCCCAGCCCTTCTTCTCTTCCGAGATAAAATGAGATCGAACGTATTTAGGGTGGATAGGCCATAGGCGTGTCATTTTTTAGCAATTGTACTGTACGCAATCACTGGACAAACAAATTGTCTGGTGATTTTCAAAGAAATAATCTCCAGCGATGTCCAAAAAATAATGTCTTACAATATCCAAAACAATATCCATTGATGTCAATAATATAAAGAATGATGTCCATCGATGTCCAAAGAATGATGTCGATCGATGTCCAAAAAAGAATGTCCAACGATGTCCAAAGAATGATGTCTATCGATATCCAAAAAAGAATGTCCATTGATGTCCAAAGAATGATGTCCATCGATGTCCAAAGAATGATGTCCATCGATGTCCAACGAATGATGTCCATCGATGTCCAACGAATGATGTCCATCGATGTCCAAAAAAGAATGTCCATCGATGTCCAAAGAATGATGTCCATCGATGACCAAAGAATGATGTCCATCGATGACCAAAAAAGAATGTCCATCGATGTCCAAAATCATGCCCAGCAATATCAACAAATATTGTGGACTGGTGAGATAGACTTCACTCTTATGATTTTAAGCCTACAGCACCTGGTACTCCCAGCAGATTTACCATCCACAATTTTAACAAGGCCCAGCCCTTCTTCGCTTCCAAGATAAAATGAGATCGGGCGTATGTAGGGTAGCTAGGCCATAGGTGTGTCATTTTTTAACAATTCTACTGTACACAATCACTGGACAAACAAATTGTCTGGTGATTTTCAAAGAAATAATCTCCAGCGATGTCCAAAAAATAATGTCTTACAATATTCAAAACAATATCCATTGATGTCAATAATATAAAGAATGATGTCCATCGATGTCCAAAGAATGATGTCGATCGATGTCCAAAAAATAATGTCCAACGATGTCCAAACAATGATGTCCATCGATGACCAAAGAATGATTTCCATCGATGACCAAAGAATGATGTCCATGGATGTCCAAAAAAGAATGTCCATCGGTGTCCAAAATCATGCCCAGCAATATCAATAAATATTGTGGACTGGTGAGATAGACTTTACTGTTATGATTTTAAGCCTACAGCACCTGGTACTCCCAGCAGATTTACCATCCACAATTCTAACCAGGCCCAGCCCTTCTTCACTTCCGAGATAAAATGAGATCGGGCGTATTTAGGGTGGCTAGGCCATAGGCATGTCATTTTTTAGCAACTGTACTGTACGCAATCACTGGACAAACAAATTGTCCGGTGATTCTAAAACAAATAATCTTAAGAGATTTCCAAAAAATAATGTCTTTCAATATCCAAAACAATATCCAGTGATTTCCAAAATATCAAGAATGATGTCCATGGATGTCCAAAGAATGATGTCCATCGATGTCCAAAAAAGAATGTCCATCGATGTCCAAAGAATGATTTCTATCGATATCCAAAAAAGAATGTCCATTGATGTCCAAAGAATGATGTCCATCGATGTCCAAAGAATGATGTCCATCGATGTCCAACGAATGATGTCCATCGATGTCCAACGAATGATGTCCATCGATGTCCAAAAAAGAATGTCCATCGATGTCCAAAGAATGATGTCCATCGATGTCCAAAAAATAATGTCCATCGATGTCCAAA
The DNA here is from genome assembly GCF_062004578.1 of Staurois parvus. NCBI lineage: Eukaryota > Metazoa > Chordata > Amphibia > Anura > Ranidae > Staurois > Staurois parvus. The sequence goes on from NW_028318072.1 coordinate 69,341, forward strand.
GAATGATGTCCATCGATGTCCAAAGAATGATGTCCATCGATGTCCAACGAATGATGTCCATCGATGTCCAAAAAAGATTGTCCATCGATGTCCAAAGAATGATGTCCATCGATGACCAAAGAATGATGTCCATCGATGTCCAAAGAATGATGTCCATCGATGTCCAAAGAATGATGTCCATCGATGTCCAAAGAATGATGTCCATGGATGTCCAAAGAATGATGTCAATCGATGTCCAAAAAAGAATGTCCATCGATGTCCAAAGAATGATGTCCATCAATGACCAAAGAATGATGTCCATGGATGTCCAAAGAATGATGTCCATGGATGTCCAAAGAATGATGTCCATGGATGTCCAAAGAATGATGTCCATTGATGTCCAAAGAATGATGTCCATCGATGTCCAAAAAAGAATGTCCATCGATGTCCAAAGAATGATGTACATCGATGACCAAAGAATGATGTCCATCGATGTCCAAAGAATGATGTCCATCGATGTCCAAAGAATGATGTCCATGGATGTCCAAAGAATGATGTCCATGGATGTCCAAAGAATGATGTCCATCGATGTCCAAAAAAGAATGTCCATCGATGTCCAAAGAATGATGTCCATCGATGACCAAAGAATGATGTCCATCGATGTCCAAAGAATGATGTCCATCGATGTCCAAAGAATGATGTCCATGGATTTCCAAATAATGATGACCATCGATGTCCAAAAAAGAATGTCCATCGATTTCCAAAGCATGATGTCCATCGATGTCCAAAGAATGATGTGCATCGAAGTCCAAAGAATGATGTCCATCGATGTCGAAAAAAGAATGTCCATCGATGTCCAAAATCATGCCCAGCAATATCAACAAATATTGTGGACTGGTGAGATAGACTTCACTGTTATGATTTTAAGACTACAGCACCAGGTACTCCAAGCAGATTTAACATCCACAATTCTGACCAGGCCCAGCCCTTCTTCTCTTCCGAGATAAAATGAGATCGAGCGTATTTAGGGTGCCTAGGCCATAGGCGTGTCATTTTTTAGCAATTGTACTGTACGCAATCACTGGGCAAACAAATTGTCTGGTGATTTTCAAAGAAATAATTTCCAGCGATGTCCAAAAAATAATGTCTTACAATATCCAAAACAATATCCATTGTTGTCATTAATATCAAGAATGATGTCCATCAATGTCCAAAGAATGATGTCCATCGATGTCCAAAGAATGATGTCCATCGATGTCCATAAAAGAATGTCCATCGATGTCCAAAGAATGATGTCCATCGATGACCAAAGAATGATGTCCATAGATGTCCAAAAAAGAATATCCATCGATGTCCAAAATCATGCCCAGCAATATCAACAAATATTGTGGACTGGTGAGATAGACTTCACTGATATAATTTTAAGCCTACAGCACCTGGTACTCCCAGCAGATTTACCATCCACAATTCTAACCAGGCCCAGCCCTTCTTCACTTCCGAGATAAAATGAGATCGGGCGTATTTAGGGTGGCTAGGCCATAGGCATGTCATTTTTTAGCAACTGTACTGTACGCAATCACTGGACAAACAAATTGTCCGGTGATTTTAAAACAAATAATCTTAAGAGATTTCCAAAAAATAATGTCTTTCAATATCCAAAACAATATCCAGTGATTTCCAAAATATCAAGAATGATGTCCATGGATGTCCAAAGAATGATGTCCATCGATGTCCAAAAAAGAATGTCCATCGATGTCCAAAGAATGATATCCATCGATGACCAAAGAATGATGTCCATCGATGTCCAAAGAATGATGTCTATCGATATCAAAAAAAGAATGTCCATTTATGTCAAAAGAATGATGTCCATCGATGTCCAAAGAATGATGTCCATGGATGTCCAAAAAAGAATGTCCATCGGTGTCATAAATCATGCCCAGCAATATCAATAAATATTGTGGACTGGTGAGATAGACTTCACTGTTATGATTTTAAGACTACAGCACCTGGTACTCCAAGCAGATTAAACATCCACAATTCTGACCAGGCCCAGCCCTTCTTCTCTTCCGAGATAAAATGAGATCGAGCGTATTTAGGGTGGCTAGGCCATAGGCGTGTCATTTTTTAGCAATTGTACTGTACGCAATCACTGGACAAACAAATTGTCTGGTGATTTTCAAAGAAATAATTTCCAGCGATGTCCAAAATATAATGTCTTACAATATCCAAAACAATATCCATTGATGTCAATAATATCAAGAATGATGTCCATCGATGTCCAAAGAATGATATCCATCGATGTCCAAAGAATGATGTCCATCGATGTCCAAAAAAGAATGTCCATCGATGTCCAAAGAATGATGTCCATCGATGACCAAAGAATGATGTCCATGGATGTCCAAAAAAGAATGTCCATCGGTGTCCAAAATCATGCCCAGCAATATCAATAAATATTGTGGACTGGTGAGATAGATTTTACTGTTATGATTTTAAGCCTACAGCACCTGGTACTCTCAGCAGATTTACCATCCACAATTCTAACCAGGCCCAGCCCTTCATCACTTCCGAGATAAAATGAGATCGGGCGTATTTAGGGTGGCTAGGCCATAGGCATGTCATTTTTTAGCAACTGTACTGTACGCAATCACTGGACAAACAAATTGTCTGGTGATTTTAAAACAAATAATCTTAACAGATTTCCAAAAAATAATGTCTTTCAATACCCAAAACAATATCCAGTGATTTCCAAAATATCAAGAATGATGACCATGGATGTCCAAAGAATGATGTCCATCGTCTGTCCAAAAAAGAATGTCCATCGATGTCCAAAGAATGATGTCCATCGATGACCAAAGAATGATGTCCATCGATGACCAAAGAATGATGTCCATCGATGACCAAAAAAGAATGTCCATCGATGTCCAAAATCATGCCCAGCAATATCAACAAATATTGTGGACTGGTGAGATAGACTTCACTGTTATGATTTTAAGCCTACAGCACCTGGTACTCCCAGCAGATTTACCATCCACAATTTTAACAAGGCCCAGCCCTTCTTCGCCTCCAAGATAAAATGAGATCGGGCGTATGTAGGGTGGCTAGGCCATAGGCGTGTCATTTTTTAACAATTGTACTGTACGCAATCACTGGACAAACAAATTGTCTGGTGATTTTCAAAGAAATAATCTCCAGCGATGTCCAAAAAAAAATGTCTTACAATATCCAAAACAATATCCATTGATGTCAATAATATAAAGAATGATGTCCATCGATGTCCAAAGAATGATGTCGATCGATGTCCAAAAAAGAATGTCCAACGATGTCCAAAGAATGATGTCCATCGATGACCAAAGAATGATGTCCATCGATGACCAAAGAATGATGTCCATGGATGTCCAAAAAAGAATGTCCATCGGTGTCCAAAATCATGCCCAGCAATATCAATAAATATTGTGGACTGGTGAGATAGACTTCAATGTTATGATTTTAAGCCTACAGCACCTGGTACTACCAGCAGATTTACCATCCACAATTCTAACAAGGCCCAGCCCTTCTTCACTTCCGAGATAAAATGAGATCGGGCGTATTTAGGGTGGCTAGACCATAGGCATGTCATTTTTTAGCAACTGTACTGTACGCAATCACTGGACAAACAAATTGTCTGGTGATTTTAAAACAAATAATCTTAAGAGATTTCCAAAAAATAATGTCTTTCAATATCCAAAACAATGTCCAGTGATTTGCAAAATATCAAGAATGATGTCCATGGATGTCCAAAGAATGATGTCCATCGATGTCCAAAAAAGAATGTCCATCGATGTCCAAAGAATGATGTCCATCGATGTCCAAAAAAGAATGTCCATCGATGTCCAAAGAATGATGTCCATCGATGTCCAAAGAATGATGTCCATCGATGTCCAAATAATGATGTCCATCGATGTCCAAATAATGATGTCCATCGATGTCCAACGAATGATGTCCATCGATGTCCAAAAAAGAATGTCCATCAATGTCCAAAGAATGATGTCCATCGATGACCAAAGAATGATGTCCATCGATGTCCAAAGAATGATGTCCATCGATGACCAAAGAATGATGTCCATCGATGTCCAAAGAATGATGTCCATCGATGTCCAAAGAATGATGTCCATGGATGTCCAAAGAATGATGTCCATGGATGTCCAAAGAATGATGTCCATCGATGTCCAAAAAAGAATGTCCATCGATGTCCAAAGAATGATGTCCATCGATGACCAAAGAATGATGTCCATCGATGTCCAAAGAATGATGTCCATTGATGTCCAAAGAATGATGTCCATGGATGTCCAAAGAATGATGTCCATTGGTGTCCAAAGAATGATGTCCATCGATGTCCAAAAAAGAATGTCCATCGATGTCCAAAGAATGATGTCCATCGATGACCAAAGAATGCTGTCCATGGATGTCCAAAAAAGAATGTCCATCGGTGTCCAAAATCATGCCCAGCAATATCAAAAAATATTGTGGACAGGTGAGATAGACTTTACTGTTATGATTTTAAGCCTACAGCACCTGGTACTCCCAGCAGATTTACCATCCACAATTCTAACCAGGCCCAGCCCTTCTTCACTTCCGAGATAAAATGAGATCGGGCGTATTTAGGGTGGCTAGGCCATAGGCATGTCATTTTTTAGCAACTGTACTGTACGCAATCACGGGACAAACAAATTGTCTGGTGATTTTAAAACAAATAATCTTAAGAGATTTCCAAAAAATAATGTCTTTCAATATCCAAAACAATATCCAGTGATTTCCAAAATATCAAGAATGATGTCCATGGATGTCCAAAGAATGATGTCCATCGATGACCAAAGAATGATGTCCATAGATGTCCAAAAAAGAATGTCCATCGATGTCCAAAATCATGCCCATCAATATCAACAAATATTGTGGACTGGTGAGATAGACTTCACTGTTATGATTTTAAGCCTACAGCACCTGGTACTCCCAGCAGATTTACCATCCACAATTTTAACAAGGCCCAGCCCTTCTTCGCTTCCAAGATAATATGAGATCGGGCGTATGTAGGGTGGCTAGGCCATAGGCGTGTCATTTTTTAGCAATTGTACTGTACGCAATCACTGGACAAACAAATTGTCTGGTGATTTTCAAAGAAATAATCTCCAGAGATGTCCAAAAAATATTGTCTTACAATATCAAAAACAATATCCATTGATGTCAATAATATAAAGAATGATGTCCATTGATGTCCAAAGAATGATGTCGATCGATGTCCAAAAAAGAATGTCCAACGATGTCCAAAGAATGATGTCCATCGATGACCAAAGAATGATTTCCATCGATGACCAAAGAATGATGTCCATGGATGTCCAAAAAAGAATGTCCATCGGTGTCCAAAATCATGCCCAGCAATATCAATAAATATTGTGGACTGGTGAGATAGACTTTACTGTTATGATTTTAAGCCTACAGTACCTGGTACTCCCAGCAGATTTACCATCCACAATTCTAACCAGGCCCAGCCCTTCTTCACTTCCGAGATAAAATGAGATCGGGCGTATTTAGGGTGGCTAGGCCATAGGCATGTCATTTTTTAGCAACTGTACTGTACGCAATCACTGGACAAACAAATTGTCCGGTGATTTTAAAACAAATAATCTTAAGAGATTTCCAAAAAATAATGTCTTTCAATATCCAAAACAATATCCAGCGATTTCCAAAATATCAAGAATGATGTCCATGGATGTCCAAAGAATGATGTCCATCGATGTCCAAAAAAGAATGTCCATCGATGTCCAAAGAATGATGTCTATCGATATCCAAAAAAGAATGTCCATTGATGTCCAAAGAATGATGTCCATCTATGTCCAAAGAATGATGTCCATCGATGTCCAACGAATGATGTCCATCGATGTCCAACGAATGATGTCCATCGATGTCCAAAAAAGAATGTCCATCGATGTCCAAAGAATGATGTCCATCGATGACCAAAGAATGATGTCCATCGATGCCCAAAAAAGAATGTCCATCGATGTCCAAAATCATGCCCAGCAATATCAACAAATATTGTGGACTGGTGAGATAGACTTCACTGTTATGATTTTAAGCCTACAGCACCTGGTACTCCCAGCAGATTTACCATCCACAATTTTAACAAGGCCCAGCCCTTCTTCGCTTCCAAGATAAAATGAAATCGGGCGTATGTAGGGTGGCTAGGCCATAGGTGTGTCATTTTTTAACAATTCTACTGTACGCAATCACTGGACAAACAAATTGTCTGGTGATTTTCAAAGAAATAATCTCCAGGGATTTCCAAAAAATATTGTCTTACAATGTCCAAAACAATATCCATTGATGTCAATAATATAAAGAATGATGTCCATTGATGTCCAAAGAATGATGTCGATCGATGTCCAAAAAAGAATGTCCAACGATGTCCAAACAATGATGTCCATCGATGACCAAAGAATGATTTCCATCGATGACCAAAGAATGATGTCCATGGATGTCCAAAAAAGAATGTCCATCGGTGTCCAAAATCATGCCCAGCAATATCAATAAATATTGTGGACTGGTGAGATAGACTTTACTGTTATGATTTTAAGCCTACAGCACCTGGTACTCCCAGCAGATTTACCATCCACAATTCTAACCAGGCCCAGCCCTTCTTCACTTCCGAGATAAAATGAGATCGGGCGTATTTAGGGTGGCTAGGCCATAGGCATGTCATTTTTTAGCAACTGTACTGTACGCAATCACTGGACAAACAAATTGTCCGGTGATTTTAAAACAAATAATCTTAAGAGATTTCCAAAAAATAATGTCTTTCAATATCCAAAACAATATCCAGTGATTTCCAAAATATCAAGAATGATGTCCATGGATGTCCAAAGAATGATGTCCATCGATGTCCAAAAAAGAATGTCCATCGATGTCCAAAGAATGATGTCTATCGATATCCAAAAAAGAATGTCCATTGATGTCCAAAGAATGATGTCCATCGATGTCCAAAGAATGATGTCCATCGATGTCCAAAGAATGATGTCCATCGATGTCCAACGAATGATGTCCATCGATGTCCAACGAATGATGTCCATCGATGTCCAAAAAAGAATGTCCATCGATGTCCAAAGAATGATGTCTATCGATATCCAAAAAAGAATGTCCATTGATGTCCAAAGAATGATGTCCATCGATGTCCAAAGAATGATGTCCATCGATGTCCAACGAATGATGTCCATCGATGTCCAACGAATGATGTCCATCGATGTCCAAAAAAGAATGTCCATCGATGTCCAAAGAATGATGTCCATCGATGACCAAAGAATGATGTCCATCGATGACCAAAAAAGAATGTCCATCGATGACCAAAAAAGAATGTCCATCGATGTCCAAAATCATGCCCAGCAATATCAACAAATATTGTGGACTGTTGAGATAGACTTCACTGTTATGATTTTAAGCCTACAGCACCTGGTACTCCCAGCAGATTTACCATCCACAATTTTAACAAGGCCCAGCCCTTCTTCGCTTCCAAGATAAAATGAGATCGGGCGTATGTAGGGTGGCTAGGCCATAGGTGTGTCATTTTTTAACAATTCTACTGTACGCAATCACTGGACAAACAAATTGTCTGGTGATTTTCAAAGAAATAATCTCCAGCGATGTCCAAAAAATAATGTCTTACAATATTCAAAACAATATCCATTGATGTCAATAATATAAAGAATGATGTCCATCGATGTCCAAAGAATGATGTCGATCGATGTCCAAAAAAGAATGTCCAACGATGTATAAAGAATGATGTCCATCGATGACCAAAGAATGATTTCCATCGATGACCAAAGAATGATGTCCATCGATGTCCAAAAAAGAATGTCCATCGATGTCCAAAGAATGATTTCTATCGATATCCAAAAAAGAATGTCCATTGATGTCCAAAGAATGATGTCCATCGATGTCCAAAGAATGATGTCCATCGATATCCAACGAATGATGTCCATCGATGTCCAACGAATGATGTCCATCGATGTCCAAAAAAGAATGTCCATCGATGTCCAAAGAATGATGTCCATCGATGTCCAAAAAATAATGTCCATCGATGTCCAAAGAATGATGTCCATCGATGTCCAAAGAATGATGTCCATCGATGTCCAACGAATGATGTCCATCGATGTCCAAAAAAGAATGTCCATCGATGTCCAAAGAATGATGTCCATCGATGACCAAAGAATGATGTCCATCGATGTCCAAAGAATGATGTCCATCGATGTCCAAAGAATGATGTCCATCGATGTCCAAAGAATGATGTCCATGGATGTCCAAAGAATGATGTCCATGGATGTCCAAAGAATGATGTCAATCGATGTCCAAAAAAGAATGTCCATCGATGTCCAAAGAATGATGTCCATCAATGACCAAAGAATGATGTTCATCGATGTCCTAAGAATGATGTCCATGGATGTCCAAAGAATGATGTCCATGGATGTCCAAAGAATGATGTCCATTGATGTCCAAAGAATGATGTCCATCGATGTCCAAAAAAGAATGTCCATCGATGTCTAAAGAATGATGTACATCGATGACCAAAGAATGATGTCCATCGATGTCCAAAGAATGATGTCCATCGATGTCCAAAGAATGATGTCCATGGATGTCCAAAGAATGATGTCCATCGATGTCCAAAGAATGATGTCCATCGATGTCCAAAGAATGATGTCCATCGATGTCCAAAGAATGATGTCCATGGATGTCCAAATAATGATGACCATCGATGTCCAAAAAAGAATGTCCATCGATGTCCAAATAATGATGACCATCGATGTCCAAAAAAGAATGTCCATCGATGTCCAAAGAATGATGTCCATCGATGTCCAAAGAATGATGTGCATCGAACTCCAAAGAATGATGTCCATCGATGTCGAAAAAAGAATGTCCATCGATGTCCAAAATCATGCCCAGCAATATCAACAAATATTGTGGACTGGTGAGATAGACTTCACTGTTATGATTTTAAGACTACAGCACCAGGTACTCCAAGCAGATTTAACATCCACAATTCTGACCAGGCCCAGCCCTTCTTCTCTTCCGAGATAAAATGAGATCGAGCGTATTTAGGGTGCCTAGGCCATAGGCGTGTCATTTTTTAGCAATTGTACTGTACGCAATCACTGGGCAAACAACTTGTCTGGTGATTTTCAAAGAAATAATTTCCAGCGATGTCCAAAAAAGAATGTCCATCGATGTCTAAAGAATGATGTACATCGATGACCAAAGAATGATGTCCATCGATGTCCAAAGAATGATGTCCATCGATGTCCAAAGAATGATGTCCATCGATGTCCAACGAATGATGTCCATCGATGTCCAACGAATGATGTCCATCGATGTCCAAAAAAGAATGTCCATCGATGTCCAAAGAATGATGTCCATCGATGTCCAAAAAATAATGTCCATCGATGTCCAAAGAATGATGTCCATCGATGTCCAAAGAATGATGTCCATCGATGTCCAACGAATGATGTCCATCGATGTCCAAAAAAGAATGTCCATCGATGTCCAAAGAATGATGTCCATCGATGACCAAAGAATGATGTCCATCGATGTCCAAAGAATGATGTCCATCGATGTCCAAAGAATGATGTCCATCGATGTCCAAAGAATGATGTCCATGGATGTCCAAAGAATGATGTCCATGGATGTCCAAAGAATGATGTCAATCGATGTCCAAAAAAGAATGTCCATCGATGTCCAAAGAATGATGTCCATCAATGACCAAAGAATGATGTTCATCGATGTCCTAAGAATGATGTCCATGGATGTCCAAAGAATGATGTCCATGGATGTCCAAAGAATGATGTCCATTGATGTCCAAAGAATGATGTCCATCGATGTCCAAAAAAGAATGTCCATCGATGTCTAAAGAATGATGTACATCGATGACCAAAGAATGATGTCCATCGATGTCCAAAGAATGATGTCCATCGATGTCCAAAGAATGATGTCCATGGATGTCCAAAGAATGATGTCCATCGATGTCCAAAGAATGATGTCCATCGATGTCCAAAGAATGATGTCCATCGATGTCCAAAGAATGATGTCCATGGATGTCCAAATAATGATGACCATCGATGTCCAAAAAAGAATGTCCATCGATGTCCAAATAATGATGACCATCGATGTCCAAAAAAGAATGTCCATCGATGTCCAAAGAATGATGTCCATCGATGTCCAAAGAATGATGTGCATCGAAGTCCAAAGAATGATGTCCATCGATGTCGAAAAAAGAATGTCCATCGATGTCCAAAATCATGCCCAGCAATATCAACAAATATTGTGGACTGGTGAGATAGACTTCACTGTTATGATTTTAAGACTACAGCACCAGGTACTCCAAGCAGATTTAACATCCACAATTCTGACCAGGCCCAGCCCTTCTTCTCTTCCGAGATAAAATGAGATCGAGCGTATTTAGGGTGCCTAGGCCATAGGCGTGTCATTTTTTAGCAATTGTACTGTACGCAATCACTGGGCAAACAACTTGTCTGGTGATTTTCAAAGAAATAATTTCCAGCGATGTACAAAAAATAATGTCTTACAATATCCAAAACAATATCCATTGTTGTCAATAATATCAAGAATGATGTCCATCGATGTCCAAAGAATGATGTCCATCGATGTCCAAAGAATGATGTCCATCGATGTCCATAAAAGAATGTCCATCGATGTCCAAAGAATGATGTCCATCGATGACCAAAGAATGATGTCCATAGATGTCCAAAAAAGAATGTCCATCGATGTCCAAAATCATGCCCAGCAATATCAACAATATTGTGGACTGGTGAGATAGACTTCACTGTTATGATTTTAAGCCTACAGCACCTGTTACTCCCAGCAGATTTACCATCCACAATTCTAACCAGGCCCAGCCCTTCTTCACTTCCGAGATAAAATGAGATCGGGCGTATTTAGGGTGGCTAGGCCATAGGCATGTCATTTTTTAGCAACTGTACTGTACGCAATCACTGGACAAACAAATTGTCCGGTGATTTTAAAACAAATAATCTTAAGAGATTTCCAAAAAATAATGTCTTTCAATATCCAAAACAATATCCAGTGATTTCCAAAATATCAAGAATGATGTCCATGGATGTCCAAAGAATGATGTCCATCGATGTCCAAAAAAGAATGTCCATCGATGTCCAAAGAATGATATCCATCGATGACCAAAGAATGATGTCCATCGATGACCAAAGAATGATGTCCATCGATGAAAAAAAAAGAATGTCCATCGATGTCCAAAATCATGCCCAGCAATATCAACAAATATTGTGGACTGGTGAGATAGACTTCACTGTTATAATTTTAAGACTACAGCACCTGGTACTCCAAGCAGATTTAACATCCACAATTCTGACAAGGCCCAGCCCTTCTTCTCTTCCGAGATAAAATGAGATCGAGCGTATTTAGGGTGGCTAGGCCATAGGCGTGTCATTTTTTAGCAATTGTACTGTACGCAATCACTGGACAAACAAATTGTCTGGTTATTTTCAAAGAAATAATCTCCAGCGATGTCCAAAAAATAATGTCTTACAATATCCAAAACAATATCCATTGATGTCAATAATATAAAGAATGATGTCCATCGATGTCCAAAGAATGATGTCGATCGATGTCCAAAAAAGAATGTCCAACGATGTCCAAAGAATGATGTCCATCGATGACCAAAGAATGATGTCAATCGATGACCAAAGAATGATGTCCATGGATGTCCAAAAAAGAATGTCCATCGGTGTCCAAAATAATGCCCAGCAATATCAATAAATATTGTGGACTGGTGAGATAGACTTCACTGTTATGATTTTAAGCCTACAGCACCTGGTACTCCCAGCAGATTTACCATCCACAATTCTAACCAGGCCCAGCACTTCTTCACTTCCGAGATAAAATGAGATCGGGCGTATTTAGGGTGGCTAGGCCATAGGCATGTCATTTTTTAGCAACTGTACTGTACGCAATCACTGGACAAACAAATTGTCCGGTGATTTTAAAACAAATAATCTTAAGAGATTTCCAAAAAATAATGTCTTTCAATATCCAAAACAATATCCAGTGATTTCCAAAATATCAAGAATGATGTCCATGGATGTCCAAAGAATGATGTCCATCGATGTCCAAAAAAGAATGTCCATCGATGTCCAAAGAATGATATCCATCGATGACCAAAGAATGATGTCCATCGATGACCAAAGAATGATGTCCATCGATGAAAAAAAAAGAATGTCCATCGATGTCCAAAATCATGCCCAGCAATATCAACAAATATTGTGGACTGGTGAGATAGACTTCACTGTTATAATTTTAAGACTACAGCACCTGGTACTCCAAGCAGATTTAACATCCACAATTCTGACAAGGCCCAGCCCTTCTTCTCTTCCGAGATAAAATGAGATCGAGCGTATTTAGGGTGGCTAGGCCATAGGCGTGTCATTTTTTAGCAATTGTACTGTACGCAATCACTGGACAAACAAATTGTCTGGTTATTTTCAAAGAAATAATCTCCAGCGATGTCCAAAAAATAATGTCTTACAATATCCAAAACAATATCCATTGATGTCAATAATATAAAGAATGATGTCCATCGATGTCCAAAGAATGATGTCGATCGATGTCCAAAAAAGAATGTCCAACGATGTCCAAAGAATGATGTCCATCGATGACCAAAGAATGATGTCAATCGATGACCAAAGAATGATGTCCATGGATGTCCAAAAAAGAATGTCCATCGGTGTCCAAAATAATGGCCAGCAATATCAATAAATATTGTGGACTGGTGAGATAGACTTCACTGTTATGATTTTAAGCCTACAGCACCTGGTACTCCCAGCAGATTTACCATCCACAATTCTAACCAGGCCCAGCACTTCTTCACTTCCGAGATAAAATGAGATCGGGCGTATTTAGGGTGGCTAGGCCATAGGCATGTCATTTTTTAGCAACTGTACTGTACGCAATCACTGGACAAACAAATTGTCCGGTGATTTTAAAACAAATAATCTTAAGAGATTTCCAAAAAATAATGTCTTTCAATATCCAAAACAATATCCAGTGATTTCCAAAATACCAAGAATGATGTCCATGGATGTCCAAAGAATGATTTCAATCGATGTCTAAAAAAGAATGTCCAACGATGTCCAAAGAATGATGTCCATCGATGACCAAAGAATGATGTCCATCGATGACCAAAGAATGATGTCCATGGATGTCCAAAAAAGAATGTCCATCGGTGTCCAAAATAATGCCCAGCAATATCAACAAATATTGTGGACTGGTGAGATAGACTTCACTGTTATGATTTTAAGCCTACAGCACCTGGTACTCCCAGCAGATTTACCATCCACAATTTTAACAAGGCCCAGCCCTTCTTAGCTTCCAAGATAAAATGAGATCGGGCATATGTAGGGTGGCTAGGCCATAGGTGTGTCATTTTTTAACAATTCTACTGTACGCAATCACTGGACAAACAAATTGTCTGGTGATTTTCAAAGAAATAATCTCCAGGGATGTCCAAAAAATATTGTCTTACAATATCCAAAACAATATCCATTGATGTCAATAATATAAAGAATGATGTCCATTGATGTCCAAAGAATGATGTCGATCGATGTCCAAAAAAGAATGTCCAACGATGTCCAAAGAATGATGTCCATCGATGACCAAAGAATGATTTCCATCGATGACCAAAGAATGATGTCCATGGATGTCCAAAAAAGAATGTCCATCGGTGTCCAAAATCATGCCCAGCAATATCAATAAATATTGTGGACTGGTGAGATAGACTTTACTGTTATGATTTTAATCCTACAGCACCTGGTACTCCCAGCAGATTTACCAACCACAATTCTAACCAGGCCCAGCCCTTCTTCACTTCCGAGATAAAATGAGATCGGGCGTATTTAGGGTGGCTAGGCCATAGGCATGTCATTTTTTAGCAACTGTACTGTACGCAATCACTGGACAAACAAATTGTCCGGTGATTTTAAAACAAATAATCTTAAGAGATTTCCAAAAAATAATGTCTTTCAATATCCAAAACAATATCCAGCGATTTCCAAAATATCAAGAATGATGTCCATGGATGTCCAAAGAATGATGTCCATCGATGTCCAAAAAAGAATGTCCATCGATGTCCAAAGAATGATGTCTATCGATATCCAAAAAAGAATGTCCATTGATGTCCAAAGAATGATGTCCATCGATGTCCAAAGAATGATGTCCATCGATGTCCAAAGAATGATGTCCATCGATGTCCAACGAATGATGTCCATCGATGTCCAACGAATGATGTCCATCGATGTCCAAAAAAGAATGTCCATCGATGTCCAAAGAATGATGTCCATCGATGACCAAAGAATGATGTCCATCGATGCCCAAAAAAGAATGTCCATCGATGTCCAAAATCATGCCCAGCAATATCAACAAATATTGTGGACTGGTGAGATAGACTTCACTGTTATGATTTTAAGCCTACAGCACCTGGTACTCCCAGCAGATTTACCATCCACAATTTTAACAAGCCCAGCCCTTCTTCGCTTCCAAGATAAAATGAGATCGGGCGTATGTAGGGAGGCTAGGCCATAGGTGTGTCATTTTTTAACAATTCTACTGTACGCAATCACTGGACAAACAAATTGTCTGGTGATTTTCAAAGAAATAATCTCCAGGGATTTCCAAAAAATATTGTCTTACAATATCCAAAACAATATCCATTGATGTCAATAATATAAAGAATGATGTCCATTGATGTCCAAAGAATGATGTCGATCGATGTCCAAAAAAGAATGTCCAACGATGTCCAAACAATGATGTCCATCGATGACCAAAGAATGATTTCCATCGATGACCAAAGAATGATGTCCATGGATGTCCAAAAAAGAATTTCCATCGGTGTCCAAAATCATGCCCAGCAATATCAATAAATATTGTGGACTGGTGAGATAGACTTTACTGTTATGATTTTAAGCCTACAGCACCTGGTACTCCCAGCAGATTTACCATCCACAATTCTAACCAGGCCCAGCCCTTCTTCACTTCCGAGATAAAATGAGATCGGGCGTATTTAGGGTGGCTAGGCCATAGGCATGTCATTTTTTAGCAACTGTACTGTACGCAATCACTGGACAAACAAATTGTCCGGTGATTTTAAAACAAATAATCTTAAAAGATTTCCAAAAAATAATGTCTTTCAATATCCAAAACAATATCCAGCGATTTCCAAAATATCAAGAATGATGTCCATGGATGTCCAAAGAATGATGTCCATCGATGTCCAAAAAAGAATGTCCATCGATGTCCAAAGAATGATGTCTATCGATATCCAAAAAAGAATGTCCATTGATGTCCAAAGAATGATGTCCATCGATGTCCAAAGAATGATGTCCATCGATGTCCAACGAATGATGTCCATCGATGTCCAACGAATGATGTCCATCGATGTCCAAAAAAGAATGTCCATCGATGTCCAAAGAATGATGTCCATCGATGACCAAAGAATGATGTCCATCGATGACCAAAAAAGAATGTCCATCGATGTCCAAAATCATGCCCAGCAATATCAACAAATATTGTGGACTGGTGAGATAGACTTCACTCTTATGATTTTAAGCCTACAGCACCTGGTACTCCAAGCAGATTTACCATCCACAATTTTAACAAGCCCAGCCCTTCTTCGCTTCCAAGATAAAATGAGATCGGGCGTATGTAGGGTGGCTAGGCCATAGGTGTGTCATTTTTTAACAATTCTACTGTACGCAATCACTGGACAAACAAATTGTCTGGTGATTTTCAAAGAAATAATCTCCAGGAATTTCCAAAAAATATTGTCTTACAATATCCAAAACAATATCCATTGATGTCAATAATATAAAGAATGATGTCCATTGATGTCCAAAGAATGATGTCGATCGATGTCCAAAAAAGAATGTCCAACGATGTCCAAAGAATGATGTCCATCGATGACCAAAGAATGATTTCCATCGATGACCAAAGAATGATGTCCATGGATGTCCAAAAAAGAATGTCCATCGGTGTCCAAAATCATGCCCAGCAATATCAATAAATATTGTGGACTGGTGAGATAGACTTTACTGTTATGATTTTAATCCTACAGCACCTGGTACTCCCAGCAGATTTACCAACCACAATTCTAACCAGGCCCAGCCCTTCTTCACTTCCGAGATAAAATGAGATCGGGCGTATTTAGGGTGGCTAGGCCATAGGCATGTCATTTTTTAGCAACTGTACTGTACGCAATCACTGGACAAACAAATTGTCCGGTGATTTTAAAACAAATAATCTTAAGAGATTTCCAAAAAATAATGTCTTTCAATATCCAAAACAATATCCAGCGATTTCCAAAATATCAAGAATGATGTCCATGGATGTCCAAAGAATGATGTCCATCGATGTCCAAAAAAGAATGTCCATCGATGTCCAAAGAATGATGTCTATCGATATCCAAAAAAGAATGTCCATTGATGTCCAAAGAATGATGTCCATCGATGTCCAAAGAATGATGTCCATCGATGTCCAAAGAATGATGTCCATCGATGTCCAACGAATGATGTCCATCGATGTCCAACGAATGATGTCCATCGATGTCCAAAAAAGAATGTCCATCGATGTCCAAAGAATGATGTCCATCGATGACCAAAGAATGATGTCCATCGATGCCCAAAAAAGAATGTCCATCGATGTCCAAAATCATGCCCAGCAATATCAACAAATATTGTGGACTGGTGAGATAGACTTCACTGTTATGATTTTAAGCCTACAGCACCTGGTACTCCCAGCAGATTTACCATCCACAATTTTAACAAGCCCAGCCCTTCTTCGCTTCCAAGATAAAATGAGATCGGGCGTATGTAGGGAGGCTAGGCCATAGGTGTGTCATTTTTTAACAATTCTACTGTACGCAATCACTGGACAAACAAATTGTCTGGTGATTTTCAAAGAAATAATCTCCAGGGATTTCCAAAAAATATTGTCTTACAATATCCAAAACAATATCCATTGATGTCAATAATATAAAGAATGATGTCCATTGATGTCCAAAGAATGATGTCGATCGATGTCCAAAAAAGAATGTCCAACGATGTCCAAACAATGATGTCCATCGATGACCAAAGAATGATTTCCATCGATGACCAAAGAATGATGTCCATGGATGTCCAAAAAAGAATTTCCATCGGTGTCCAAAATCATGCCCAGCAATATCAATAAATATTGTGGACTGGTGAGATAGACTTTACTGTTATGATTTTAAGCCTACAGCACCTGGTACTCCCAGCAGATTTACCATCCACAATTCTAACCAGGCCCAGCCCTTCTTCACTTCCGAGATAAAATGAGATCGGGCGTATTTAGGGTGGCTAGGCCATAGGCATGTCATTTTTTAGCAACTGTACTGTACGCAATCACTGGACAAACAAATTGTCCGGTGATTTTAAAACAAATAATCTTAAAAGATTTCCAAAAAATAATGTCTTTCAATATCCAAAACAATATCCAGCGATTTCCAAAATATCAAGAATGATGTCCATGGATGTCCAAAGAATGATGTCCATCGATGTCCAAAAAAGAATGTCCATCGATGTCCAAAGAATGATGTCTATCGATATCCAAAAAAGAATGTCCATTGATGTCCAAAGAATGATGTCCATCGATGTCCAAAGAATGATGTCCATCGATGTCCAACGAATGATGTCCATCGATGTCCAACGAATGATGTCCATCGATGTCCAAAAAAGAATGTCCATCGATGTCCAAAGAATGATGTCCATCGATGACCAAAGAATGATGTCCATCGATGACCAAAAAAGAATGTCCATCGATGTCCAAAATCATGCCCAGCAATATCAACAAATATTGTGGACTGGTGAGATAGACTTCACTCTTATGATTTTAAGCCTACAGCACCTGGTACTCCAAGCAGATTTACCATCCACAATTTTAACAAGCCCAGCCCTTCTTCGCTTCCAAGATAAAATGAGATCGGGCGTATGTAGGGTGGCTAGGCCATAGGTGTGTCATTTTTTAACAATTCTACTGTACGCAATCACTGGACAAACAAATTGTCTGGTGATTTTCAAAGAAATAATCTCCAGGGATTTCCAAAAAATATTGTCTTACAATATCCAAAACAATATCCATTGATGTCAATAATATAAAGAATGATGTCCATTGATGTCCAAAGAATGATGTCGATCGATGTCCAAAAAAGAATGTCCAACGATGTCCAAACAATGATGTCCATCGATGACCAAAGAATGATTTCCATCGATGACCAAAGAATGATGTCCATGGATGTCCAAAAAAGAATGTCCATCGATGTCCAAAATCATGCCCAGCAATATCAACAAATATTGTGGACTGGTGAGATAGACTTCACTGTTATGATTTTAAGCCTACAGCACCTGGTACTCCCAGCAGATTTACCATCCACAATTTTAACAAGCCCAGCCCTTCTTCGCTTCCAAGATAAAATGAGATCGGGCGTATGTAGGGTGGCTAGGCCATAGGTGTGTCATTTTTTAACAATTCTACTGTACGCAATCACTGGACAAACAAATTGTCTGGTGATTTTCAAAGAAATAATCTCCAGGGATTTCCAAAAAATATTGTCTTACAATATCCAAAACAATATCCACTGATGTCAATAATATAAAGAATGATGTCCATTGATGTCCAAAGAATGATGTCGATCGATGTCCAAAAAAGAATGTCCAACGATGTCCAAAGAATGATGTCCATCGATGACCAAAGAATGATTTCCATCGATGACCAAAGAATGATGTCCATGGATGTCCAAAAAAGAATGTCCATCGGTGTCCAAAATCATGCCCAGCAATATCAATAAATATTGTGGACTGGTGAGATAGACTTTACTGTTATGATTTGAAGCCTACAGCACCTGGTACTCCCAGCAGATTTACCATCCACAATTCTAACCAGGCCCAGCCCTTCTTCACTTCCGAGATAAAATGAGATCGGGCGTATTTAGGGTGGCTAGGCCATAGGCATGTCATTTTTTAGCAACTGTACTGTACGCAATCACTGGACAAACAAATTGTCCGGTGATTTTAAAACAAATAATCTTAAGAGATTTCCAAAAAATAATGTCTTTCAATATCCAAAAGAATATCCAGTGATTTCCAAAATATCAAGAATGATGTCCATGGATGTCCAAAGAATGATGTCCATCGATGTCCAAAAAAGAATGTCCATCGATGTCCAAAGAATGATTTCTATCGATATCCAAAAAAGAATGTCCATCGATGTCCAAAGAATGATGTCCATCGATGTCCAACGAATGATGTCCATCGATGTCCAACGAATGATGTCCATCGATGTCCAAAAAAGAATGTCCATCGATGTCCAAAGAATGATGTCCATCGATGTCCAAAAAATAATGTCCATCGATGTCCAAAAAATAATGTCCATCGATGTCCAAAGAATGATGTCCATCGATGTTCAAAGAATGATGTCCATCGATGTCCAACGAATGATGTCCATCGATGTCCAAAAAAGAATGTCCATCGATGTCCAAAGAATGATGTCCATCGATGACCAAAGAATGATGTCCATCGATGTCCAAAGAATGATGTCCATCGATGTCCAAAGAATGATGTCCATGGATGTCCAAAGAATGATGTCCATGGATGTCCAAAGAATGATGTCAATCGATGTCCAAAAAAGAATGTCCATCGATGTCCAAAAAATAATGTCCATCGATGTCCAAAGAATGATGTCCATCGATGTCCAAAGAATGATGTCCATCGATGTCCAACGAATGATGTCCATCGATGTCCAAAAAAGAATGTCCATCGATGTCCAAAGAATGATGTCCATCGATGACCAAAGAATGATGTCCATCGATGTCCAAAGAATGATGTCCATCGATGTCCAAAGAATGATGTCCATGGATGTCCAAAGAATGATGTCCATGGATGTCCAAAGAATGATGTCAATCGATGTCCAAAAAAGAATGTCCATCGATGTCCAAAGAATGATGTCCATCAATGACCAAAGAATGATGTTCATCGATGTCCTAAGAATGATGTCCATGGATGTCCAAAGAATGATGTCCATGGATGTCCAAAGAATGATGTCCATTGATGTCCAAAGAATGATGTCCATCGATGTCCAAAAAAGAATGTCCATCGATGTCTAAAGAATGATGTACATCGATGACCAAAGAATGATGTCCATCGATGTCCAAAGAATGATGTCCATCGATGTCCAAAGAATGATGTCCATGGATGTCCAAAGAATGATGTCCATCGATGTCCAAAGAATGATGTCCATCGATGTCCAAAAAAGAATGTCCATCGATGTCCAAAGAATGATGTCCATCGATGACCAAATAATGATGTCCATCGATGTCCAAAGAATGATGTCCATCGATGTCCAAAGAATGATGTCCATGGATGTCCAAATAATGATGACCATCGATGTCCAAAAAAGAATGTCCATCGATGTCCAAATAAAGATGACCATCGATGTCCAAAAAAGAATGTCCATCGATGTCCAAAGAATGATGTCCATCGATGTCCAAAGAATGATGTGCATCGAAGTCCAAAGAATGATGTCCATCGATGTCGAAAAAAGAATGTCCATCGATGTCCAAAATCATGCCCAGCAATATCAACAAATATTGTGGACTGGTGAGATAGACTTCACTGTTATGATTTTAAGACTACAGCACCAGGTACTCCAAGCAGATTTAACATCCACAATTCTGACCAGGCCCAGCCCTTCTTCTCTTCCGAGATAAAATGAGATCGAGCGTATTTAGGGTGCCTAGGCCATAGGCGTGTCATTTTTTAGCAATTGTACTGTACGCAATCACTGGGCAAACAACTTGTCTGGTGATTTTCAAAGAAATAATTTCCAGCGATGTCCAAAAAATAATGTCTTACAATATCCAAAACAATATCCATTGTTGTCAATAATATCAAGAATGATGTCCATCGATGTCCAAAGAATGATGTCCATCGATGTCCAAAGAATGATGTCCATCGATGTCCATAAAAGAATGTCCATCGATGTCCAAAGAATGATGTCCATCGATGACCAAAGAATGATGTCCATAGATGTCCAAAAAAGAATGTCCATCGATGTCCAAAATCATGCCCAGCAATATCAACAAATATTGTGGACTGGTGAGATAGACTTCACTGTTATGATTTTAAGCCTACAGCACCTGGTACTCCCAGCAGATTTACCATCCACAATTCTAACCAGGCCCAGCCCTTCTTCACTTCTGAGATAAAATGAGATCGGGCGTATTTAGGGTGGCTAGGCCATAGGCATGTCATTTTTTAGCAACTGTACTGTACGCAATCACTGGACAAACAAATTGTCCGGTGATTTTAAAACAAATAATCTTAAGAGATTTCCAAAAAATAATGTCTTTCAATATCCAAAACAATATCCAGTGATTTCCAAAATATCAAGAATGATGTCCATGGATGTCCAAAGAATGATGTCCATGGATGTCCAAAAAAGAATGTCCATCGATGTCCAAAGAATGATATCCATCGATGACCAAAGAATGATGTCCATCGATGACCAAAGAATGATGTCCATCGATGAAAAAAAAAGAATGTCCATCGATGTCCAAAATCATGCCCAGCAATATCAACAAATATTGTGGACTGGTGAGATAGACTTCACTGTTATGATTTTAAGACTACAGCACCTGGTACTCCAAGCAGATTTAACATCCACAATTCTGACAAGGCCCAGCCCTTCTTCTCTTCCGAGATAAAATGAGATCGAACGTATTTAGGGTGTCTAGGCCATAGGCGTGTCATTTTTTAGCAATTGTACTGTACGCAATCACTGGACAAACAAATTGTCTGGTGATTTTCAAAGAAATAATCTCCAGCGATGTCCAAAAAATAATGTCTTACAATATCCAAAACAATATCCATTGATGTCAATAATATAAAGAATGATGTCCATCGATGTCCAAAGAATGATGTCGATCGATGTCCAAAAAAGAATGTCCAACGATGTCCAAAGAATGATGTCTATCGATATCCAAAAAAGAATGTCCATTGATGTCCAAAGAATGATGTCCATCGATGTCCAAAGAATGATGTCCATCGATGTCCAACGAATGATGTCCATCGATGTCCAACGAATGATGTCCATCGATGTCCAAAAAAGAATGTCCATCGATGTCCAAAGAATGATGTCCATCGATGACCAAGGAATGATGTCCATCGATGACCAAAAAAGAATGTCCATCGATGTCCAAAATCATGCCCAGCAATATCAACAAATATTGTGGACTGGTGAGATAGACTTCACTCTTATGATTTTAAGCCTACAGCACCTGGTACTCCCAGCAGATTTACCATCCACAATTTTAACAAGGCCCAGCCCTTCTTCGCTTCCAAGATAAAATGAGATCGGGCGTATGTAGGGTGGCTAGGCCATAGGTGTGTCATTTTTTAACAATTCTACTGTACACAATCACTGGACAAACAAATTGTCTGGTGATTTTCAAAGAAATAATCTCCAGCGATGTCCAAAAAATAATGTCTTACAATATTCAAAACAATATCCATTGATGTCAATAATATAAAGAATGATGTCCATCGATGTCCAAAGAATGATGTCGATCGATGTCCAAAAAAGAATGTCCAACGATGTCCAAACAATGATGTCCATCGATGACCAAAGAATGATTTCCATCGATGACCAAAGAATGATGTCCATGGATGTCCAAAAAAGAATGTCCATCGGTGTCCAAAATCATGCCCAGCAATATCAATAAATATTGTGGACTGGTGAGATAGACTTTACTGTTATGATTTTAAGCCTACAGCACCTGGTACTCCCAGCAGATTTACCATCCACAATTCTAACCAGGCCCAGCCCTTCTTCACTTCCGAGATAAAATGAGATCGGGCGTATTTAGGGTGGCTAGGCCATAGGCATGTCATTTTTTAGCAACTGTACTGTACGCAATCACTGGACAAACAAATTGTCCGGTGATTCTAAAACAAATAATCTTAAGAGATTTCCAAAAAATAATGTCTTTCAATATCCAAAACAATATCCAGTGATTTCCAAAATATCAAGAATGATGTCCATGGATGTCCAAAGAATGATGTCCATCGATGTCCAAAAAAGAATGTCCATCGATGTCCAAAGAATGATTTCTATCGATATCCAAAAAAGAATGTCCATTGATGTCCAAAGAATGATGTCCATCGATGTCCAAAGAATGATGTCCATCGATGTCCAACGAATGATGTCCATCGATGTCCAACGAATGATGTCCATCGATGTCCAAAAAAGAATGTCCATCGATGTCCAAAGAATGATGTCCATCGATGTCCAAAAAATAATGTCCATCGATGTCCAAAGAATGATGTCCATCGATGTCCAAAGAATGATGTCCATCGATGTCCAACGAATGATGTCCATCGATGTCCAAAAAAGAATGTCCATCGATGTCCAAAGAATGATGTCCATCGATGACCAAAGAATGATGTCCATCGATGTCCAAAGAATGATGTCCATCGATGTCCAAAGAATGATGTCCATCGATGTCCAAAGAATGATGTCCATGGATGTCCAAAGAATGATGTCAATCGATGTCCAAAAAAGAATGTCCATCGATGTCCAAAGAATGATGTCCATCAATGACCAAAGAATGATGTCCATGGATGTCCAAAGAATGATGTCCATGGATGTCCAAAGAATGATGTCCATGGATGTCCAAAGAATGATGTCCATTGATGTCCAAAGAATGATGTCCATCGATGTCCAAAAAAGAATGTCCATCGATGTCCAAAGAATGATGTACATCGATGACCAAAGAATGATGTCCATCGATGTCCAAAGAATGATGTCCATCGATGTCCAAAGAATGATGTCCATGGATGTCCAAAGAATGATGTCCATGGATGTCCAAAGAATGATGTCCATCGATGTCCAAAAAAGAATGTCCATCGATGTCCAAAGAATGATGTCCATCGATGACCAAAGAATGATGTCCATCGATGTCCAAAGAATGATGTCCATCAATGTCCAAAGAATGATGTCCATGGATTTCCAAATAATGATGACCATCGATGTCCAAAAAAGAATGTCCATCGATTTCCAAAGCATGATGTCCATCGATGTCCAAAGAATGATGTGCATCGAAGTCCAAAGAATGATGTCCATCGATGTCGAAAAAAGAATGTCCATCGATGTCCAAAATCATGCCCAGCAATATCAACAAATATTGTGGACTGGTGAGATAGACTTCACTGTTATGATTTTAAGACTACAGCACCAGGTACTCCAAGCAGATTTAACATCCACAATTCTGACCAGGCCCAGCCCTTCTTCTCTTCCGAGATAAAATGAGATCGAGCGTATTTAGGGTGCCTAGGCCATAGGCGTGTCATTTTTTAGCAATTGTACTGTACGCAATCACTGGGCAAACAAATTGTCTGGTGATTTTCAAAGAAATAATTTCCAGCGATGTCCAAAAAATAATGTCTTACAATATCCAAAACAATATCCATTGTTGTCATTAATATCAAGAATGATGTCCATCAATGTCCAAAGAATGATGTCCATCGATGTCCAAAGAATGATGTCCATCGATGTCCATAAAAGAATGTCCATCGATGTCCAAAGAATGATGTCCATCGATGACCAAAGAATGATGTCCATAGATGTCCAAAAAAGAATATCCATCGATGTCCAAAATCATGCCCAGCAATATCAACAAATATTGTGGACTGGTGAGATAGACTTCACTGATATGATTTTAAGCCTACAGCACCTGGTACTCCCAGCAGATTTACCATCCACAATTCTAACCAGGCCCAGCCCTTCTTCACTTCCGAGATAAAATGAGATCGGGCGTATTTAGGGTGGCTAGGCCATAGGCATGTCATTTTTTAGCAACTGTACTGTACGCAATCACTGGACAAACAAATTGTCCGGTGATTTTAAAACAAATAATCTTAAGAGATTTCCAAAAAATAATGTCTTTCAATATCCAAAACAATATCCAGTGATTTCCAAAATATCAAGAATGATGTCCATGGATGTCCAAAGAATGATGTCCATCGATGTCCAAAAAAGAATGTCCATCGATGTCCAAAGAATGATATCCATCGATGACCAAAGAATGATGTCCATCGATGACCAAAGAATGATGTCCATCGATGAAAAAAAAAGAATGTCCATCGATGTCCAAAATCATGCCCAGCAATATCAACAAATATTGTGGACTGGTGAGATAGACTTCACTGTTATGATTTTAAGACTACAGCACCTGGTACTCCAAGCAGATTTAACATCCACAATTCTGACCAGGCCCAGCCCTTCTTCTCTTCCGAGATAAAATGAGATCGAGCGTATTTAGGGTGGCTAGGCCATAGGCGTGTCATTTTTTAGCAATTGTACTGTACGCAATCACTGGACAAACAAATTGTCTGGTGATTTTCAAAGAAATAATCTCCAGCGATGTCCAAAAAATAATGTCTTACAATATCCAAAACAATATCCAGTGATGTCAATAATATAAAGAATGATGTCCATCGATGTCCAAAGAATGATGTCGATCGATGTCCAAAAAAGAATGTCCAACGATGTCCAAAGAATGATGTCCATCGATGACCAAAGAATGATGTCCATCGATGACCAAAGAATGATGTCCATGGATGTCCAAAAAAGAATGTCCATCGGTGTCCAAAATAATGCCCAGCAATATCAATAAATATTGTGGACTGGTGAGATAGACTTCACTGTTATGATTTTAAGCCTACAGCACCTGGTTCTCCCAGCAGATTTACCATCCACAATTCTAACCAGGCCCAGCCCTTCTTCACTTCCGAGATAAAATGAGATCGGGCGTATTTAGGGTGGCTAGGCCATAGGCATGTCATTTTTTAGCAACTGTACTGTACGCAATCACTGGACAAACAAATTGTCCGGTGATTTTAAAACAAATAATCTTAAGAGATTTCCAAAAAATAATGTCTTTCAATATCCAAAACAATATCCAGCGATTTCCAAAATATCAAGAATGATGTCCATGGATGTCCAAAGAATGATGTCCATCGATGTCCAAAAAAGAATGTCCATCGATGTCCAAAGAATGATGTCTATCGATATCAAAAAAAGAATGTCCATTTATGTCAAAAGAATGATGTCCATCGATGTCCAAAGAATGATGTCCATGGATGTCCAAAAAAGAATGTCCATCGGTGTTATAAATCATGCCCAGCAATATCAATAAATATTGTGGACTGGTGAGATAGACTTCACTGTTATGATTTTAAGACTACAGCACCTGGTACTCCAAGCAGATTAAACATCCACAATTCTGACCAGGCCCAGCCCTTCTTCTCTTCCGAGATAAAATGAGATCGAGCGTATTTAGGGTGGCTAGGCCATAGGCGTGTCATTTTTTAGCAATTGTACTGTACGCAATCACTGGACAAACAAATTGTCTGGTGATTTTCAAAGAAATAATTTCCAGCGATGTCCAAAAAATAATGTCTTACAATATCCAAAACAATATCCATTGATGTCAATAATATCAAGAATGATGTCCATCGATGTCCAAAGAATGATATCCATCGATGTCCAAAGAATGATGTCCATCGATGTCCAAAAAAGAATGTCCATCGATGTCCAAAGAATGATGTCCATCGATGACCAAAGAATGATGTCCATAGATGTCCAAAAAAGAATGTCCATCGATGACCAAAATCATGCCCAGCAATATCAACAAATTTTGTGGACTGGTGAGATAGACTTCACTGTTATGATTTTAAGCCTACAGCACCTGGTACTCCCAGCAGATTTACCATCCACAATTCTAACCAAGCCCAGCCCTTCTTCACTTCCGAGATAAAATGAGATCGGGCGTATTTAGGGTGGCTAGGCCATAGGCATGTCATTTTTTAGCAACTGTACTGTACGCAATCACTGGACAAACAAATTGTCTGGTGATTTTAAAACAAATAATCTTAACAGATTTCCAAAAAATAATGTCTTTCAATATCCAAAACAATATCCAGTGATTTCCAAAATATCAAGAATGATGACCATGGATGTCCAAAGAATGATGTCCATCGTCTGTCCAAAAAAGAATGTCCATCGATGTCCAAAGAATGATGTCCATCGATGACCAAAGAATGATGTCCATCGATGACCAAAGAATGATGTCCATCGATGACCAAAAAAGAATGTCCATCGATGTCCAAAATCATGCCCAGCAATATCAACAAATATTGTGGACTGGTGAGATAGACTTCACTGTTATGATTTTAAGCCTACAGCACCTGGTACTCCCAGCAGATTTACCATCCACAATTTTAACAAGGCCCAGCCCTTTTTCGCTTCAAAGATAAAATGAGATCGGGCGTATGTAGGGTGGCTAGGCCATAGGCGTGTCATTTTTTAACAATTGTACTGTACGCAATCACTGGACAAACACATTGTCTGGTGATTTTCAAAGAAATAATCTCCAGCGATGTCCAAAAAATAATGTCTTACAATATCCAAAACAATATCCATTGATGTCAATAATATAAAGAATGATGTCCATCGATGTCCAAAGAATGATGTCGATCGATGTCCAAAAAAGAATGTCCAACGATGTCCAAAGAATGATGTCCATCGATGACCAAAGAATGATGTCCATCGATGACCAAAGAATGATGTCCATGGATGTCCAAAAAAGAATGTCCATCGGTGTCCAAAATCATGCCCAGCAATATCAATAAATATTGTGGACTGGTGAGATAGACTTTACTGTTATGATTTTAAGCCTACAGCACCTGGTACTCTCAGCAGATTTACCATCCACAATTCTAACCAGGCCCAGCCCTTCGTCACTTCCGAGATAAAATGAGATCGGGCGTATTTAGGGTGGCTAGGCCATAGGCATGTCATTTTTTAGCAACTGTACTGTACGCAATCACTGGACAAACAAATTGTCCGGTGATTTTAAAACAAATAATCTTAAGAGATTTCCAAAAAATAATGTCTTTCAATATCCAAAACAATATCCAGTGATTTCCAAAATATCAAGAATGATGTCCATGGATGTCCAAAGAATGATGTCCATGGATGTCCAAAAAAGAATGTCCATCGATGTCCAAAGAATGATGTCCATCGATGACCAAAGAATGATGTCCATCGATGACCAAAGAATGATGTCCATCGATGACCAAAAAAGAATGTCCATCGATGTCCAAAATCATGCCCAGCAATATCAACAAATTTTGTGGACTGGTGAGATAGACTTCACTGTTATGATTTTAAGCCTACAGCACCTGGTACTCCCAGCAGATTTACCATCCACAATTCTAACCAAGCCCAGCCCTTCTTCACTTCCGAGATAAAATGAGATCGGGAGTATTTAGGGTGGCTAGGCCATAGGCATGTCATTTTTTAGCAACTGTACTGTACGCAATCACTGGACAAACAAATTGTCTGGTGATTTTAAAACAAATAATCTTAACAGATTTCCAAAAAATAATGTCTTTCAATATCCAAAACAATATCCAGTGATTTCCAAAATATCAAGAATGATGACCATGGATGTCCAAAGAATGATGTCCATCGTCTGTCCAAAAAAGAATGTCCATCGATGTCCAAAGAATGATGTCCATCGATGACCAAAGAATGATGTCCATCGATGACCAAAGAATGATGTCCATCGATGACCAAAAAAGAATGTCCATCGATGTCCAAAATCATGCCCAGCAATATCAACAAATATTGTGGACTGGTGAGATAGACTTCACTCTTATGATTTTAAGCCTACAGCACCTGGTACTCCCAGCAGATTTACCATCCACAATTTTAACAAGGCCCAGCCCTTCTTCGCTTCCAAGATAAAATGAGATCGGGCGTATGTAGGGTGGCTAGGCCATAGGTGTGTCATTTTTTAACAATTCTACTGTACGCAATCACTGGACAAACAAATTGTCTGGTGATTTTCAAAGAAATAATCTCCAGCGATGTCCAAAAAATAATGTCTTACAATATTCAAAACAATATCCATTGATGTCAATAATATAAAGAATGATGTCCATCGATGTCCAAAGAATGATGTCGATCGATGTCCAAAAAAGAATGTCCAACGATGTCCAAACAATGATGTCCATCGATGACCAAAGAATGATTTCCATCGATGACCAAAGAATGATGTCCATGGATGTCCAAAAAAGAATGTCCATCGGTGTCCAAAATCATGCTCAGCAATATCAATAAATATTGTGGACTGGTGAGATAGACTTTACTGTTATGATTTTAAGCCTACAGCACCTGGTACTCCCAGCAGATTTACCATCCACAATTCTAACCAGGCCCAGCCCTTCTTCACTTCCGAGATAAAATGAGATCGGGCGTATTTAGGGTGGCTAGGCCATAGGCATGTCATTTTTTAGCAACTGTACTGTACGCAATCACTGGACAAACAAATTGTCCTGTGATTTTAAAACAAATAATCTTAAGAGATTTCCAAAAAATAATGTCTTTCAATATCCAAAACAATATCCAGTGATTTCCAAAATATCAAGAATGATGTCCATGGATGTCCAAAGAATGATGTCCATCGATGTCCAAAAAAGAATGTCCATCGATGTCCAAAGAATGATTTCTATCGATATCCAAAAAAGAATGTCCATTGATGTCCAAAGAATGATGTCCATCGATGTCCAAAGAATGATGTCCATCGATGTCCAACGAATGATGTCCATCGATGTCCAACGAATGATGTCCATCGAAGTCCAAAAAAGAATGTCCATCGATGTCCAAAGAATGATGTCCATCGATGTCCAAAAAATAATGTCCATCGATGTCCAAAGAATGATGTCCATCGATGTCCAAAGAATGATGTCCATCGATGTCCAACGAATGATGTCCATCGATGTCCAAAAAAGAATGTCCATCGATGTCCAAAGAATGATGTCCATCGATGACCAAAGAATGATGTCCATCGATGTCCAAAGAATGATGTCCATCGATGTCCAAAGAATGATGTCCATGGATGTCCAAAGAATGATGTCCATGGATGTCCAAAGAATGATGTCAATCGATGTCCAAAAAAGAATGTCCATCGATGTCCAAAGAATGATGTCCATCAATGACCAAAGAATGATGTCCATGGATGTCCAAAGAATGATGTCCATGGATGTCCAAAGAATGATGTCCATTGATGTCCAAAGAATGATGTCCATCGATGTCCAAAAAAGAATGTCCATCGATGTCCAAAGAATGATGTACATCGATGACCAAAGAATGATGTCCATCGATGTCCAAAGAATGATGTCCATGGATGTCCAAAGAATGATGTCCATGGATGTCCAAAGAATGATGTCCATCGAAGTCCAAAAAAGAATGTCCATCGATGTCCAAAGAATGATGTCCATCGATGACCAAAAAATGATGTCCATCGATGTCCAAAGAATGATGTCCATCGATGTCCAAAGAATGATGTCCATGGATGTCCAAATAATGATGACCATCGATGTCCAAAAAAGAATGTCCATCGATTTCCAAAGCATGATGTCCATCGATGTCCAAAGAATGATGTGCATCGAAGTCCAAAGAATGATGTCCATCGATGTCGAAAAAAGAATGTCCATCGATGTCCAAAATCATGCCCAGCAATATCAACAAATATTGTGGACTGGTGAGATAGACTTCACTGTTATGATTTTAAGACTACAGCACCAGGTACTCCAAGCAGATTTAACATCCACAATTCTGACCAGGCCCAGCCCTTCTTCTCTTCCGAGATAAAATGAGATCGAGCGTATTTAGGGTGCCTAGGCCATAGGCGTGTCATTTTTTAGCAATTGTACTGTACGCAATCACTGGGCAAACAACTTGTCTGGTGATTTTCAAAGAAATAATTTCCAGCGATGTCCAAAAAATAATGTCTTACAATATCCAAAACAATATCCATTGTTGTCAATAATATCAAGAATGATGTCCATCGATGTCCAAAGAATGATGTCCATCGATGTCCAAAGAATGATGTCCATCGATGTCCATAAAAGAATGTCCATCGATGTCCAAAGAATGATGTCCATCGATGACCAAAGAATGATGTCCATAGATGTCCAAAAAAGAATGTCCATCGATGTCCAAAATCATGCCCAGCAATATCAACAAATATTGTGGACTGGTGAGATAGACTTCACTGTTATGATTTTAAGCCTACAGCACCTGGTACTCCCAGCAGATTTACCATCCACAATTCTAACCAGGCCCAGCCCTTCTTCACTTCCGAGATAAATAGAGATCGGGCGTATTTAGGGTGGCTAGGCCATAGGCATGTCATTTTTTAGCAACTGTACTGTACGCAATCACTGGACAAACAAATTGTCCGGTGATTTTAAAACAAATAATCTTAAGAGATTTCCAAAAAATAATGTCTTTCAATATCCAAAACAATATCCAGTGATTTCCAAAATATCAAGAATGATGTCCATGGATGTCCAAAGAATGATGTCCATCGATGTCCAAAAAAGAATGTCCATCGATGTCCAAAGAATGATATCCATCGATGACCAAAGAATGATGTCCATCGATGACCAAAGAATGATGTCCATCGATGAAAAAAAAAGAATGTCCATCGATGTCCAAAATCATGCCCAGCAATATCAACAAATATTGTGGACTGGTGAGATAGACTTCACTGTTATGATTTTAAGACTACAGCACCTGGTACTCCAAGCAGATTTAACATCCACAATTCTGACAAGGCCCAGCCCTTCTTCTCTTCCGAGATAAAATGAGATCGAGCGTATTTAGGGTGGCTAGGCCATAGGCGTGTCATTTTTTAGCAATTGTACTGTACACAATCACTGGACAAACAAATTGTCTGGTGATTTTCAAAGAAATAATCTCCAGCGATGTCCAAAAAATAATGTCTTACAATATCCAAAACAATATCCATTGATGTCAATAATATAAAGAATGATGTCCATCGATGTCCAAAGAATGATGTCGATCGATGTCCAAAAAAGAATGTCCAACGATGTCCAAAGAATGATGTCCATCGATGACCAAAGAATGATGTCCATCGATGACCAAAGAATGATGTCCATGGATGTCCAAAAAAGAATGTCCATCGGTGTCCAAAATAATGCCCAGCAATATCAATAAATATTGTGGACTGGTGAGATAGACTTCACTGTTATGATTTTAAGCCTACAGCACCTGGTTCTCCCAGCAGATTTACCATCCACAATTCTAACCAGGCCCAGCCCTTCTTCACTTCCGAGATAAAATGAGATCGGGCGTATTTAGGGTGGCTAGGCCATAGGCATGTCATTTTTTAGCAACTGTACTGTACGCAATCACTGGACAAACAAATTGTCCGGTGATTTTAAAACAAATAATCTTAAGAGATTTCCAAAAAATAATGTCTTTCAATATCCAAAACAATATCCAGCGATTTCCAAAATATCAAGAATGATGTCCATGGATGTCCAAAGAATGATGTCCATCGAAGTCCAAAAAAGAATGTCCATCGATGTCCAAAGAATGATGTCTATCGATATCAAAAAAAGAATGTCCATTTATGTCAAAAGAATGATGTCCATCGATGTCCAAAGAATGATGTCCATGGATGTCCAAAAAAGAATGTCCATCGGTGTCATAAATCATGCCCAGCAATATCAATAAATATTGTGGACTGGTGAGATAGACTTCACTGTTATGATTTTAAGACTACAGCACCTGGTACTCCAAGCAGATTAAACATCCACAATTCTGACCAGGCCCAGCCCTTCTTCTCTTCCGAGATAAAATGAGATCGAGCGTATTTAGGGTGGCTAGGCCATAGGCGTGTCATTTTTTAGCAATTGTACTGTACGCAATCACTGGACAAACAAATTGTCTGGTGATTTTCAAAGAAATAATTTCCAGCGATGTCCAAAATATAATGTCTTACAATATCCAAAACAATATCCATTGATGTCAATAATATCAAGAATGATGTCCATCGATGTCCAAAGAATGATATCCATCGATGTCCAAAGAATGATGTCCATCGATGTCCAAAAAAGAATGTCCATCGATGTCCAAAGAATGATGTCCATCGATGACCAAAGAATGATGTCCATAGATGTCCAAAAAAGAATGTCCATCGATGTCCAAAATCATGCCCAGCAATATCAACAAATTTTGTGGACTGGTGAGATAGACTTCACTGTTATTATTTTAAGCCTACAGCACCTGGTACTCCCAGCAGATTTACCATCCACAATTCTAACCAAGCCCAGCCCTTCTTCACTTCCGAGATAAAATGAGATCGGGCGTATTTAGGGTGGCTAGGCCATAGGCATGTCATTTTTTAGCAACTGTACTGTACGCAATCACTGGACAAACAAATTGTCTGGTGATTTTAAAACAAATAATCTTAACAGATTTCCAAAAAATAATGTCTTTCAATATCCAAAACAATATCCAGTGATTTCCAAAATATCAAGAATGATGACCATGGATGTCCAAAGAATGATGTCCATCGTCTGTCCAAAAAAGAATGTCCATCGATGTCCAAAGAATGATGTCCATCGATGACCAAAGAATGATGTCCATCGATGACCAAAGAATGATGTCCATCGATGACCAAAAAAGAATGTCCATCGATGTCCAAAATCATGCCCAGCAATATCAACAAATATTGTGGACTGGTGAGATAGACTTCACTGTTATGATTTTAAGCCTACAGCACCTGGTACTCCCAGCAGATTTACCATCCACAATTTTAACAAGGCCCAGCCCTTCTTCGCTTCAAAGATAAAATGAGATCGGGCGTATGTAGGGTGGCTAGGCCATAGGCGTGTCATTTTTTAACAATTGTACTGTACGCAATCACTGGACAAACACATTGTCTGGTGATTTTCAAAGAAATAATCTCCAGCGATGTCCAAAAAATAATGTCTTACAATATCCAAAACAATATCCATTGATGTCAATAATATAAGGAATGATGTCAATCGATGTCCAAAGAATGATGTCGATCGATGTCCAAAAAAGAATGTCCAACGATGTCCAAAGAATGATGTCCATCGATGACCAAAGAATGATGTCCATCGATGACCAAAGAATGATGTCCATGGATGTCCAAAAAAGAATGTCCATCGGTGTCCAAAATCATGCCCAGCAATATCAATAAATATTGTGGACTGGTGAGATAGATTTTACTGTTATGATTTTAAGCCTACAGCACCTGGTACTCTCAGCAGATTTACCATCCACAATTCTAACCAGGCCCAGCCCTTCATCACTTCCGAGATAAAATGAGATCGGGCGTATTTAGGGTGGCTAGGCCATAGGCATGTCATTTTTTAGCAACTGTACTGTACGCAATCACTGGACAAACAAATTGTCTGGTGATTTTAAAACAAATAATCTTAACAGATTTCCAAAAAATAATGTCTTTCAATACCCAAAACAATATCCAGTGATTTCCAAAATATCAAGAATGATGACCATGGATGTCCAAAGAATGATGTCCATCGTCTGTCCAAAAAAGAATGTCCATCGATGTCCAAAGAATGATGTCCATCGATGACCAAAGAATGATGTCCATCGATGACCAAAGAATGATGTCCATCGATGACCAAAAAAGAATGTCCATCGATGTCCAAAATCATGCCCAGCAATATCAACAAATATTGTGGACTGGTGAGATAGACTTCACTGTTATGATTTTAAGCCTACAGCACCTGGTACTCCCAGCAGATTTACCATCCACAATTTTAACAAGGCCCAGCCCTTCTTCGCTTCCAAGATAAAATGAGATCGGGCGTATGTAGGGTGGCTAGGCCATAGGTGTGTCATTTTTTAACAATTCTACTGTACGCAATCACTGGACAAACAAATTGTCTGGTGATTTTCAAAGAAATAATCTCCAGGGATTTCCAAAAAATATTGTCTTACAATATCCAAAACAATATCCATTGATGTCAATAATATAAAGAATGATGTCCATTGATGTCCAAAGAATGATGTCGATCGATGTCCAAAAAAGAATGTCCAACGATGTCCAAACAATGATGTCCATCGATGACCAAAGAATGATTTCCATCGATGACCAAAGAATGATGTCCATGGATGTCCAAAAAAGAATGTCCATCGGTGTCCAAAATCATGCCCAGCAATATCAATAAATATTGTGGACTGGTGAGATAGACTTTACTGTTATGATTATAAGCCTACAGCACCTGGTACTCCCAGCAGATTTACAATCCACAATTTTAACAAGGCCCAGCCCTTCTTCGCCTCCAAGATAAAATGAGATCGGGCGTATGTAGGGTGGCTAGGCCATAGGCGTGTCATTTTTTAACAATTGTACTGTACGCAATCACTGGACAAACAAATTGTCTGGTGATTTTCAAAGAAATAATCTCCAGCGATGTCCAAAAAAAAATGTCTTACAATATCCAAAACAATATCCATTGATGTCAATAATATAAAGAATGATGTCCATCGATGTCCAAAGAATGATGTCGATCGATGTCCAAAAAAGAATGTCCAACGATGTCCAAAGAATGATGTCCATCGATGACCAAAGAATGATGTCCATCGATGACCAAAGAATGATGTCCATGGATGTCCAAAAAAGAATGTCCATCGGTGTCCAAAATCATGCCCAGCAATATCAAAAAATATTGTGGACAGGTGAGATAGACTTTACTGTTATGATTTTAAGCCTACAGCACCTGGTACTCCCAGCAGATTTACCATCCACAATTCTAACCAGGCCCAGCCCTTCTTCACTTCCGAGATAAAATGAGATCGGGCGTATTTAGGGTGGCTAGGCCATAGGCATGTCATTTTTTAGCAACTGTACTGTACGCAATCACGGGACAAACAAATTGTCTGGTGATTTTAAAACAAATAATCTTAAGAGATTTCCAAAAAATAATGTCTTTCAATATCCAAAACAATATCCAGTGATTTCCAAAATATCAAGAATGATGTCCATGGATGTCCAAAGAATGATGTCCATCGATGACCAAAGAATGATGTCCATAGATGTCCAAAAAAGAATGTCCATCGATGTCCAAAATCATGCCCATCAATATCAACAAATATTGTGGACTGGTGAGATAGACTTCACTGTTATGATTTTAAGCCTACAGCACCTGGTACTCCCAGCAGATTTACCATCCACAATTTTAACAAGGCCCAGCCCTTCTTTGCTTCCAAGATAATATGAGATCGGGCGTATGTAGGGTGGCTAGGCCATAGGCGTGTCATTTTTTAGCAATTGTACTGTACGCAATCACTGGACAAACAAATTGTCTGGTGATTTTCAAAGAAATAATCTCCAGGGATGTCCAAAAAATATTGTCTTACAATATCAAAAACAATATCCATTGATGTCAATAATATAAAGAATGATGTCCATTGATGTCCAAAGAATGATGTCGATCGATGTCCAAAAAAGAATGTCCAACGATGTCCAAAGAATGATGTCCATCGATGACCAAAGAATGATTTCCATCGATGACCAAAGAATGATGTCCATGGATGTCCAAAAAAGAATGTCCATCGGTGTCCAAAATCATGCCCAGCAATATCAATAAATATTGTGGACTGGTGAGATAGACTTTACTGTTATGATTTTAAGCCTACAGTACCTGGTACTCCCAGCAGATTTACCATCCACAATTCTAACCAGGCCCAGCCCTTCTTCACTTCCGAGATAAAATGAGATCGGGCGTATTTAGGGTGGCTAGGCCATAGGCATGTCATTTTTTAGCAACTGTACTGTACGCAATCACTGGACAAACAAATTGTCCGGTGATTTTAAAACAAATAATCTTAAGAGATTTCCAAAAAATAATGTCTTTCAATATCCAAAACAATATCCAGCGATTTCCAAAATATCAAGAATGATGTCCATGGATGTCCAAAGAATGATGTCCATCGATGTCCAAAAAAGAATGTCCATCGATGTCCAAAGAATGATGTCTATCGATATCCAAAAAAGAATGTCCATTGATGTCCAAAGAATGATGTCCATCTATGTCCAAAGAATGATGTCCATCGATGTCCAACGAATGATGTCCATCGATGTCCAACGAATGATGTCCATCGATGTCCAAAAAAGAATGTCCATCGATGTCCAAAGAATGATGTCCATCGATGACCAAAGAATGATGTCCATCGATGCCCAAAAAAGAATGTCCATCGATGTCCAAAATCATGCCCAGCAATATCAACAAATATTGTGGACTGGTGAGATAGACTTCACTGTTATGATTTTAAGCCTACAGCACCTGGTACTCCCAGCAGATTTACCATCCACAATTTTAACAAGGCCCAGCCCTTCTTCGCTTCCAAGATAAAATGAAATCGGGCGTATGTAGGGTGGCTAGGCCATAGGTGTGTCATTTTTTAACAATTCTACTGTACGCAATCACTGGACAAACAAATTGTCTGGTGATTTTCAAAGAAATAATCTCCAGGGATTTCCAAAAAATATTGTCTTACAATATCCAAAACAATATCCATTGATGTCAATAATATAAAGAATGATGTCCATTGATGTCCAAAGAATGATGTCGATCGATGTCCAAAAAAGAATGTCCAACGATGTCCAAACAATGATGTCCATCGATGACCAAAGAATGATTTCCATCGATGACCAAAGAATGATGTCCATGGATGTCCAAAAAAGAATGTCCATCGGTGTCCAAAATCATGCCCAGCAATATCAATAAATATTGTGGACTGGTGAGATAGACTTTACTGTTATGATTATAAGCCTACAGCACCTGGTACTCCCAGCAGATTTACCATCCACAATTCTAACCAGGCCCAGCCCTTCTTCACTTCCGAGATAAAATGAGATCGGGCGTATTTAGGGTGGCTAGGCCATAGGCATGTCATTTTTTAGCAACTGTACTGTACGCAATCACTGGACAAACAAATTGTCCGGTGATTTTAAAACAAATAATCTTAAGAGATTTCCAAAAAATAATGTCTTTCAATATCCAAAACAATATCCAGTGATTTCCAAAATATCAAGAATGATGTCCATGGATGTCCAAAGAATGATGTCCATCGATGTCCAAAAAAGAATGTCCATCGATGTCCAAAGAATGATGTCTATCGATATCCAAAAAAGAATGTCCATTGATGTCCAAAGAATGATGTCCATCGATGTCCAAAGAATGATGTCCATCGATGTCCAAAGAATGATGTCCATCGATGTCCAACGAATGATGTCCATCGATGTCCAACGAATGATGTCCATCGATGTCCAAAAAAGAATGTCCATCGATGTCCAAAGAATGATGTCTATCGATATCCAAAAAAGAATGTCCATTGATGTCCAAAGAATGATGTCCATCGATGTCCAAAGAATGATGTCCATCGATGTCCAACGAATGATGTCCATCGATGTCCAACGAATGATGTCCATCGATGTCCAAAAAAGAATGTCCATCGATGTCCAAAGAATGATGTCCATCGATGACCAAAGAATGATGTCCATCGATGACCAAAAAAGAATGTCCATCGATGACCAAAAAAGAATGTCCATCGATGTCCAAAATCATGCCCAGCAATATCAACAAATATTGTGGACTGTTGAGATAGACTTCACTGTTATGATTTTAAGCCTACAGCACCTGGTACTCCCAGCAGATTTACCATCCACAATTTTAACAAGGCCCAGCCCTTCTTCGCTTCCAAGATAAAATGAGTTCGGGCGTATGTAGGGTGGCTAGGCCATAGGTGTGTCATTTTTTAACAATTCTACTGTACGCAATCACTGGACAAACAAATTGTCTGGTGATTTTCAAAGAAATAATCTCCAGCGATGTCCAAAAAATAATGTCTTACAATATTCAAAACAATATCCATTGATGTCAATAATATAAAGAATGATGTCCATCGATGTCCAAAGAATGATGTCGATCGATGTCCAAAAAAGAATGTCCAACGATGTATAAAGAATGATGTCCATCGATGACCAAAGAATGATTTCCATCGATGACCAAAGAATGATGTCCATCGATGTCCAAAAAAGAATGTCCATCGATGTCCAAAGAATGATTTCTATCGATATCCAAAAAAGAATGTCCATTGATGTCCAAAGAATGATGTCCATCGATGTCCAAAGAATGATGTCCATCGATGTCCAACGAATGATGTCCATCGATGTCCAACGAATGATGTCCATCGATGTCCAAAAAAGAATGTCCATCGATGTCCAAAGAATGATGTCCATCGATGTCCAAAAAATAATGTCCATCGATGTCCAAAGAATGATGTCCATCGATGTCCAAAGAATGATGTCCATCGATGTCCAACGAATGATGTCCATCGATGTCCAAAAAAGAATGTCCATCGATGTCCAAAGAATGATGTCCATCGATGACCAAAGAATGATGTCCATCGATGTCCAAAGAATGATGTCCATCGATGTCCAAAGAATGAAGTCCATCGATGTCCAAAGAATGATGTCCATGGATGTCCAAAGAATGATGTCCATGGATGTCCAAAGAATGATGTCAATCGATGTCCAAAAAAGAATGTCCATCGATGTCCAAAGAATGATGTCCATCAATGACCAAAGAATGATGTTCATCGATGTCCTAAGAATGATGTCCATGGATGTCCAAAGAATGATGTCCATGGATGTCCAAAGAATGATGTCCATTGATGTCCAAAGAATGATGTCCATCGATGTCCAAAAAAGAATGTCCATCGATGTCTAAAGAATGATGTACATCGATGACCAAAGAATGATGTCCATCGATGTCCAAAGAATGATGTCCATCGATGTCCAAAGAATGATGTCCATGGATGTCCAAAGAATGATGTCCATCGATGTCCAAAGAATGATGTCCATCGATGTCCAAAGAATGATGTCCATCGATGTCCAAAGAATGATGTCCATGGATGTCCAAATAATGATGACCATCGATGTCCAAAAAAGAATGTCCATCGATGTCCAAATAATGATGACCATCGATGTCCAAAAAAGAATGTCCATCGATGTCCAAAGAATGATGTCCATCGATGTCCAAAGAATGATGTGCATCGAACTCCAAAGAATGATGTCCATCGATGTCGAAAAAAGAATGTCCATCGATGTCCAAAATCATGCCCAGCAATATCAACAAATATTGTGGACTGGTGAGATAGACTTCACTGTTATGATTTTAAGACTACAGCACCAGGTACTCCAAGCAGATTTAACATCCACAATTCTGACCAGGCCCAGCCCTTCTTCTCTTCCGAGATAAAATGAGATCGAGCGTATTTAGGGTGCCTAGGCCATAGGCGTGTCATTTTTTAGCAATTGTACTGTACGCAATCACTGGGCAAACAACTTGTCTGGTGATTTTCAAAGAAATAATTTCCAGCGATGTCCAAAAAAGAATGTCCATCGATGTCTAAAGAATGATGTACATCGATGACCAAAGAATGATGTCCATCGATGTCCAAAGAATGATGTCCATCGATGTCCAAAGAATGATGTCCATCGATGTCCAAAGAATGATGTCCATCGATGTCCAACGAATGATGTCCATCGATGTCCAACGAATGATGTCCATCGATGTCCAAAAAAGAATGTCCATCGATGTCCAAAGAATGATGTCCATCGATGTCCAAAAAATAATGTCCATCGATGTCCAAAGAATGATGTCCATCGATGTCCAAAGAATGATGTCCATCGATGTCCAACGAATGATGTCCATCGATGTCCAAAAAAGAATGTCCATCGATGTCCAAAGAATGATGTCCATCGATGACCAAAGAATGATGTCCATCGATGTCCAAAGAATGATGTCCATCGATGTCCAAAGAATGATGTCCATCGATGTCCAAAGAATGATGTCCATGGATGTCCAAAGAATGATGTCCATGGATGTCCAAAGAATGATGTCAATCGATGTCCAAAAAAGAATGTCCATCGATGTCCAAAGAATGATGTCCATCAATGACCAAAGAATGATGTTCATCGATGTCCTAAGAATGATGTCCATGGATGTCCAAAGAATGATGTCCATGGATGTCCAAAGAATGATGTCCATTGATGTCCAAAGAATGATGTCCATCGATGTCCAAAAAAGAATGTCCATCGATGTCTAAAGAATGATGTACATCGATGACCAAAGAATGATGTCCATCGATGTCCAAAGAATGATGTCCATCGATTTCCAAAGAATGATGTCCATGGATGTCCAAAGAATGATGTCCATCGATGTCCAAAGAATGATGTCCATCGATGTCCAAAGAATGATGTCCATCGATGTCCAAAGAATGATGTCCATGGATGTCCAAATAATGATGACCATCGATGTCCAAAAAAGAATGTCCATCGATGTCCAAATAATGATGACCATCGATGTCCAAAAAAGAATGTCCATCGATGTCCAAAGAATGATGTCCATCGATGTCCAAAGAATGATGTGCATCGAAGTACAAAGAATGATGTCCATCGATGTCGAAAAAAGAATGTCCATCGATGTCCAAAATCATGCCCAGCAATATCAACAAATATTGTGGACTGGTGAGATAGACTTCACTGTTATGATTTTAAGACTACAGCACCAGGTACTCCAAGCAGATTTAACATCCACAATTCTGACCAGGCCCAGCCCTTCTTCTCTTCCGAGATAAAATGAGATCGAGCGTATTTAGGGTGCCTAGGCCATAGGCGTGTCATTTTTTAGCAATTGTACTGTACGCAATCACTGGGCAAACAACTTGTCTGGTGATTTTCAAAGAAATAATTTCCAGCGATGTACAAAAAATAATGTCTTACAATATCCAAAACAATATCCATTGTTGTCAATAATATCAAGAATGATGTCCATCGATGTCCAAAGAATGATGTCCATCGATGTCCAAAGAATGATGTCCATCGATGTCCATAAAAGAATGTCCATCGATGTCCAAAGAATGATGTCCATCGATGACCAAAGAATGATGTCCATAGATGTCCAAAAAAGAATGTCCATCGATGTCCAAAATCATGCCCAGCAATATCAACAATATTGTGGACTGGTGAGATAGACTTCACTGTTATGATTTTAAGCCTACAGCACCTGGTACTCCCAGCAGATTTACCATCCACAATTCTAACCAGGCCCAGCCCTTCTTCACTTCCGAGATAAAATGAGATCGGGCGTATTTAGGGTGGCTAGGCCATAGGCATGTCATTTTTTAGCAACTGTACTGTACGCAATCACTGGACAAACAAATTGTCCGGTGATTTTAAAACAAATAATCTTAAGAGATTTCCAAAAAATAATGTCTTTCAATATCCAAAACAATATCCAGTGATTTCCAAAATATCAAGAATGATGTCCATGGATGTCCAAAGAATGATGTCCATCGATGTCCAAAAAAGAATGTCCATCGATGTCCAAAGAATGATATCCATCGATGACCAAAGAATGATGTCCATCGATGACCAAAGAATGATGTCCATCGATGAAAAAAAAAGAATGTCCATCGATGTCCAAAATCATGCCCAGCAATATCAACAAATATTGTGGACTGGTGAGATAGACTTCACTGTTATGATTTTAAGACTACAGCACCTGGTACTCCAAGCAGATTTAACATCCACAATTCTGACAAGGCCCAGCCCTTCTTCTCTTCCGAGATAAAATGAGATCGAGCGTATTTAGGGTGGCTAGGCCATAGGCGTGTCATTTTTTAGCAATTGTACTGTACGCAATCACTGGACAAACAAATTGTCTGGTTATTTTCAAAGAAATAATCTCCAGCGATGTCCAAAAAATAATGTCTTACAATATCCAAAACAATATCCATTGATGTCAATAATATAAAGAATGATGTCCATCGATGTCCAAAGAATGATGTCGATCGATGTCCAAAAAAGAATGTCCAACGATGTCCAAAGAATGATGTCCATCGATGACCAAAGAATGATGTCAATCGATGACCAAAGAATGATGTCCATGGATGTCCAAAAAAGAATGTCCATCGGTGTCCAAAATAATGCCCAGCAATATCAATAAATATTGTGGACTGGTGAGATAGACTTCACTGTTATGATTTTAAGCCTACAGCACCTGGTACTCCCAGCAGATTTACCATCCACAATTCTAACCAGGCCCAGCACTTCTTCACTTCCGAGATAAAATGAGATCGGGCGTATTTAGGGTGGCTAGGCCATAGGCATGTCATTTTTTAGCAACTGTACTGTACGCAATCACTGGACAAACAAATTGTCCGGTGATTTTAAAACAAATAATCTTAAGAGATTTCCAAAAAATAATGTCTTTCAATATCCAAAACAATATCCAGTGATTTCCAAAATACCAAGAATGATGTCCATGGATGTCCAAAGAATGATTTCAATCGATGTCTAAAAAAGAATGTCCAACGATGTCCAAAGAATGATGTCCATCGATGACCAAAGAATGATGTCCATCGATGACCAAAGAATGATGTCCATGGATGTCCAAAAAAGAATGTCCATCGGTGTCCAAAATAATGCCCAGCAATATCAACAAATATTGTGGACTGGTGAGATAGACTTCACTGTTATGATTTTAAGCCTACAGCACCTGGTACTCCCAGCAGATTTACCATCCACAATTTTAACAAGGCCCAGCCCTTCTTAGCTTCCAAGATAAAATGAGATCGGGCATATGTAGGGTGGCTAGGCCATAGGTGTGTCATTTTTTAACAATTCTACTGTACGCAATCACTGGACAAACAAATTGTCTGGTGATTTTCAAAGAAATAATCTCCAGGGATGTCCAAAAAATATTGTCTTACAATATCCAAAACAATATCCATTGATGTCAATAATATAAAGAATGATGTCCATTGATGTCCAAAGAATGATGTCGATCGATGTCCAAAAAAGAATGTCCAACGATGTCCAAAGAATGATGTCCATCGATGACCAAAGAATGATTTCCATCGATGACCAAAGAATGATGTCCATGGATGTCCAAAAAAGAATGTCCATCGGTGTCCAAAATCATGCCCAGCAATATCAATAAATATTGTGGACTGGTGAGATAGACTTTACTGTTATGATTTTAATCCTACAGCACCTGGTACTCCCAGCAGATTTACCATCCACAATTCTAACCAGGCCCAGCCCTTCTTCACTTCCGAGATAAAATGAGATCGGGCGTATTTAGGGTGGCTAGGCCATAGGCATGTCATTTTTTAGCAACTGTACTGTACGCAATCACTGGACAAACAAATTGTCCGGTGATTTTAAAACAAATAATCTTAAGAGATTTCCAAAAAATAATGTCTTTCAATATCCAAAACAATATCCAGCGATTTCCAAAATATCAAGAATGATGTCCATGGATGTCCAAAGAATGATGTCCATCGATGTACAAAAAAGAATGTCCATCGATGTCCAAAGAATGATGTCTATCGATATCCAAAAAAGAATGTCCATTGATGTCCAAAGAATGATGTCCATCGATGTCCAAAGAATGATGTCCATCGATGTCCAAAGAATGATGTCCATCGATGTCCAACGAATGATTTCCATCGATGTCCAACGAATGATGTCCATCGATGTCCAAAAAAGAATGTCCATCGATGTCCAAAGAATGATGTCCATC
Source organism: Staurois parvus (assembly GCF_062004578.1). Classification (NCBI taxonomy): domain Eukaryota; kingdom Metazoa; phylum Chordata; class Amphibia; order Anura; family Ranidae; genus Staurois; species Staurois parvus. The sequence goes on from NW_028318072.1 coordinate 113,977, forward strand.
GATGACCAAAGAATGATGTCCATCGATGCCCAAAAAAGAATGTCCATCGATGTCCAAAATCATGCCCAGCAATATCAACAAATATTGTGGACTGGTGAGATAGACTTCACTGTTATGATTTTAAGCCTACAGCACCTGGTACTCCCAGCAGATTTACCATCCACAATTTTAACAAGCCCAGCCCTTCTTCGCTTCCAAGATAAAATGAGATCGGGCGTATGTAGGGAGGCTAGGCCATAGGTGTGTCATTTTTTAACAATTCTACTGTACGCAATCACTGGACAAACAAATTGTCTGGTGATTTTCAAAGAAATAATCTCCAGGGATTTCCAAAAAATATTGTCTTACAATATCCAAAACAATATCCATTGATGTCAATAATATAAAGAATGATGTCCATTGATGTCCAAAGAATGATGTCGATCGATGTCCAAAAAAGAATGTCCAACGATGTCCAAACAATGATGTCCATCGATGACCAAAGAATGATTTCCATCGATGACCAAAGAATGATGTCCATGGATGTCCAAAAAAGAATTTCCATCGGTGTCCAAAATCATGCCCAGCAATATCAATAAATATTGTGGACTGGTGAGATAGACTTTACTGTTATGATTTTAAGCCTACAGCACCTGGTACTCCCAGCAGATTTACCATCCACAATTCTAACCAGGCCCAGCCCTTCTTCACTTCCGAGATAAAATGAGATCGGGCGTATTTAGGGTGGCTAGGCCATAGGCATGTCATTTTTTAGCAACTGTACTGTACGCAATCACTGGACAAACAAATTGTCCGGTGATTTTAAAACAAATAATCTTAAAAGATTTCCAAAAAATAATGTCTTTCAATATCCAAAACAATATCCAGCGATTTCCAAAATATCAAGAATGATGTCCATGGATGTCCAAAGAATGATGTCCATCGATGTCCAAAAAAGAATGTCCATCGATGTCCAAAGAATGATGTCTATCGATATCCAAAAAAGAATGTCCATTGATGTCCAAAGAATGATGTCCATCGATGTCCAAAGAATGATGTCCATCGATGTCCAACGAATGATGTCCATCGATGTCCAACGAATGATGTCCATCGATGTCCAAAAAAGAATGTCCATCGATGTCCAAAGAATGATGTCCATCGATGACCAAAGAATGATGTCCATCGATGACCAAAAAAGAATGTCCATCGATGTCCAAAATCATGCCCAGCAATATCAACAAATATTGTGGACTGGTGAGATAGACTTCACTCTTATGATTTTAAGCCTACAGCACCTGGTACTCCAAGCAGATTTACCATCCACAATTTTAACAAGCCCAGCCCTTCTTCGCTTCCAAGATAAAATGAGATCGGGCGTATGTAGGGTGGCTAGGCCATAGGTGTGTCATTTTTTAACAATTCTACTGTACGCAATCACTGGACAAACAAATTGTCTGGTGATTTTCAAAGAAATAATCTCCAGGGATTTCCAAAAAATATTGTCTTACAATATCCAAAACAATATCCACTGATGTCAATAATATAAAGAATGATGTCCATTGATGTCCAAAGAATGATGTCGATCGATGTCCAAAAAAGAATGTCCAACGATGTCCAAACAATGATGTCCATCGATGACCAAAGAATGATTTCCATCGATGACCAAAGAATGATGTCCATGGATGTCCAAAAAAGAATGTCCATCGGTGTCCAAAATCATGCCCAGCAATATCAATAAATATTGTGGACTGGTGAGATAGACTTTACTGTTATGATTTTAAGCCTACAGCACCTGGTACTCCCAGCAGATTTACCATCCACAATTCTAACCAGGCCCAGCCCTTCTTCACTTCCGAGATAAAATGAGATCGGGCGTATTTAGGGTGGCTAGGCCATAGGCATGTCATTTTTTAGCAACTGTACTGTACGCAATCACTGGACAAACAAATTGTCCGGTGATTTTAAAACAAATAATCTTAAGAGATTTCCAAAAAATAATGTCTTTCAATATCCAAAACAATATCCAGCGATTTCCAAAATATCAAGAATGATGTCCATGGATGTCCAAAGAATGATGTCCATCGATGTCCAAAAAAGAATGTCCATCGATGTCCAAAGAATGATGTCTATCGATATCCAAAAAAGAATGTCCATTGATGTCCAAAGAATGATGTCCATCGATGTCCAAAGAATGATGTCCATCGATGTCCAACGAATGATGTCCATCGATGTCCAACGAATGATGTCCATCGATGTCCAAAAAAGAATGTCCATCGATGTCCAAAGAATGATGTCCATCGATGACCAAAGAATGATGTCCATCGATGACCAAAAAAGAATGTCCATCGATGTCCAAAATCATGCCCAGCAATATCAACAAATATTGTGGACTGGTGAGATAGACTTCACTCTTATGATTTTAAGCCTACAGCACCTGGTACTCCCAGCAGATTTACCATCCACAATTTTAACAAGGCCCAGCCCTTCTTCGCTTCCAAGATAAAATGAGATCGGGCGTATGTAGGGTGGCTAGGCCATAGGTGTGTCATATTTTAACAATTCTACTGTACGCAATCACTGGACAAACAAATTGTCTGGTGATTTTCAAAGAAATAATCTTTTTTGGACATCTATGGACATCATTCTTTGGTCATCGATGGACATCATTCTTTGGACATCCATGGACATCATTCTTGATATTTTGGAAATCACTGGATATTGTTTTGGATATTGAAAGACATTATTTTTTCGAAATCTCTTAAGATTATTTGTTTTAAAATCACCGGACAATTTGTTTGTCCAGTGATTGCGTACAGTACAGTTGCTAAAAAATGACATGCCTATGGCCTAGCCACCCTAAATACGCCCGATCTCATTTTATCTCGGAAGTGAAGAAGGGCTGGGCCTGGTTAGAATTGTGGATGGTAAATCTGCTGGGAGTACCAGGTGCTGTAGGCTTCAAATCATAACAGTAAAGTCTATCTCACCAGTCCACAATATTTATTGATATTGCTGGGCATGATTTTGGACACCGATGGACATTCTTTTTTGGACATCCATGGACATCATTCTTTGGTCATCGATGGAAATCATTCTTTGGTCATCGATGGACATCATTCTTTGGACATCGTTGGATCATGCCCATCAATATCAACAAATATTGTGGACTGGTGAGATAGACTTCACTGTTATGATTTTAAGCCTACAGCACCTGGTACTCCCAGCAGATTTACCATCCACAATTTTAACAAGGCCCAGCCCTTCTTCGCTTCCAAGATAATACTGTACGCAATCACTGGACAAACAAATTGTCTGGTGATTTTCAAAGAAATAATCTCCAGCGGTGTCCAAAATCATGCCCAGCAATATCAATAAATATTGTGGACTGGTGAGATAGACTTTACTGTTATGATTATAAGCCTACAGCACCTGGTACTCCCAGCAGATTTACCATCCACAATTCTAACCAGGCCCAGCCCTTCTTCACTTCCGAGATAAAATGAGATCGGGCGTATTTAGGGTGGCTAGGCCATAGGCATGTCATTTTTTAGCAACTGTACTGTACGCAATCACTGGACAAACAAATTGTCCGGTGATTTTAAAACAAATAATCTTAAGAGATTTCCAAAAAATAATGTCTTTCAATATCCAAAACAATATCCAGTGATTTCCAAAATATCAAGAATGATGTCCATGGATGTCCAAAGAATGATGTCCATCGATGTCCAAAAAAGAATGTCCATCGATGTCCAAAGAATGATGTCTATCGATATCCAAAAAAGAATGTCCATTGATGTCCAAAGAATGATGTCCATCGATGTCCAAAGAATGATGTCCATCGATGTCCAAAGAATGATGTCCATCGATGTCCAACGAATGATGTCCATCGATGTCCAACGAATGATGTCCATCGATGTCCAAAAAAGAATGTCCATCGATGTCCAAAGAATGATGTCTATCGATATCCAAAAAAGAATGTCCATTGATGTCCAAAGAATGATGTCCATCGATGTCCAAAGAATGATGTCCATCGATGTCCAACGAATGATGTCCATCGATGTCCAACGAATGATGTCCATCGATGTCCAAAAAAGAATGTCCATCGATGTCCAAAGAATGATGTCCATCGATGACCAAAGAATGATGTCCATCGATGACCAAAAAAGAATGTCCATCGATGACCAAAAAAGAATGTCCATCGATGTCCAAAATCATGCCCAGCAATATCAACAAATATTGTGGACTGTTGAGATAGACTTCACTGTTATGATTTTAAGCCTACAGCACCTGGTACTCCCAGCAGATTTACCATCCACAATTTTAACAAGGCCCAGCCCTTCTTCGCTTCCAAGATAAAATGAGTTCGGGCGTATGTAGGGTGGCTAGGCCATAGGTGTGTCATTTTTTAACAATTCTACTGTACGCAATCACTGGACAAACAAATTGTCTGGTGATTTTCAAAGAAATAATCTCCAGCGATGTCCAAAAAATAATGTCTTACAATATTCAAAACAATATCCATTGATGTCAATAATATAAAGAATGATGTCCATCGATGTCCAAAGAATGATGTCGATCGATGTCCAAAAAAGAATGTCCAACGATGTATAAAGAATGATGTCCATCGATGACCAAAGAATGATTTCCATCGATGACCAAAGAATGATGTCCATCGATGTCCAAAAAAGAATGTCCATCGATGTCCAAAGAATGATTTCTATCGATATCCAAAAAAGAATGTCCATTGATGTCCAAAGAATGATGTCCATCGATGTCCAAAGAATGATGTCCATCGATGTCCAACGAATGATGTCCATCGATGTCCAACGAATGATGTCCATCGATGTCCAAAAAAGAATGTCCATCGATGTCCAAAGAATGATGTCCATCGATGTCCAAAAAATAATGTCCATCGATGTCCAAAGAATGATGTCCATCGATGTCCAAAGAATGATGTCCATCGATGTCCAACGAATGATGTCCATCGATGTCCAAAAAAGAATGTCCATCGATGTCCAAAGAATGATGTCCATCGATGACCAAAGAATGATGTCCATCGATGTCCAAAGAATGATGTCCATCGATGTCCAAAGAATGATGTCCATCGATGTCCAAAGAATGATGTCCATGGATGTCCAAAGAATGATGTCCATGGATGTCCAAAGAATGATGTCAATCGATGTCCAAAAAAGAATGTCCATCGATGTCCAAAGAATGATGTCCATCAATGACCAAAGAATGATGTTCATCGATGTCCTAAGAATGATGTCCATGGATGTCCAAAGAATGATGTCCATGGATGTCCAAAGAATGATGTCCATTGATGTCCAAAGAATGATGTCCATCGATGTCCAAAAAAGAATGTCCATCGATGTCTAAAGAATGATGTACATCGATGACCAAAGAATGATGTCCATCGATGTCCAAAGAATGATGTCCATCGATGTCCAAAGAATGATGTCCATGGATGTCCAAAGAATGATGTCCATCGATGTCCAAAGAATGATGTCCATCGATGTCCAAAGAATGATGTCCATCGATGTCCAAAGAATGATGTCCATGGATGTCCAAATAATGATGACCATCGATGTCCAAAAATGAATGTCCATCGATGTCCAAATAATGATGACCATCGATGTCCAAAAAAGAATGTCCATCGATGTCCAAAGAATGATGTCCATCGATGTCCAAAGAATGATGTGCATCGAACTCCAAAGAATGATGTCCATCGATGTCGAAAAAAGAATGTCCATCGATGTCCAAAATCATGCCCAGCAATATCAACAAATATTGTGGACTGGTGAGATAGACTTCACTGTTATGATTTTAAGACTACAGCACCAGGTACTCCAAGCAGATTTAACATCCACAATTCTGACCAGGCCCAGCCCTTCTTCTCTTCCGAGATAAAATGAGATCGAGCGTATTTAGGGTGCCTAGGCCATAGGCGTGTCATTTTTTAGCAATTGTACTGTACGCAATCACTGGGCAAACAACTTGTCTGGTGATTTTCAAAGAAATAATTTCCAGCGATGTCCAAAAAAGAATGTCCATCGATGTCTAAAGAATGATGTACATCGATGACCAAAGAATGATGTCCATCGATGTCCAAAGAATGATGTCCATCGATGTCCAAAGAATGATGTCCATCGATGTCCAACGAATGATGTCCATCGATGTCCAACGAATGATGTCCATCGATGTCCAAAAAAGAATGTCCATCGATGTCCAAAGAATGATGTCCATCGATGTCCAAAAAATAATGTCCATCGATGTCCAAAGAATGATGTCCATCGATGTCCAAAGAATGATGTCCATCGATGTCCAACGAATGATGTCCATCGATGTCCAAAAAAGAATGTCCATCGATGTCCAAAGAATGATGTCCATCGATGACCAAAGAATGATGTCCATCGATGTCCAAAGAATGATGTCCATCGATGTCCAAAGAATGATGTCCATCGATGTCCAAAGAATGATGTCCATGGATGTCCAAAGAATGATGTCCATGGATGTCCAAAGAATGATGTCAATCGATGTCCAAAAAAGAATGTCCATCGATGTCCAAAGAATGATGTCCATCAATGACCAAAGAATGATGTTCATCGATGTCCTAAGAATGATGTCCATGGATGTCCAAAGAATGATGTCCATGGATGTCCAAAGAATGATGTCCATTGATGTCCAAAGAATGATGTCCATCGATGTCCAAAAAAGAATGTCCATCGATGTCTAAAGAATGATGTACATCGATGACCAAAGAATGATGTCCATCGATGTCCAAAGAATGATGTCCATCGATGTCCAAAGAATGATGTCCATGGATGTCCAAAGAATGATGTCCATCGATGTCCAAAGAATGATGTCCATCGATGTCCAAAGAATGATGTCCATCGATGTCCAAAGAATGATGTCCATGGATGTCCAAATAATGATGACCATCGATGTCCAAAAAAGAATGTCCATCGATGTCCAAATAATGATGACCATCGATGTCCAAAAAAGAATGTCCATCGATGTCCAAAGAATGATGTCCATCGATGTCCAAAGAATGATGTGCATCGAAGTCCAAAGAATGATGTCCATCGATGTCGAAAAAAGAATGTCCATCGATGTCCAAAATCATGCCCAGCAATATCAACAAATATTGTGGACTGGTGAGATAGACTTCACTGTTATGATTTTAAGACTACAGCACCAGGTACTCCAAGCAGATTTAACATCCACAATTCTGACCAGGCCCAGCCCTTCTTCTCTTCCGAGATAAAATGAGATCGAGCGTATTTAGGGTGCCTAGGCCATAGGCGTGTCATTTTTTAGCAATTGTACTGTACGCAATCACTGGGCAAACAACTTGTCTGGTGATTTTCAAAGAAATAATTTCCAGCGATGTACAAAAAATAATGTCTTACAATATCCAAAACAATATCCATTGTTGTCAATAATATCAAGAATGATGTCCATCGATGTCCAAAGAATGATGTCCATCGATGTCCAAAGAATGATGTCCATCGATGTCCATAAAAGAATGTCCATCGATGTCCAAAGAATGATGTCCATCGATGACCAAAGAATGATGTCCATAGATGTCCAAAAAAGAATGTCCATCGATGTCCAAAATCATGCCCAGCAATATCAACAATATTGTGGACTGGTGAGATAGACTTCACTGTTATGATTTTAAGCCTACAGCACCTGGTACTCCCAGCAGATTTACCATCCACAATTCTAACCAGGCCCAGCCCTTCTTCACTTCCGAGATAAAATGAGATCGGGCGTATTTAGGGTGGCTAGGCCATAGGCATGTCATTTTTTAGCAACTGTACTGTACGCAATCACTGGACAAACAAATTGTCCGGTGATTTTAAAACAAATAATCTTAAGAGATTTCCAAAAAATAATGTCTTTCAATATCCAAAACAATATCCAGTGATTTCCAAAATATCAAGAATGATGTCCATGGATGTCCAAAGAATGATGTCCATCGATGTCCAAAAAAGAATGTCCATCGATGTCCAAAGAATGATATCCATCGATGACCAAAGAATGATGTCCATCGATGACCAAAGAATGATGTCCATCGATGAAAAAAAAAGAATGTCCATCGATGTCCAAAATCATGCCCAGCAATATCAACAAATATTGTGGACTGGTGAGATAGACTTCACTGTTATGATTTTAAGACTACAGCACCTGGTACTCCAAGCAGATTTAACATCCACAATTCTGACAAGGCCCAGCCCTTCTTCTCTTCCGAGATAAAATGAGATCGAGCGTATTTAGGGTGGCTAGGCCATAGGCGTGTCATTTTTTAGCAATTGTACTGTACGCAATCACTGGACAAACAAATTGTCTGGTGATTTTCAAAGAAATAATCTCCAGCGATGTCCAAAAAATAATGTCTTACAATATCCAAAGCAATATCCATTGATGTCAATAATATAAAGAATGATGTCCATCGATGTCCAAAGAATGATGTCGATCGATGTCCAAAAAAGAATGTCCAACGATGTCCAAAGAATGATGTCCATCGATGACCAAAGAATGATGTCAATCGATGACCAAAGAATGATGTCCATGGATGTCCAAAAAAGAATGTCCATCGGTGTCCAAAATAATGCCCAGCAATATCAATAAATATTGTGGACTGGTGAGATAGACTTCACTGTTATGATTTTAAGCCTACAGCACCTGGTACTCCCAGCAGATTTACCATCCACAATTCTAACCAGGCCCAGCACTTCTTCACTTCCGAGATAAAATGAGATCGGGCGTATTTAGGGTGGCTAGGCCATAGGCATGTCATTTTTTAGCAACTGTACTGTACGCAATCACTGGACAAACAAATTGTCCGGTGATTTTAAAACAAATAATCTTAAGAGATTTCCAAAAAATAATGTCTTTCAATATCCAAAACAATATCCAGTGATTTCCAAAATACCAAGAATGATGTCCATGGATGTCCAAAGAATGATTTCAATCGATGTCTAAAAAAGAATGTCCAACGATGTCCAAAGAATGATGTCCATCGATGACCAAAGAATGATGTCCATCGATGACCAAAGAATGATGTCCATGGATGTCCAAAAAAGAATGTCCATCGGTGTCCAAAATAATGCCCAGCAATATCAACAAATATTGTGGACTGGTGAGATAGACTTCACTGTTATGATTTTAAGCCTACAGCACCTGGTACTCCCAGCAGATTTACCATCCACAATTTTAACAAGGCCCAGCCCTTCTTCGCTTCCAAGATAAAATGAGATCGGGCATATGTAGGGTGGCTAGGCCATAGGTGTGTCATTTTTTAACAATTCTACTGTACGCAATCACTGGACAAACAAATTGTCTGGTGATTTTCAAAGAAATAATCTCCAGGGATGTCCAAAAAATATTGTCTTACAATATCCAAAACAATATCCATTGATGTCAATAATATAAAGAATGATGTCCATTGATGTCCAAAGAATGATGTCGATCGATGTCCAAAAAAGAATGTCCAACGATGTCCAAAGAATGATGTCCATCGATGACCAAAGAATGATTTCCATCGATGACCAAAGAATGATGTCCATGGATGTCCAAAAAAGAATGTCCATCGGTGTCCAAAATCATGCCCAGCAATATCAATAAATATTGTGGACTGGTGAGATAGACTTTACTGTTATGATTTTAAGCCTACAGCACCTGGTACTCCCAGCAGATTTACCATCCACAATTCTAACCAGGCCCAGCCCTTCTTCACTTCCGAGATAAAATGAGATCGGGCGTATTTAGGGTGGCTAGGCCATAGGCATGTCATTTTTTAGCAACTGTACTGTACGCAATCACTGGACAAACAAATTGTCCGGTGATTTTAAAACAAATAATCTTAAGAGATTTCCAAAAAATAATGTCTTTCAATATCCAAAACAATATCCAGCGATTTCCAAAATATCAAGAATGATGTCCATGGATGTCCAAAGAATGATGTCCATCGATGTCCAAAAAAGAATGTCCATCGATGTCCAAAGAATGATGTCTATCGATATCCAAAAAAGAATGTCCATTGATGTCCAAAGAATGATGTCCATCGATGTCCAAAGAATGATGTCCATCGATGTCCAAAGAATGATGTCCATCGATGTCCAACGAATGATGTCCATCGATGTCCAACGAATGATGTCCATCGATGTCCAAAAAAGAATGTCCATCGATGTCCAAAGAATGATGTCCATCGATGACCAAAGAATGATGTCCATCGATGCCCAAAAAAGAATGTCCATCGATGTCCAAAATCATGCCCAGCAATATCAACAAATATTGTGGACTGGTGAGATAGACTTCACTGTTATGATTTTAAGCCTACAGCACCTGGTACTCCCAGCAGATTTACCATCCACAATTTTAACAAGCCCAGCCCTTCTTCGCTTCCAAGATAAAATGAGATCGGGCGTATGTAGGGAGGCTAGGCCATAGGTGTGTCATTTTTTAACAATTCTACTGTACGCAATCACTGGACAAACAAATTGTCTGGTGATTTTCAAAGAAATAATCTCCAGGGATTTCCAAAAAATATTGTCTTACAATATCCAAAACAATATCCATTGATGTCAATAATATAAAGAATGATGTCCATTGATGTCCAAAGAATGATGTCGATCGATGTCCAAAAAAGAATGTCCAACGATGTCCAAACAATGATGTCCATCGATGACCAAAGAATGATTTCCATCGATGACCAAAGAATGATGTCCATGGATGTCCAAAAAAGAATTTCCATCGGTGTCCAAAATCATGCCCAGCAATATCAATAAATATTGTGGACTGGTGAGACAGACTTTACTGTTATGATTTTAAGCCTACAGCACCTGGTACTCCCAGCAGATTTACCATCCACAATTCTAACCAGGCCCAGCCCTTCTTCACTTCCGAGATAAAATGAGATCGGGCGTATTTAGGGTGGCTAGGCCATAGGCATGTCATTTTTTAGCAACTGTACTGTACGCAATCACTGGACAAACAAATTGTCCGGTGATTTTAAAACAAATAATCTTAAAAGATTTCCAAAAAATAATGTCTTTCAATATCCAAAACATAATCCAGCGATTTCCAAAATATCAAGAATGATGTCCATGGATGTCCAAAGAATGATGTCCATCGATGTCCAAAAAAGAATGTCCATCGATGTCCAAAGAATGATGTCTATCGATATCCAAAAAAGAATGTCCATTGATGTCCAAAGAATGATGTCCATCGATGTCCAAAGAATGATGTCCATCGATGTCCAACGAATGATGTCCATCGATGTCCAACGAATGATGTCCATCGATGTCCAAAAAAGAATGTCCATCGATGTCCAAAGAATGATGTCCATCGATGACCAAAGAATGATGTCCATCGATGACCAAAAAAGAATGTCCATCGATGTCCAAAATCATGCCCAGCAATATCAACAAATATTGTGGACTGGTGAGATAGACTTCACTGTTATGATTTTAAGCCTACAGCACCTGGTACTCCAAGCAGATTTACCATCCACAATTTTAACAAGGCCCAGCCCTTCTTCGCTTCCAAGATAAAATGAGATCGGGCGTATGTAGGGTGGCTAGGCCATAGGTGTGTCATTTTTTAACAATTCTACTGTACGCAATCACTGGACAAACAAATTGTCTGGTGATTTTCAAAGAAATAATCTCCAGCGATGTCCAAAAAATAATGTCTTACAATATTCAAAACAATATCCATTGATGTCAATAATATAAAGAATGATGTCCATCGATGTCCAAAGAATGATGTCGATCGATGTCCAAAAAAGAATGTCCAACGATGTCCAAAGAATGATGTCCATCGATGACCAAAGAATGATTTCCATCGATGACCAAAGAATGATGTCCATGGATGTCCAAAAAAGAATGTCCATCGGTGTCCAAAATCATGCCCAGCAATATCAATAAATATTGTGGACTGGTGAGATAGACTTTACTGTTATGATTTTAAGCCTACAGCACCTGGTACTCCCAGCGGATTTACCATCCACAATTCTAACCAGGCCCAGCCCTTCTTCACTTCCGAGATAAAATGAGATCGGGCGTATTTAGGGTGGCTAGGCCATAGGCATGTCATTTTTTAGCAACTGTACTGTACGCAATCACTGGACAAACAAATTGTCCGGTGATTTTAAAACAAATAATCTTAAGAGATTTCCAAAAAATAATGTCTTTCAATATCCAAAACAATATCCAGTGATTTCCAAAATATCAAGAATGATGTCCATGGATGTCCAAAGAATGATGTCCATCGATGTCCAAAAAAGAATGTCCATCGATGTCCAAAGAATGATGTCTATCGATATCCAAAAAAGAATGTCCATTGATGTCCAAAGAATGATGTCCATCGATGTCCAAAGAATGATGTCCATCGATGTCCAACGAATGATGTCCATCGATGTCCAACGAATGATGTCCATCGATGTCCAACGAATGATGTCCATCGATGTCCAAAAAAGAATGTCCATCGATGTCCAAAGAATGATGTCCATCGATGACCAAAGAATGATGTCCATCGATGTCCAACGAATGATGTCCATCGATGTCCAACGAATGATGTCCATCGATGTCCAAAAAAGAATGTCCATCGATGTCCAAAGAATGATGTCCATCGATGTCCAAAAAATAATGTCCATCGATGTCCAAAGAATGATGTCCATCGATGTCCAAAGAATGATGTCCATCGATGTCCAACGAATGATGTCCATCGATGTCCAAAAAAGAATGTCCATCGATGTCCAAAGAATGATGTCCATCGATGACCAAAGAATGATGTCCATCGATGTCCAAAGAATGATGTCCATCGATGTCCAAAGAATGATGTCCATGGATGTCCAAAGAATAATGTCCATGGATGTCCAAAGAATGATGTCCATCGATGTCCAAAAAAGAATGTCCATCGATGTCCAAAGAATGATGTCCATCAATGACCAAAGAATGATGTCCATCGATGTCCAAAGAATGATGTCCATGGATGTCCAAAGAATGATGTCCATGGATGTCCAAAGAATGATGTCCATTGATGTCCAAAGAATGATGTCCATCGATGTCCAAAAAAGAATGTCCATCGATGTCCAAAGAATGATGTCCATCGATGTCCAAAAAAGAATGTCCATCGATGTCCAAAGAATGATGTACATTGATGACCAAAGAATGATGTCCATCGATGTCCAAAGAATGATGTCCATCGATGTCCAAAGAATGATGTCCATGGATGTCCAAAGAATGATGTCCATGGATGTCCAAAGAATGATGTCCATCGATGTCCAAAAAAGAATGTCCATCGATGTCCAAAGAATGATGTCCATCGATGACCAAAGAATGATGTCCATCGATGTCCAAAGAATGATGTCCATCGATGTCCAAAGAATGATGTCCATGGATGTCCAAAGAATGATGTCCATCGATGTCCAAAAAAGAATGTGCATCGATTTCCAAAGCATGATGTCCATCGATGTCCAAAGAATGATGTGCATCGAAGTCCAAAGAATGATGTCCATCGATGTCGAAAAAAGAATGTCCATCGATGTCCAAAATCATGCCCAGCAATATCAACAAATATTGTGGACTAGTGAGATAGACTTCACTGTTATGACTTTAAGACTACAGCACCTGGTACTCCAAGCAGATTTAACATCCACAATTCTGACCAGGCCCAGCCCTTCTTCTCTTCCGAGATAAAATGAGATCGGGCGTATTTAGGGTGGCTAGGCCATAGGCATGTCATTTTTTAGCAACTGTACTGTACGCAATCACTGGACAAACAAATTGTCCGGTGATTTTAAAACAAATAATCTTAAGAGATTTCCAAAAAATAATGTCTTTCAATATCCAAAACAATATCCAGTGATTTCCAAAATATCAAGAATGATGTCCATGGATGTCCAAAGAATGATGTCCATCGATGTCCAAAAAAGAATGTCCATCGATGTCCAAAGAATGATGTCCATCGATGACCAAAGAATGATGTCCATCGATGACCAAAAAAGAATGTCCATCGATGTCCAAAATCATGCCCAGCAATATCAACAAATATTGTGGACTGGTGAGATAGACTTCACTGTTATGATTTTAAGCCTACAGCACCTGGTACTCCCAGCAGATTTACCATCCACAATTTTAACAAGGCCCAGCCCTTCTTCGCTTCAAAAATAAAATGAGATCGGGCGTATGTAGGCTGGCTAGGCCATAAGCGTGTCATTTTTTAGCAATTGTACTGTACGCAATCACTGGACAAACAAATTGTCTGGTGATTTTCAAAGAAATAATCTCCAGTGATGTCCAAAAAATAATGTCTTACAATATCCAAAACAATATCCATTGATGTCAATAATATAAAGAATGATGTCCATCGATGTCCAAAGAATGATGTCGATCGATGTCCAAAAGAGAATGTCCAACGATGTCCAAAGAATGATGTCCATCGATGACCAAAGAATGATTTCCATCGATGACCAAAGAATAATGTCCATGGATGTCCAAAAAAGAATGTCCATCGGTGTCCAAAATCATGCCCAGCAATATCAATAAATATTGTGGACTGGTGAGATAGACTTTACTGTTATGATTTTAAGCCTACAGCACCTGGTACTCCCAGCAGATTTACCATCCACAATTCTAACCAGGCCCAGCCCTTCTTCACTTCCGAGATAAAATGAGATCGGGCGTATTTAGGGTGGCTAGGCCATAGACGTATCATTTTTTAGCAATTGTACTGTACGCAATCACTGGACAAACAAATTGTCTGGTGATTTTCAAAGAAATAATCTCCAGGAATGTCCAAAAAATATTGTCTTACAATATCCAAAACAATATCCATTGATGTCAATAATATAAAGAATGATGTCCATCGATGTCCAAAGAATGATGTCGATCGATGTCCAAAAAAGAATGTCCAACGATGTCCAAAGAATGATGTCCATCGATGACCAAAGAATGATGTCCATCGATGACCAAAGAATGATGTCCATGGATGTCCAAAAAAGAATGTCCATCGGTGTCCAAAATCATGCCCAGCAATATCAACAAATATTGTGGACTGGTGAGATAGACTTCACTGTTATGATTTTAAGCCTACAGCACCTGGAACTCCCAGCAGATTTACCATCCACAATTTTAACAAGGCCCAGCCCTTCTTCACTTCCAAGATAAAATGAGATCGGGCGTATGTAGGGTGGCTAGGCCATAGGCGTGTCATTTTTAACATTTGTACTGTACGCAATCACTGGACAAACAAATTGTCTGGTGATTTTCAAAGAAATAATCTCCAGCGAAGTCCAAAAAATAATGTCTTACAATATCCAAAACAATATCCATTGATGTCAATAATATAAAGAATGATGTCCATCGATGTCCAAAGAATGATGTCGATCGATGTCCAAAAAAGAATGTCCATCGGTGTCCAAAATCATGCCCAGCAATATCAATAAATATTGTGGACAGGTGAGATAGACTTTACTGTTATGATTTTAAGCCTACAGCACCTGGTACTCCCAGCAGATTTACCATCCACAATTCTAACCAGGCCCAGCCCTTCTTCACTTCCGAGATAAAATGAGATCGGGCGTATTTAGGGTGGCTAGGCCATAGGCATGTCATTTTTTAGCAACTGTACTGTACGCAATCACGGGACAAACAAATTGTCCGGTGATTTTAAAACAAATAATCTTAAGAGATTTCCAAAAAATAATGTCTTTCAATATCCAAAACAATATCCAGTGATTTCCAAAATATCAAGAATGATGTCCATGGATGTCCAAAGAATGATGTCCATCGATGACCAAAGAATGATGTCCATAGATGTCCAAAAAAGAATGTCCATCGATGTCCAAAATCATGCCCAGCAATATCAACAAATGTGGACTGGTGAAAAAGACTTCACTGTTATGATTTTAAGCCTACAGCACCTGGTACTCCCAGCAGATTTACCATCCACAATTTTAACAAGGCCCAGCCCTTTTTCGCTTCCAAGCTAATATGAGATCGGGCGTATGTAGTGTGGCTAGGACATAGGCATGTCATTTTTTAGCAATTGTACTGTACGCAATCACTGGACAAACAAATTGTCTGGTGATTTTCAAAGAAATAATCTCCAGGGATGTCCAAAAAATATTGTCTTACAATATCCAAAACAATATCCATTGATGACAATAATATAAAGAATGATGTCCATTGATGTCGATCGATGTCCAAAAAAGAATGTCCAACGCTGTCCAAAGAATGATGTCCATCGATGACCAAAGAATGATTTCCAACGATGACCAAAGAATGATGTTCATGGATGTCCAAAAAAGAATGTCCATCGGTGTCCAAAATCCTGCCCTGCAATATCAATAAATATTGTGGACTGGTGAGATAGACTTTACTGTTATGATTTTAAGCCTACAGCACTTGGTACTCCCAGCAGATTTACCATCCACAATTCTAACCAGGCCCAGCCCTTCTTCACTTCCGAGATAAAATGAGATCGGGCGTATTTAGGGTGGCTAGGCTATAGGCATGTCATTTTTTAGCAACTGTACTGTACGCAATCACTGGACAAACAAATTGTCCGGTGATTTTAAAACAAATAATCTTAAGAGATTTCCAAAAAATAATGTCTTTCAATATCCAAAACAATATCCAGCGATTTCCAAAATATCAAGAATGATGTCCATGGATGTCCAAAGAATGATGTCCATCGATGTCCAAAAAAGAATGTCCATCGATGTCCAAAGAATGATGTCTATCGATATCCAAAAAAGAATGTCCATTTATGTCAAAAGAATGATGTCCATCGATGTCCAAAGAATGATGTCCATCGATGTCCAACGAATGATGTCCATCGATGTCCAACGAATGATGTCCATCGATGTCCAAAAAAGAATGTCCATCGATGTCCAAAGAATGATGTCCATCGATGACCAAAGAATGATGTCCATCGATGACCAAAGAATGATGTCCATCGATGACCAAAAAAGAATGTCCATCGATGTCCAAAATCATGCCCAGCAATATCAACAAATATTGTGGACTGGTGAGATAGACTTCACTGTTATGATTTTAAGCCTACAGCACCTGGTACTCCCAGCAGATTTACCATCCACAATTTTAACAAGGCCCAGCCCTTCTTCGCTTCCAAGATAAAATGAGATCGGGCGTATGTAGGGTGGCTAGGCCATAGGTGTGTCATTTTTTAACAATTCTACTGTACGCAATCACTGGACAAACAAATTGTCTGGTGATTTTCAAAGAAATAATCTCCAGCGATGTCCAAAAAATAATGTCTTACAATATCCAAAACAATATCCATTGATGTCAATAATATAAAGAATGATGTCCATCGATGTCCAAAGAATGATGTCGATCGATGTCCAAAAAAGAATGTCCAACGATGTCCAAAGAATGATGTCCATCGATGACCAAAGAATGATGTCCATCGATGACCAAAGAATGATGTCCATGGATGTCCAAAAAAGAATGTCCATCGGTGTCATAAATCATGCCCAGCAATATCAATAAATATTGTGGACTGGTGAGATAGACTTTACTGTTATGATTTTAAGCCTACAGCACCTGGTACTCCCAGCAGATTTACCATCCACAATTCTAACCAGGCCCAGCCCTTCTTCACTTCCGAGATAAAATGAGATCGGGCGTATTTAGGGTGGCTAGACCATAGGCATGTCATTTTTTAGCAACTGTACTGTACGCAATCACTGGACAAACAAATTGTCCGGTGATTTTAAAACAAATAATCTTAAGAGATTTCCAAAAAATAATGTCTTTCAATATCCAAAACAATATCCAGTGATTTCCAAAATATCAAGAATGATGTCCATGGATGTCCAAAGAATGATGTCCATCGATGTCCAAAAAAGAATGTCCATCGATGTCCAAAGAATGATGTCTATCGATGTCCAAAAAAGAATGTCCATCGATGTCCAAAGAATGATGTCCATCGATGTCCAAAGAATGATGTCCATCGATGTCCAAAGAATGATGTCCATCGATGTCCAAATAATGATGTCCATCGATGTCCAACGAATGATGTCCATCGATGTCCAAAAAAGAATGTCCATCGATGTCCAAAGAATGATGTCCATCGATGACCAAAGAATGATGTCCATCGATGTCCAAAGAATGATGTCCATCGATGTCCAAAGAATGATGTCCATCGATGTCCAAAGAATGATGTCCATGGATGTCCAAAGAATGATGTCCATCGATGTCCAAAAAAGAATGTCCATCGATGTCCAAAGAATGATGTCCATCAATGACCAAAGAATGATGTCCATCGATGTCCAAAGAATGATGTCCATCGATGTCCAAAGAATGATGTCCATGGATGTCCAAAGAATGATGTCCATTGATGTCCAAAGAATGATGTCCATCGATGTCCAAAAAAGAATGTCCATCGATGTCCAAAGAATGATGTCCATTGATGTCCAAAAAAGAATGTCCATCGATGTCCAAAGAATGATGTACATCGATGACCAAAGAATGATGTCCATCGATGTCCAAAGAATGATGTCCATCGATGTCCAAAGAATGATGTCCATGGATGTCCAAAGAATGATGTCCATGGATGTCCAAAGAATGATGTCCATCGATGTCCAAAAAAGAATATCCATCGATGTCCAAAGAATGATGTCCATCGATGACCAAAGAATGATGTCCATCGATGTCCAAAGAATGATGTCCATCGATGTCCAAAGAATGATGTCCATGGATGTCCAAAGAATGATGTCCATCGATGTCCAAAAAAGAATGTCCATTGATTTCCAAAGAATGATGTCCATCGATGTCCAAAGAATGATGTGCATCGAAGTCCAAAGAATGATGTCCATCGATGTCGAAAAAAGAATGTCCATCGATGTCAAAAATCATGCCCAGCAATATCAACAAATATTGTGGACTGGTGAGATAGATTTCACTGTTATGATTTTAAGACTACAGCACCTGGTACTCCAAGAAGATTTAACATCCACAATTCTGACCAGGCCCAGCCCTTCTTCTCTTCCAAGATAAAATGAGATCGAGCGTATTTAGGGTGGCTAGGCCATAGGCGTGTCATTTTTTAGCAATTGTACTGTGCGCAATCACTGGACAAAAAAATTGTCTGGTGATTTTCAAAGAAATACTTTCCAGCGATGTCCAAAAAATAATGTCTTACAATATCCAAAACAATATCCATTGATGTCAATAATATCAAGGATGATGTCCATCGATGTCCAAAGAATGATCTCCATCGATGTCCAAAGAATGATGTCCATCGATGTCCAAATAATGATGTCCATCGATGTCCAACGAATGATGTCCATCGATGTCCAAAAAAGAATGTCCATCGATGTCCAAAGAATGATGTCCATCGATGTCCAAAAAAGAATATCCATCGATGTCCAAAGAATGATGTCCATCGATGTCCAAAGAATGATGTCCATCGATGTCCAAATAATGATGTCCATCGATGTCCAACGAATGATGTCCATCGATGTCCAACGAATGATGTCCATCGATGTCCAAAAAAGAATGTCCATCGATGTCCAAAGAATGATTTCCATCGATGACCAAAGAATGATGTCCATCGATGACCAAAGAATGCTGTCCATGGATATCCAAAAAAGAATGTCCATCGGTGTCCAAAATCATGCCCAGCAATATCAATAAATATTGTGGACAGGTGAGATAGACTTTACTGTTATGATTTTAAGCCTACAGCACCTGGTACTCCCAGCAGATTTACCATCCACAATTCTAACCAGGCCCAGCACTTCTTCACTTCCGAGATAAAATGAGATCGGGCGTATTTAGGGTGGCTAGGCCATAGGCATGTCATTTTTTAGCAACTGTACTGTACGCAATCACGGGACAAACAAATTGTCCGGTGATTTTAAAACAAATAATCTTAAGAGATTTCCAAAAAATAATGTCTTTCAATATCCAAAACAATATCCAGTGATTTCCAAAATATCAAGAATGATGTCCATGGATGTCCAAAAAATGATGTCCATCGATGACCAAAGAATGATGTCCATAGATGTCCAAAAAAGAATGTCCATCGATGTCCAAAATCATGCCCAGCAATATCAACAAATATTGTGGACTGGTGAGATAGACTTCACTGTTATGATTTTAAGCCTACAGCACCTGGTACTCCCAGCAGATTTACCATCCACAATTTTAACTAGGCCCAGCCCTTCTTCGCTTCCAAGATAATATGAGATCGGGCGTATGTAGGGTGGTTAGGCCATAGGCGTGTCATTTTTTAGCAATTGTACTGTACGCAATCACAGGACAAACAAATTGTCTGGTGATTTTCAAAGAAATAATCTCCAGGGATGTCCAAAAAATATTGTCTTACAATATCCAAAACAATATCCATTGATGACAATAATATAAAGAATGATGTCCATTGATGTCGATCGATGTCCAAAAAAGAATGTCCAACGCTGTCCAAAGAATGATGTCCATCGATGACCAAAGAATGATTTCCAACGATGACCAAAGAATGATGTTCATGGATGTCCAAAAAAGAATGTCCATCGGTGTCCAAAATCATGCCCTGCAATATCAATAAATATTGTGGACTGGTGAGATAGACTTTACTGTTATGATTTTAAGCCTACAGCACTTGGTACTCCCAGCAGATTTACCATCCACAATTCTAACCAGGCCCAGCCCTTCTTCACTTCCGAGATAAAATGAGATCGGGCGTATTTAGGGTGGCTAGGCCATAGGCATGTCATTTTTTAGCAACTGTACTGTACGAAATCACTGGACAAACAAATTGTCCGGTGATTTTAAAACAAATAATCTTAAGAGATTTCCAAAAAATAATGTCTTTCAATATCCAAAACAATATCCAGTGATTTCCAAAATATCAAGAATGATGTCCATGGATGTCCAAAGAATGATGTCCATCGATGTCCAAAAAAGAATGTCCATCGATGTCCAAAGAATGATGTCTATCGATGTCCAAAAAAGAATGTCCATTGATGTCCAAAGAATGATGTCCATCGATGTCCAAAGAATGATGTCCATCGATGTCCAAAGAATGATGTCCATCGATGTCCAAATAATAATGTCCATCGATGTCCAACGAATGATGTCCATCGATGTCCAAAAAAGAATGTCCATCGATGTCCAAAGAATGATGTCCATCGATGACCAAAGAATGATGTCCATCGATGTCCAAAGAATGATGTCCATCGATGTCCAAAGAATGATGTCCATGGATGTCCAAAGAATGATGTCCATGGATGTCCAAAGAATGATGTCCATCGATGTCCAAAAAAGAATGTCCATCGATGTCCAAAGAATGATGTCCATCAATGACCAAAGAATGATGTCCATCGATGTCCAAAGAATGATGTCCATGGATGTCCAAAGAATGATGTCCATGGATGTCCAAAGAATGATGTCCATTGATGTCCAAAGAATGATGTCCATCGATGTCCAAAAAAGAATGTCCATCGATGTCCAAAGAATGATGTCCATCGATGTCCAAAAAAGAATGTCCATCGATGTCCAAAGAATGATGTACATCGATGACCAAAGAATGATGTCCATCGATGTCCAAAGAATGATGTCCATCGATGTCCAAAGAATGATGTCCATGGATGTCCAAAGAATGATGTCCATGGATGTCCAAAGAATGATGTCCATCGATGTCCAAAAAAGAATATCCATCGATGTCCAAAGAATGATGTCCATCGATGACCAAAGAATGATGTCCATCGATGTCCAAAGAATGATGTCCATCGATGTCCAAAGAATGATGTCCATGGATGTCCAAAGAATGATGTCCATCGATGTCCAAAAAAGAATGTCCATTGATTTCCAAAGAATGATGTCCATCGATGTCCAAAGAATGATGTGCATCGAAGTCCAAAGAATGATGTCCATCGATGTCGAAAAAAGAATGTCCATCGATGTCAAAAATCATGCCCAGCAATATCAACAAATATTGTGGACTGGTGAGATAGATTTCACTGTTATGATTTTAAGACTACAGCACCTGGTACTCCAAGAAGATTTAACATGCACAATTCTGACCAGGCCCAGCCCTTCTTCTCTTCCGAGATAAAATGAGATCGAGCGTATTTAGGGTGGCTAGGCCATAGGCGTGTCATTTTTTAGCAATTGTACTGTACGCAATCACTGGACAAAAAAATTGTCTGGTGATTTTCAAAGAAATACTTTCCAGCGATGTCCAAAAAATAATGTCTTACAATATCCAAAACAATATCCATTGATGTCAATAATATCAAGGATGATGTCCATCGATGTCCAAAGAATGATCTCCATCGATGTCCAAAGAATGATGTCCATCGATGTCCAAAAAAGAATGTCCATCGATGTCCAAAGAATGATGTCCATCGATGACCAAAGAATGATGTCCATAGATGTCCAAAAAAGAATGTCCATCGATGTCCAAAATCATGCCCAGCAATATCAACAAATATTGTGGACTGGTGAGATAGACTTCACTGTTATGATTTTAAGCCTACAGCACCTGGTACTCCCAGCAGATTAACCATCCACAATTCTAACCAGGCCCAGCCCTTCTTCACTTCCGAGATAAAATGAGATCGGGCGTATTTAGGGTGGCTAGGCCATAGGCATGTCATTTTTTAGCAACTGTACTGTACGCAATCACTGGACAAACAAATTGTCCGGTGATTTTAAAACAAATTATCTTAAGAGATTTCCAAAAAATAATGTCTTTCAATATCCAAAACAATATCCAGTGATTTCCAAAATATCAAGAATGATGTCCATGGATGTCCAAAGAATGATGTCCATCGATGTTCAAAAAAGAATGTCCATCGATGTCCAAAGAATGATGTCCATCGATGTCCAAAAAAGAATGTCCATCGATGTCCAAAGAATGATGTCCATCGATGTCCAAAGAATGATGTCCATCGATGTCCAAATAATGATGTCCATCGATGTCCAACGAATGATGTCCATCGATGTCCAAAAAAGAATGTCCATCGATGTCCAAAGAATGATTTCCATCGATGACCAAAGAATGATGTCCATCGATGACCAAAGAATGCTGTCCATGGATATCCAAAAAAGAATGTCCATCGGTGTCCAAAATCATGCCCAGCAATATCAATAAATATTGTGGACAGGTGAGATAGACTTTACTGTTATGATTTTAAGCCTACAGCACCTGGTACTCCCAGCAGATTTACCATCCACAATTCTAACCAGGCCCAGCACTTCTTCACTTCCGAGATAAAATGAGATCGGGCGTATTTAGGGTGGCTAGGCCATAGGCATGTCATTTTTTAGCAACTGTACTGTACGCAATCACGGGACAAACAAATTGTCCGGTGATTTTAAAACAAATAATCTTAAGAGATTTCCAAAAAATAATGTCTTTCAATATCCAAAACAATATCCAGTGATTTCCAAAATATCAAGAATGATGTCCATGGATGTCCAAAAAATGATGTCCATCGATGACCAAAGAATGATGTCCATAGATGTCCAAAAAAGAATGTCCATCGATGTCCAAAATCATGCCCAGCAATATCAACAAATATTGTGGACTGGTGAGATAGACTTCACTGTTATGATTTTAAGCCTACAGCACCTGGTACTCCCAGCAGATTTACCATCCACAATTTTAACAAGGCCCAGCCCTTCTTCGCTTCCAAGATAATATGAGATCGGGCGTATGTAGGGTGGCTAGTCCATAGGCGTGTCATTTTTTAGCAACTGTACTGTACGCAATCACTGGACAAACAAATTGTCTGGTGATTTTCAAAGAAATAATCTCCAGCGATGTCCAAAAAATATTGTCTTACAATATCCAAAACAATATCCATTGATGTCAATAATATAAAGAATGATGTCCATCGATGTCCAAAGAATGATGTCGATCGATGTCCAAAGAAGAATGTCCAACGATGTCCAAAGAATGATGTCCATCGATGACCAAAGAATGATTTCCATCGATGACCAAAGAATGATGTCCATGGATGTCCAAAAAAGAATGTCCATCGGTGTCCAAAATCATGCCCAGCAATATCAATAAATATTGTGGACTGGTGAGATAGACTTTACTGTTATGATTTTAAGCCTACAGCACCTGGTACTCCCAGCAGATTTACCATCCACAATTCTAACCAGGCCCAGCCCTTCTTCATGGGGAAAGAACAAAAAGAGGGCGCACAGGCCTAGTGCATTACCATAAAAAATGTTTAATAAAAAATAAAGTAGGTGTTGTACTCACAAACGACAATATAGTCAAGGCACATCATAGAAGAACAGCTGGATCAACACCGCGCTGAGTAACAGTCCACAATAGGGAGTTTAGACATCCAAAAGGCTGACGCGTTTCGAGGACTTGCCTCTTCCTCAGAGCCAACTGACCAAATGTCTGCTCCCTCTTTTATATGCTCACTACTAGTTAAACCAAAGGTCACATGGGCCGTCCTGGACACTCCCCTGTGCAGGTGGAGGAGTCACTCCCAGCAGATTTACCATCCACAATTCTAACCAGGCCCAGCCCTTCTTCACTTCCGAGATAAAATGAGATCGGGCGTATTTAGGGTGGCTAGGCCATAGGCATGTCATTTTTTTAGCAACTGTACTGTACTCAATCACTGGACAAACAAATTGTCCGGTGATTTTAAAACAAATAATCTTAAGAGATTTCCAAAAAATAATGTCTTTCAATATCCAAAACAATATCCAGCGATTTCCAAAATATCAAGAATGATGTCCATGGATGTCCAAAGAATGATGTCCATCGATGTCCAAAAAAGAATGTCCATCGATGACCAAAGAATGATGTCCATCGATGACCAAAGAATGCTGTCCATGGATATCCAAAAAAGAATGTCCATCGGTGTCCAAAATCATGCCCAGCAATATCAATAAATATTGTGGACAGGTGAGATAGACTTTACTGTTATGATTTTAAGCCTACAGCACCTGGTACTCCCAGCAGATTTACCATCCACAATTCTAACCAGGCCCAGCACTTCTTCACTTCCGAGATAAAATGAGATCGGGCGTATTTAGGGTGGCTAGGCCATAGGCATGTCATTTTTTAGCAACTGTACTGTACGCAATCACGGGACAAACAAATTGTCCGGTGATTTTAAAACAAATAATCTTAAGAGATTTCCAAAAAATAATGTCTTTCAATATCCAAAACAATATCCAGTGATTTCCAAAATATCAAGAATGATGTCCATGGATGTCCAAAAAATGATGTCCATCGATGACCAAAGAATGATGTCCATAGATGTCCAAAAAAGAATGTCCATCGATGTCCAAAATCATGCCCAGCAATATCAACAAATATTGTGGACTGGTGAGATAGACTTCACTGTTATGATTTTAAGCCTACAGCACCTGGTACTCCCAGCAGATTTACCATCCACAATTTTAACTAGGCCCAGCCCTTCTTCGCTTCCAAGATAATATGAGATCGGGCGTATGTAGGGTGGTTAGGCCATAGGCGTGTCATTTTTTAGCAATTGTACTGTACGCAATCACAGGACAAACAAATTGTCTGGTGATTTTCAAAGAAATAATCTCCAGGGATGTCCAAAAAATATTGTCTTACAATATCCAAAACAATATCCATTGATGACAATAATATAAAGAATGATGTCCATTGATGTCGATCGATGTCCAAAAAAGAATGTCCAACGCTGTCCAAAGAATGATGTCCATCGATGACCAAAGAATGATTTCCAACGATGACCAAAGAATGATGTTCATGGATGTCCAAAAAAGAATGTCCATCGGTGTCCAAAATCATGCCCTGCAATATCAATAAATATTGTGGACTGGTGAGATAGACTTTACTGTTATGATTTTAAGCCTACAGCACTTGGTACTCCCAGCAGATTTACCATCCACAATTCTAACCAGGCCCAGCCCTTCTTCACTTCCGAGATAAAATGAGATCGGGCGTATTTAGGGTGGCTAGGCCATAGGCATGTCATTTTTTAGCAACTGTACTGTACGAAATCACTGGACAAACAAATTGTCCGGTGATTTTAAAACAAATAATCTTAAGAGATTTCCAAAAAATAATGTCTTTCAATATCCAAAACAATATCCAGTGATTTCCAAAATATCAAGAATGATGTCCATGGATGTCCAAAGAATGATGTCCATCGATGTCCAAAAAAGAATGTCCATCGATGTCCAAAGAATGATGTCTATCGATGTCCAAAAAAGAATGTCCATCGATGTCCAAAGAATGATGTCCATCGATGTCCAAAGAATGATGTCCATCGATGTCCAAAGAATGATGTCCATCGATGTCCAAATAATAATGTCCATCGATGTCCAACGAATGATGTCCATCGATGTCCAAAAAAGAATGTCCATCGATGTCCAAAGAATGATGTCCATCGATGACCAAAGAATGATGTCCATCGATGTCCAAAGAATGATGTCCATCGATGTCCAAAGAATGATGTCCATGGATGTCCAAAGAATGATGTCCATGGATGTCCAAAGAATGATGTCCATCGATGTCCAAAAAAGAATGTCCATCGATGTCCAAAGAATGATGTCCATCAATGACCAAAGAATGATGTCCATCGATGTCCAAAGAATGATGTCCATGGATGTCCAAAGAATGATGTCCATGGATGTCCAAAGAATGATGTCCATTGATGTCCAAAGAATGATGTCCATCGATGTCCAAAAAAGAATGTCCATCGATGTCCAAAGAATGATGTCCATCGATGTCCAAAAAAGAATGTCCATCGATGTCCAAAGAATGATGTACATCGATGACCAAAGAATGATGTCCATCGATGTCCAAAGAATGATGTCCATCGATGTCCAAAGAATGATGTCCATGGATGTCCAAAGAATGATGTCCATGGATGTCCAAAGAATGATGTCCATCGATGTCCAAAAAAGAATATCCATCGATGTCCAAAGAATGATGTCCATCGATGACCAAAGAATGATGTCCATCGATGTCCAAAGAATGATGTCCATCGATGTCCAAAGAATGATGTCCATGGATGTCCAAAGAATGATGTCCATCGATGTCCAAAAAAGAATGTCCATTGATTTCCAAAGAATGATGTCCATCGATGTCCAAAGAATGATGTGCATCGAAGTCCAAAGAATGATGTCCATCGATGTCGAAAAAAGAATGTCCATCGATGTCAAAAATCATGCCCAGCAATATCAACAAATATTGTGGACTGGTGAGATAGATTTCACTGTTATGATTTTAAGACTACAGCACCTGGTACTCCAAGAAGATTTAACATGCACAATTCTGACCAGGCCCAGCCCTTCTTCTCTTCCGAGATAAAATGAGATCGAGCGTATTTAGGGTGGCTAGGCCATAGGCGTGTCATTTTTTAGCAATTGTACTGTACGCAATCACTGGACAAAAAAATTGTCTGGTGATTTTCAAAGAAATACTTTCCAGCGATGTCCAAAAAATAATGTCTTACAATATCCAAAACAATATCCATTGATGTCAATAATATCAAGGATGATGTCCATCGATGTCCAAAGAATGATCTCCATCGATGTCCAAAGAATGATGTCCATCGATGTCCAAAAAAGAATGTCCATCGATGTCCAAAGAATGATGTCCATCGATGACCAAAGAATGATGTCCATAGATGTCCAAAAAAGAATGTCCATCGATGTCCAAAATCATGCCCAGCAATATCAACAAATATTGTGGACTGGTGAGATAGACTTCACTGTTATGATTTTAAGCCTACAGCACCTGGTACTCCCAGCAGATTAACCATCCACAATTCTAACCAGGCCCAGCCCTTCTTCACTTCCGAGATAAAATGAGATCGGGCGTATTTAGGGTGGCTAGGCCATAGGCATGTCATTTTTTAGCAACTGTACTGTACGCAATCACTGGACAAACAAATTGTCCGGTGATTTTAAAACAAATTATCTTAAGAGATTTCCAAAAAATAATGTCTTTCAATATCCAAAACAATATCCAGTGATTTCCAAAATATCAAGAATGATGTCCATGGATGTCCAAAGAATGATGTCCATCGATGTTCAAAAAAGAATGTCCATCGATGTCCAAAGAATGATGTCCATCGATGTCCAAAAAAGAATGTCCATCGATGTCCAAAGAATGATGTCCATCGATGTCCAAAGAATGATGTCCATCGATGTCCAAATAATGATGTCCATCGATGTCCAACGAATGATGTCCATCGATGTCCAAAAAAGAATGTCCATCGATGTCCAAAGAATGATTTCCATCGATGACCAAAGAATGATGTCCATCGATGACCAAAGAATGCTGTCCATGGATATCCAAAAAAGAATGTCCATCGGTGTCCAAAATCATGCCCAGCAATATCAATAAATATTGTGGACAGGTGAGATAGACTTTACTGTTATGATTTTAAGCCTACAGCACCTGGTACTCCCAGCAGATTTACCATCCACAATTCTAACCAGGCCCATCACTTCTTCACTTCCGAGATAAAATGAGATCGGGCGTATTTAGGGTGGCTAGGCCATAGGCATGTCATTTTTTAGCAACTGTACTGTACGCAATCACGGGACAAACAAATTGTCCGGTGATTTTAAAACAAATAATCTTAAGAGATTTCCAAAAAATAATGTCTTTCAATATCCAAAACAATATCCAGTGATTTCCAAAATATCAAGAATGATGTCCATGGATGTCCAAAAAATGATGTCCATCGATGACCAAAGAATGATGTCCATAGATGTCCAAAAAAGAATGTCCATCGATGTCCAAAATCATGCCCAGCAATATCAACAAATATTGTGGACTGGTGAGATAGACTTCACTGTTATGATTTTAAGCCTACAGCACCTGGTACTCCCAGCAGATTTACCATCCACAATTTTAACAAGGCCCAGCCCTTCTTCGCTTCCAAGATAATATGAGATCGGGCGTATGTAGGGTGGCTAGTCCATAGGCGTGTCATTTTTTAGCAACTGTACTGTACGCAATCACTGGACAAACAAATTGTCTGGTGATTTTCAAAGAAATAATCTCCAGCGATGTCCAAAAAATATTGTCTTACAATATCCAAAACAATATCCATTGATGTCAATAATATAAAGAATGATGTCCATCGATGTCCAAAGAATGATGTCGATCGATGTCCAAAGAAGAATGTCCAACGATGTCCAAAGAATGATGTCCATCGATGACCAAAGAATGATTTCCATCGATGACCAAAGAATGATGTCCATGGATGTCCAAAAAAGAATGTCCATCGGTGTCCAAAATCATGCCCAGCAATATCAATAAATATTGTGGACTGGTGAGATAGACTTTACTGTTATGATTTTAAGCCTACAGCACCTGGTACTCCCAGCAGATTTACCATCCACAATTCTAACCAGGCCCAGCCCTTCTTCATGGGGAAAGAACAAAAAGAGGGCGCACAGGCCTAGTGCATTACCATAAAAAATGTTTAATAAAAAATAAAGTAGGTGTTGTACTCACAAACGACAATATAGTCAAGGCACATCATAGAAGAACAGCTGGATCAACACCGCGCTGAGTAACAGTCCACAATAGGGAGTTTAGACATCCAAAAGGCTGACGCGTTTCGAGGACTTGCCTCTTCCTCAGAGCCAACTGACCAAATGTCTGCTCCCTCTTTTATATGCTCACTACTAGTTAAACCAAAGGTCACATGGGCCGTCCTGGACACTCCCCTGTGCAGGTGGAGGAGTCACTCCCAGCAGATTTACCATCCACAATTCTAACCAGGCCCAGCCCTTCTTCACTTCCGAGATAAAATGAGATCGGGCGTATTTAGGGTGGCTAGGCCATAGGCATGTCATTTTTTTAGCAACTGTACTGTACGCAATCACTGGACAAACAAATTGTCCGGTGATTTTAAAACAAATAATCTTAAGAGATTTCCAAAAAATAATGTCTTTCAATATCCAAAACAATATCCAGCGATTTCCAAAATATCAAGAATGATGTCCATGGATGTCCAAAGAATGATGTCCATCGATGTCCAAAAAAGAATGTCCATCGATGTCCAAAGAATGATGTCTATCGATATCCAAAAAAGAATGTCCATTGATGCCCAAAGAATGATGTCCATCGATGTCCAAAGAATGATGTCCATCGATGTCCAACGAATGATGTCCATTGATGTCCAACGAATGATGTCCATCGATGTCCAAAGAATGATGTCCATCGATGTCCAAAAAAGAATGTCCATCGATGACCAAAGAATGATGTCCATCGATGACCAAAAAAGAATGTCCATCGATGTCCAAAATCATGCCCAGCAATATCAACAAATATTGTGGACTGGTGAGATAGACTTCACTGTTATGATTTTAAGCCTACAGCACCTGGTACTCCCAGCAGATTTACCATCCACAATTTTAACAAGGCCCAGCCCTTCTTCGCTTCCAAGATAAAATGAGATCGGGCGTATGTAGGGTGGCTAGGCCATAGGTGTGTCATTTTTTAACAATTCTACTGTACGCAATCACTGGACAAACAAATTGTCTGGTGATTTTCAAAGAAATAATCTCCAGCGATGTCCAAAAAATAATGTCTTACAATATCCAAAACAATATCCATTGATGTTAATAATATAAAGAATGATGTCCATCGATGTCCAAAGAATGATGTCGATCGATGTCCAAAAAAGAATGTCCAACGATGTCCAAAGAATGATGTCCATCGATGACCAAAGAATGATGTCCATCGATGACCAAAGAATGATGTCCGGTGATTTTAAAAGAAATAATCTTAAGAGATTTCCAAAATATAATGTCTTTCAATATCCAAAACAATATCCAGTGATTTCCAAAATATCAAGAATGATGTCCATGGATGTCCAAAGAATGATGTCCATCGATGTCCAAAAAAGAATGTCCATCGATGTCCAAAGAATGATGTCCATCGATGTCCAAAAAAGAATGTCCATCGATGTCCAAAGAATGATGTCCATCGATGTCCAAAGAATGATGTCCATCAATGTCCAAATAATGATGTCCATCGATGTCCAACGAATGATGTCCATCGATGTCCAAAAAAGAATGTCCATCGATGTCCAAAGAATGATGTCCATCGATGACCAAAGAATGATGTCCATCGATGTTTAAAGAATGATGTCCATCGATGTCCAAAGAATGATGTCCATGGATGTCCAAAGAATGATGTCCATGGATGTCCAAAGAATGATGTCCATGGATGTCCAAAGAATGATGTCCATCGATGTCCAAAAAAGAATGTCCATCGATGTCCAAAGAATGATGTCCATCAATGACCAAAGAATGATGTCCATCGATGTCAAAAGAATGATGTCCATGGATGTCCAAAGAATGATGTCCATCAATGACCAAAGAATGATGTCCATCGATGTCCAAAGAATGATGTCCATGGATGTCCAAAGAATGATGTCCATGGATGTCCAAAGAATGATGTCCATTGATGTCCAAAGAATGATGTCCATCAATGTCCAAAAAAGAATGTCCATCGATGTCCAAAGAATGACGTCCATCGATGTCCAAAAAAGAATGTCCATCGATGTCCAAAGAATGATGTACATCGATGACCAAAGAATGATGTCCATCGATGTCCAAAGAATGATGTCCATCGATGTCCAAAGAATGATGTCCATGGATGTCCAAAGAATGATGTCCATGGATGTCCAAAGAATGATGTCAATCGATGTCCAAAAAAGAATGTCCATCGATGTCCAAAGAATGATGTCCATCGATGACCAAAGAATGATGTCCATCGATGTCCAAAGAATGATGTCCATCGATGTCCAAAGAATGATGTCCATGGATGTCCAAAGAATGATGTCCATCGATGTCCAAAAAAGAATGTCCATCGATTTCCAAAGAATGATGTCCATCGATGTCCAAAGAATGATGTGCATCGAAGTCCAAAGAATGATGTCCATCGATGTCGAAAAAAGAATGTCCATCGATGTCAAAAATCATGCCCAGCAATATCAACAAATATTGTGGACTGGTGAGATAGACTTCACTGCTATGATTTTAAGACTACAGCACCTGGTACTCCAAGCAGATTTAACATCCACAATTCTGACCAGGCCCAGCCCTTCTTCTCTTCCGAGATAAAATGAGATCGAGCGTATTTAGGGTGGCTAGGCCATAGGCGTGTCATTTTTTAGCAATTGTACTGTACGCAATCACTGGACAAACAAATTGTCTGGTGATTTTCAAAGAAAAAATTTCCAGCGATGTCCAAAAAATAATGTCTTACAATATCCAAAACAATATCCATTGATGTCAATAATATCAAGAATGATGTCCATCGATGTCCAAAGAATGATGTCCATCGATGTCCAAAAAAGAATGTCCATCGATGTCCAAAGAATGATGTCCATCGATGACCAAAGAATGATGTCCATAGATGTCCAAAAAAGAATGTCCATCAATTTCCAAAATCATGCCATGCAATATCAACAAATATTGTGGACTGGTGAGATAGACTTCACTGTTATAATTTTAAGCCTACAGCACCTGGTACTCCCAGCAGATTTACCATCCACAATTCTAACCAGGCCCAGCCCTTCTTCACTTCCGAGATAAAATGAGATCGGGCGTATTTAGGGTGGCTAGGCCATAGGCATGTCATTTTTTAGCAACTGTACTGTACGCAATCACTGGACAAACAAATTGTCTGGTGATTTTAAAACAAATAATCTTAAGAGATTTCCAAAAAATAATGTCTTTCAATGTCCAAAACAATATCCAGTGATTTCCAAAATATCAAGAATGATGTCCATGGATGTCCAAAGAATGATGTCCATCGATGTCCAAAAAAGAATGTCCATCGATGTCCAAAGAATGATGTCCATCGATGACCAAAGAATGATGTCCATCGATGACCAAAGAATGATGTCCATTGATGACCAAAAAAGAATGTCCATCGATGTCCAAAATCATGCCCAGCAATATCAACAAATATTGTGGACTGGTGAGATAGACTTCACTGTTATGATTTTAAGCCTACAGCACCTGGTACTCCCAGCAGATTTACCATCCACAATTTTAACAAGGCCCAGCCCTTCTTCGCTTCAAAGATAAAATGAGATCGGGCGTATGTAGGGTGGCTAGGCCATAGGCGTGTCATTTTTTAACAATTGTACTGTACGCAATCACTGGACAAACAAATTGTCTGGTGATTTTCAAAGAAATAATCTCCAGCGATGTCCAAAAAATAATGTCTTACAATATCCAAAACAATATCCATTGATGTCAATAATATAAAGAATGATGTCCATCGATGTCCAAAGAATGATGTCGATCGATGTTCAAAAAAGAATGTCCAACGATGTCCAAAGAATGATGTCCATCGATGACCAAAGAATGATGTCCATCGATGACCAAAGAATGATGTCCATGGATGTCCAAAAAAGAATGTCCATCGGTGTCCAAAATCATGCCCAGCAATATCAATAAATATTGTGGACAGGTGAGATAGACTTTACTGTTATGATTTTAAGCCTACAGCACCTTGTACTCCCAGCAGATTTACCATCCACAATTCTAACCAGGCCCAGCCCTTCTTCACTTCCGAGATAAAATGAGATCGGGCGTATTTAGGGTGGCTAGGCCATAGGCATGTCATTTTTTAGCAACTGTACTGTACGCAATCACTGGACAAACAAATTGTCCGGTGATTTTAAAACAAATAATCTTAAGAGATTTCCAAAAAATAATGTCTTTCAATATCCAAAACAATATCCAGTGATTTCCAAAATATCAAGAATGATGTCCATGGATGTCCAAAGAATGATGTCCATCGATGACCAAAGAATGATGTCCATAGATGTCCAAAAAAGAATGTCCATCGATGTCCAAAATCATGCCCAGCAATATCAACAAATATTGTGGACTGGTGAGACAGACTTCACTGTTATGATTTTAAGCCTACAGCACCTGGTACTCCCAGCAGATTTACCATCCACAATTTTAACAAGGCCCAGCCCTTCTTCGCTTCCAAGATAATATGAGATCGGGCGTATGTAGGGTGGCTAGGCCATAGACGTGTCATTTTTTAGCAATTGTACTGTACGCAATCACTGGACAAACAAATTGTCTGGTGATTTTCAAAGAAATAATCTCCAGGGATGTCCAAAAAATATTGTCTTACAATATCCAAAACAATATCTATTGATGTCAATAATATAAAGAATGATGTCCATCGATGTCCAAAGAATGATGTCGATCGATGTCTAAAAAAGAATGTCCAACGATGTCCAAAGAATGATGTCCATCGATGACCAAAGAATGATTTCCATCGATGACCAAAGAATGATGTCCATGGATGTCCAAAAATGAATGTCCATCGGTGTACAAAATCATGCCCAGCAATATCAAAAAATATTGTGGACTGGTGAGATAGACTTCACTGTTATGATTTTAAGCCTATAGCACCTGGAACTCCCAGCAGATTTACCATCCACAATTTTAACAAGGCCCAGCCCTTCTTCACTTCCAAGATAAAATGAGATCGGGCGTATGTAGGGTGGCTAGGCCATAGGCGTGTCATTTTTTAACAATTGTACTGTACGCAATCACTGGACAAACAAATTGTCTGGTGATTTTCAAAGAAATAATCTCCAGCGATGTCCAAAAAATAATGTCTTACAATATCCAAAACAATATCCATTGATGTCAATAATATAAAGAATGATGTCCATCGATGTCCAAAGAATGATGTCGATCGATGTTCAAAAAAGAATGTCCAACGATGTCCAAAGAATGATGTCCATCGATGACCAAAGAATGATGTCCATCGATGACCAAAGAATGATGTCCATGGATGTCCAAAAAAGAATGTCCATCGGTGTCCAAAATCATGCCCAGCAATATCAATAAATATTGTGGACAGGTGAGATAGACTTTACTGTTATGATTTTAAGCCTACAGCACCTTGTACTCCCAGCAGATTTACCATCCACAATTCTAACCAGGCCCAGCCCTTCTTCACTTCCGAGATAAAATGAGATCGGGCGTATTTAGGGTGGCTAGGCCATAGGCATGTCATTTTTTAGCAACTGTACTGTACGCAATCACTGGACAAACAAATTGTCCGGTGATTTTAAAACAAATAATCTTAAGAGATTTCCAAAAAATAATGTCTTTCAATATCCAAAACAATATCCAGTGATTTCCAAAATATCAAGAATGATGTCCATGGATGTCCAAAGAATGATGTCCATCGATGACCAAAGAATGATGTCCATAGATGTCCAAAAAAGAATGTCCATCGATGTCCAAAATCATGCCCAGCAATATCAACAAATATTGTGGACTGGTGAGACAGACTTCACTGTTATGATTTTAAGCCTACAGCACCTGGTACTCCCAGCAGATTTACCATCCACAATTTTAACAAGGCCCAGCCCTTCTTCGCTTCCAAGATAATATGAGATCGGGCGTATGTAGGGTGGCTAGGCCATAGACGTGTCATTTTTTAGCAATTGTACTGTACGCAATCACTGGACAAACAAATTGTCTGGTGATTTTCAAAGAAATAATCTCCAGGGATGTCCAAAAAATATTGTCTTACAATATCCAAAACAATATCTATTGATGTCAATAATATAAAGAATGATGTCCATCGATGTCCAAAGAATGATGTCGATCGATGTCTAAAAAAGAATGTCCAACGATGTCCAAAGAATGATGTCCATCGATGACCAAAGAATGATTTCCATCGATGACCAAAGAATGATGTCCATGGATGTCCAAAAATGAATGTCCATCGGTGTACAAAATCATGCCCAGCAATATCAAAAAATATTGTGGACTGGTGAGATAGACTTCACTGTTATGATTTTAAGCCTATAGCACCTGGAACTCCCAGCAGATTTACCATCCACAATTTTAACAAGGCCCAGCCCTTCTTCACTTCCAAGATAAAATGAGATCGGGCGTATGTAGGGTGGCTAGGCCATAGGCGTGTCATTTTTTAACAATTGTACTGTACGCAATCACTGGACAAACAAATTGTCTGGTGATTTTCAAAGAAATAATCTCCAGCGATGTCCAAAAAATAATGTCTTACAATATCCAAAACAATATCCATTGATGTCAATAATATAAAGAATGATGTCCATCGATGTCCAAAGAATGATGTCGATCGATGTCCAAAAAAGAATGTCCATCGGTGTCCAAAATCATGCCCAGCAATATCAATAAATATTGTGGACAGGTGAGATAGACTTTACTGTTATGATTTTAAGCCTACAGCACCTGGTACTCCCAGCAGATTTACCATCCACAATTCTAACCAGGCCCAGCCCTTCTTCAATTCCGAGATAAAATGAGATCGGGCGTATTTAGGGTGGCTAGGCCATAGGAATGTCATTTTTTAGCAACTGTACTGTACGCAATCACGGGACAAACAAATTGTCCGGTGATTTTAAAACAAATAATCTTAAGAGATTTCCAAAAAATAATGTCTTTCAATATCCAAAACAATATCCAGTGATTTCCAAAATATCAAGAATGATGTCCATGGATGTCCAAAGAATGATGTCCATCGATGACCAAAGAATGATGTCCATAGATGTCCAAAAAAGAATGTCCATCGATGTCCAAAATCATGCCCAGCAATATCAACAAATATTGTGGACTGGTGAGATAGACTTCACTGTTATAATTTTAAAACTACAGCACCTGGTACTCCCAGCAGATTTACCATCCACAATTTTAACAAGGCCCAGCCCTTCTTCGCTTCCAAGATAATATGAGATCGGGCGTATGTAGGGTGGCTAGGCCATAGGCGTGTCATTTTTTAGCAATTGTACTGTACGCAATCACTGGACAAAAAATTGTCTGGTGATTTTCAAAGAAATAATCTCCAGGGATGTCCAAAAAATATTGTCTTACAATATCCAAAACAATATCCATTGATGTCAATAATATAAAGAATGATGTCCATTGATGTCCAAAGAATGATGTCGATCGATGTCCAAAAAAGAATGTCCAACGATGTCCAAAGAATGATGTCCATCGATGACCAAAAAATGATTTCCATCGATGACCAAAGAATGATGTCCATGGATGTCCAAAAAAGAATGTCCATCGGTGTCCAAAATCATGCCCAGCAATATCAATAAATATTGTGGACTGGTGAGATAGACTTTACTGTTATGATTTTAAGCCTACAGCACCTGGTACTCCCAGCAGATTTACCATCCACAATTCTAACCAGGCCCAGCCCTTCTTCACTTCCGAGATAAAATGAGATCGGGCGTATTTAGGGTGGCTAGGCCATAGGCATGTCATTTTTTAGCAACT
Source organism: Staurois parvus (assembly GCF_062004578.1). Classification (NCBI taxonomy): domain Eukaryota; kingdom Metazoa; phylum Chordata; class Amphibia; order Anura; family Ranidae; genus Staurois; species Staurois parvus. Next base: position 151,266 of record NW_028318072.1, read on the forward strand.
GTACTGTACGCAATCACTGGACAAACAAATTGTCCGGTGATTTTAAAACAAATAATCTTAAGAGATTTCCAAAAAATAATGTCTTTCAATATCCAAAACAATATCCAGCGATTTCCAAAATATCAAGAATGATGTCCATGGATGTCCAAAGAATGATGTCCATCGATGTCCAAAAAAGAATGTCCATCGATGTCCAAAGAATGATGTCTATCGATATCCAAAAAAGAATGTCCATTTATGTCAAAAGAATGATGTCCATCGATGTCCAAAGAATGATGTCCATCGATGTCCAACGAATGATGTCCATGGATGTCCAAAGAATGATGTCCATCGATGTCCAAAAAAGAATGTCCATCGATGTCCAAAGAATGATGTCCATCGATGACCAAAGAATGATGTCCATCGATGACCAAAAAAGAATGTCCATCGATGTCCAAAATCATGCCCAGCAATATCAACAAATATTGTGGACTGGTGAGATAGACTTCACTGTTATGATTTTAAGCCTACAGCACCTGGTACTCCCAGCAGATTTACCATCCACAATTTTAACAAGGCCCAGCCCTTCTTTGCTTCCAAGATAAAATGAGATCGGGCGTATGTAGGGTGGCTAGGCCATAGGTGTGTCATTTTTTAACAATTCTACTGTACGCAATCAATGGACAAACAAATTGTCTGGTGATTTTCAAAGAAATAATCTCCAGTGATGTCCAAAAAAGAATGTCCATCGATGTCCAAAGAATGATGTCTATCGATATCCAAAAAAGAATGTCCATTTATGTCAAAAGAATGATGTTAATCGATGTCCAAAGAATGATGTCCATCGATGTCCAACGAATGATGTCCATGGATGTCCAAAGAATGATGTCCATCGATGTCCAAAAAAGAATGTCCATCGATGTCCAAAGAATGATGTCCATCGATGACCAAAGAATGATGTCCATCGATGACCAAAAAAGAATGTCCATCGATGTCCAAAATCATGCCCAGCAATATCAACAAATATTGTGGACTGGTGAGATAGACTTCACTGTTATGATTTTAAGCCTACAGCACCTGGTACTCCCAGCAGATTTACCATCCACAATTTTAACAAGGCCCAGCCCTTCTTTGCTTCCAAGATAAAATGAGATCGGGTGTATGTAGGGTGGCTAGGCCATAGGTGTGTCATTTTTTAACAATTCTACTGTACGCAATCACTGGACAAACAAATTGTCTGGTGATTTTCAAAGAAATAATCTCCAGTGATGTCCAAAAAATAATGTCTTACAATATCCAAAACAATATCCATTGATGTCAATAATATAAAGAATGATGTCCATCGATGTCCAAAGAATGATGTCGATCGATGTCCAAAAAAGAATGTCCAACGATGTCCAAAGAATGATGTCCATCGATGACCAAAGAATGATGTCCATCGATGACCAAAGAATGATGTCCATGGATGTCCAAAAAAGAATGTCCATCGGTGTCATAAATCATGCCCAGCAATATCAATAAATATTGTGGACTGCTGAGATAGACTTTACTGTTATGATTTTAAGCCTACAGCACCTGGTACTCCCAGCAGATTTACCATCCACAATTCTAACCAGGCCCAGCCCTTCTTCACTTCCGAGATAAAATAAGATCGGGCGTATTTAGGGTGGCTAGGCCATAGGCATGTCATTTTTTAGCAACTGTACTGTACGCAATCACTGGACAAACAAATTGTCCGGTGATTTTAAAAGAAATAATCTTAAGAGATTTCCAAAAAATAATGTCTTTCAATATCCAAAACAATATCCAGTGAATTCCAAAATATCAAGAATGATGTCCATGGATGTCCAAAGAATGATGTCCATCGATGTCCAAAAAAGAATGTCCATCGATGTCCAAAGAATGATGTCCATCGATGTCCAAAAAAAAATGTCCATCGATGTCCAAAGAATGATGTCCATCGATGTCCAAAGAATGATGTCCATCGATGTCCAAATAATGATGTCCATCGATGTTCAATGAATGATGTCCATCGATTTCCAAAAAAGAATGTCCATCGATGTCCAAAGAATGATGTCCATCGATGACCAAATAATGATGTCCATCGATGTCCAAAGAATGATGTCCATCGATGTCCAAAGAATGATGTCCATCGATGTCCAAAGAATGATGTCCATGGATGTCCAAAGAATGATGTCCATGGATGTCCAAAGAATGATGTCCATCGATGTCCAAAAAAGAATGTCCATCGATTTCCAAAGAATGATGTCCATCAATGACCAAAGAATGATGTTCATCGATGTCCAAAGAATGATGTCCATGGATGTCCAAAGAATGATGTCCATGGATGTCCAAAGAATGATGTCCATTGATGTCCAAAGAATGATGTCCATCGATGTCCAAAAAAGAATGTCCATCGATGTCCAAAGAATGATGTCCATCGATGTCCAAAAAAGAATGTCCATCGATGTCCAAAGAATGATGTACATCGATGACCAAAGAATGATGTCCATCGATGTCCAAAGAATGATGTCCATCGATGTCCAAAGAATGATGTCCATCGATGTCCAAAGAATGATGTCCATCGATGTCCAAAGAATGATGTCCATGGATGTCCAAAGAATGATGTCCATGGATGTCCAAAGAATGATGTCCATCGATGTCCAAAAAAGAATGTCCATCGATGTCCAAAGAATTATGTCCATCGATGACCAAAGAATGATGTCCATCGATGTCCAAAGAATTATGTCCATCGATGTCCAAAGAATGATGTCCATGGATGTCCAAAGAATGATGTCCATCGATGTCCAAAAAAGAATGTCCATCGATTTCCAAAGAATGATGTCCATCGATGTCCAAAGAATGATGTGCATCGAAGTCCAAAGAATGATGTCCATCGATGTCGAAAAAAGAATGTCCATCGATGTCAAAAATCATGCCCAGCAATATCAACAAATATTGTGGACTGGTGAGATAGACTTCACTGTTATGATTTTAAGACTACAGCACCTGGTACTCAAAGCAGATTTAACATCCACAATTCTAACCAGGCCCAGCCCTTCTTCACTTCCGAGATAAAATGAGATCGGGCGTATGTAGGGTGGCTAGGCCATAGGCGTGTCATTTTTTAGCAATTGTACTGTACGCAATCACTGGACAAACAAATTGTCTGGTGATTTTCAAAGAAATAATCTCCAGGGATGTCCAAAAAAAATTGTCTTACAATATCCAAAACAATATCCATTGATGTCAATAATATAAAGAATGATGTCCATTGATGTCCAAAGAATGATGTCGATCGATGTCCAAAAAAGAATGTCCAACGATGTCCAAAGAATGATGTCCATCGATGACCAAAGAATGATTTCCATCGATGACCAAAGAATGATGTCCATGGATGTCCAACAAAGAATGTCCATCGGTGTCCAAAATCATGCCCAGCAATATCAATAAATATTGTGGACAGGTGAGATAGACTTTACTGTTATGATTTTAAGCCTACAGCACCTGGTACTCCCAGCAGATTTACCATCCACAATTCTAACCAGGCCCAGCCCTTCTTCACTTCCGAGATAAAATGAGATCGGGCGTATTTAGGGTGGATAGGCCAAAGGCATGTCATTTTTTAGCAAATGTACTGTACGCAATCACTGGACAAACAAATTGTCTGGTGATTTTCAAAGAAATAATCTCCAGCGATGTCCAAAAAATAACGTCTTACAATATCCAAAACAATATCCATTGATGTCAATAATATAAAGAATGATGTCCATCGATGTCCAAAGAATGATGTCGATCGATGTCCAAAAAAGAATGTCCAACGATGTCCAAAGAATGATGTCCATCGATGACCAAAGAATGATGTTCATCGATGACCAAAGAATGATGTCCATGGATGTCCAAAAAAGAATGTCCATCGGTGTCCAAAATCATGCCCAGCAATATCAATAAATATTGTGGACTGGTGAGATAGACTTCAATGTTATGATTTTAAGCCAGAGCACCTGGTACTCCCAGCAGATTTACCATCCACAATTCTAACAAGGCACAGCCCTTCTTCACTTCCGAGATAAAATGAGATCGGGCGTATTTAGGGTGGCTAGGCCATAGGCATGTCACTTTTTAGCAACTGTACTGTACGCAATCACTGGACAAACAAATTGTCCGGTGATTTTAAAACAAATAATCTTCAGAGATTTCCAAAAAATAATGTCTTTCAATATCCAAAACAATATCCAGTGATTTGCAAAATATCAAGAATGATGTCCATGGATGTCCAAAGAATGATGTCCATCGATGTCCAAAAAAGAATGTCCATCGATGTCCAAAGAATGATGTCCATCGATGTCCAAAAAAGAATGTCCATCGATGTCCAAAGAATGATGTCCATCGATGTCCAAAGAATGATGTCCATCGATGTCCAAATAATGATGTCCATCGATGTCCAAATAATGATGTCCATCGATGTCCAACGAATGATGTCCATCGATGTCCAAAAAAGAATGTCCATCAATGTCCAAAGAATGATGTCCATCGATGACCAAAGAATGATGTCCATCGATGACCAAAGAATGATGTCCATCGATGTCCAAAGAATGATGTCCATCGATGACCAAAGAATGATGTCCATCGATGTCCAAAGAATGATGTCCATGGATGTCCAAAGAATGATGTCCATCGATGTCCAAAGAATGATGTCCATGGATGTCCAAAGAATGATGTCCATCGATGTCCAAAAAAGAATGTCCATCGATGTCCAAAGAATGATGTCCATCGATGACCAAAGAATGATGTCCATCGATGTCCAAAGAATGATGTCCATCGATGTCCAAAGAATGATGTCCATGGATGTCCAAAGAATGATGTCCATTGATGTCCAAAGAATGATGTCCATTGATGTCCAAAAAAGAATGTCCATCGATGTCCAAAGAATGATGTCCATCGATGACCAAAGAATGCTGTCCATGGATGTCCAAAAAAGAATGTCCATCGGTGTCCAAAATCATGCCCAGCAATATCAATAAATATTGTGGACATGTGAGATAGACTTTACTGTTATGATTTTAAGCCTACAGCACCTGGTACTCCCAGCAGATTTACCATCCACAATTCTAACCAGGCCCAGCCCTTCTTCACTTCCGAGATAAAATGAGATCGGGCGTATTTAGGTTGGCTAGGCCATAGGCATGTCATTTTTTAGCAACTGTACTGTACGCAATCACGGGACAAACAAATTGTCCGGTGATTTTAAAACAAATAATCTTAAGAGTTTTCCAAAAAATAATGTCTTTCAATATCCAAAACAATATCCAGTGATTTCCAAAATATCAAGAATGATGTCCATGGATGTCCAAAGAATGATGTCCATCGATGACCAAAGAATGATGTCCATAGATGTCCAAAAAAGAATGTCCATCGATGTCCAAAATCATGCCCAGCAATATCAACAATTATTGTGGACTGGTGAGATAGACTTCACTGTTATGATTTTAAGCCTACAGCACCTGGTACTCCCAGCAGATTTACCATCCACAATTTTAAAAAGACCCAGCCCTTCTTCGCTTCCAAGATAATATGAGATCGGGCGTATGTAGGGTGGCTAGGCCATAGGCGTGTCATTTTTTAGCAATTGTACTGTACGCAATCACTGGACAAACAAATTGTCTGGTGATTTTCAAAGAAATAATCTCCAGGGATGTCCAAAAAATATTGTCTTACAATATCCAAAACAATATCCATTGATGTCAATAATATAAAGAATGATGTCCATTGATGTCCAAAGAATGATGTCGATCGATGTACAAAAGAGAATGTCCAACGATGTCCAAAGAATGATGTCCATGGATGTCCAACAAAGAATGTCCATCGGTGTCCAAAATCATGCCCAGCAATATCAATAAATATTGTGGATGGTGAGATAGACTTTACTGTTATGATTTTAAGCCTACAGCACCTGGTACTCCCAGCAGATTTACCATCCACAATTCTAACCAGGCCCAGCCCTTCTTCACTTCCGAGATAAAATGAGATCGGGCGTATTTAGGGTGGCTAGGCCATAGGCATGTCATTTTTTAGCAACTGTACTGTACGCAATCACTGGACAAACAAATTGTCCGGTGATTTTAAAACAAATAATCTTAAGAGATTTCCAAAAAATAATGTCTTTCAATATCCAAAACAATATCCAGTGATTTCCAAAATATCAAGAATGATGTCCATGGATGTCCAAAGAATGATGTCCATCGATGTCCAAAAAAGAATGTCCATCGATGTCCAAAGAATGATGTCTATCGATATCCAAAAAAGAATGTCCATTGATGTCCAAAGAATGATGTCCATCGATGTCCAAAGAATGATGTCCATCGATGTCCAAAGAATGATGTCCATCGATGACCAAAGAATGATGTCCATCGATGACCAAAAAAGAATGTCCATCGATGTCCAAAATCATGCCCAGCAATATCAACAAATATTGTGGACTGGTGAGATAGACTTCACTGTTATGATTTTAAGCCTACAGCACCTTGTACTCCCAGCAGATTTACCATCCACAATTTTAACAAGGCCCAGCCCTTCTTCGCTTCCAAGATAAAATGAGATCGGGCGTATGTAGGGTGGCTAGGCCATAGGTGTGTCATTTTTTAACAATTCTACTGTACGCAATCACTGGACAAACAAATTGTCTGGTGATTTTCAAAGAAATAATCTCCAGCGATGTCCAAAAAATAATGTCTTACAATATCCAAAACAATATCCATTGATGTCAATAATATAAAGAATGATGTCCATCGATGTCCAAAGAATGATGTCGATCGATGTCCAAAAAAAGAATGTCCAACGATGACCAAAGAATGATGTCCATCGATGACCAAAGAATGATTTCCATCGATGACCAAAGAATGATGTCCATGGATGTCCAAAAAAGAATGTCCATCGGTGTCCAAAATCATGCCCAGCAATATCAATAAATATTGTGGACTGGTGAGATAGACTTTACTGTTATGATTTTAAGCCTACAGCACCTGGTACTCCCAGCAGATTTACCATCCACAATTCTAACCAGGCCCAGCCCTTCTTCACTTCCGAGATAAAATGAGATCGGGCGTATTTAGGGTGGCTAGGCCATAGGCATGTCATTTTTTAGCAACTGTACTGTACGCAATCACTGGACAAACAAATTGTCCGGTGATTTTAAAACAAATAATCTTAAGAGATTTCCAAAAAATAATGTCTTTCAATATCCAAAACAATATCCAGTGATTTCCAAAATATCAAGAATGTTGTCCATGGATGTCCAAAGAATGATGTCCATCGATGTCCAAAAAAGAATGTCCATCGATGTCCAAAGAATGATGTCTATCGATATCCAAAAAAGAATGTCCATTGATGTCCAAAGAATGATGTCCATCGATGTCCAAAGAATGATGTCCATCGATGTCCAACGAATGATGTCCATCGATGTCCAACGAATGATGTCCATCGATGTCCAAAAAAGAATGTCCATCGATGTCCAAAGAATGATGTCCATCGATGTCCAAAAAATAATGTCCATCGATGTCCAAAGAATGATGTCCATCGATGTCCAAAGAATGATGTCCATCGATGTCCAAATAATGATGTCCATCGATGTCCAACGAATGATGTCCATCGATGTCCAAAAAAGAATGTCCATCGATATCCAAAGAATGATGTCCATCGATGACCAAAGAATGATGTCCATCGATGTCCAAAGAATGATGTCCATCGATGTCCAAAGAATGATGTCCATGGATGTCCAAAGAATGATGTCCATGGATGTCCAAATAATGATGTCCATCGATGTCCAAAAAAGAATGTCCATCGATGTCCAAAGAATGATGTCCATCAATGACCAAAGAATGATGTCCATCGATGTCCAAAGAATGATGTCCATGGATGTCCAAAGAATGATGTCCATGGATGTCCAAAGAATGATGTCCATTGATGTCCAAAGAATGATGTCCATCGATGTCCAAAAAAGAATGTCCATCGATGTCCAAAGAATGATGTCCATCGATGTCCAAAAAAGAATGTCCATCGATGTCCAAAGAATGATGTACATCGATGACCAAAGAATGATGTCCATCGATATCCAAAGAATGATGTCCATGGATGTCCAAAGAATGATGTCCATGGATGTCCAAAGAATGATGTCCATCGATGTCCAAAGAATGATGTCCATCGATGTCCAAAAAAGAATGTCCATCGATGTCCAAAGAATGATGTCCATCGATGACCAAAGAATGATGTCCATCGATGTCCAAAGAATGATGTCCATCGATGTCCAAAGAATGATGTCCATGGATGTCCAAAGAATGATGTCCATCGATGTCCAAAAAAGAATGTCCATCGATGTCCAAAGAATGATGTCCATCGATGTCCAAAGAATGATGTGCATCCAAGTCCAAAGAATGATGTCCATCGATGTCGAAAAAAGAATGTCCATCGATGTCCAAAATCATGCCCAGCAATATCAACAAATATTGTGGACTGGTGAGATAGACTTTACTGTTATGATTTTAAGCCTACAGCACCTGGTACTCCCAGCAGATTTACCATCCACAATTCTAACCAGGCCCAGCCCTTCTTCACTTCCGAGATAAAATGAGATCGGGCGTATTTAGGGTGACTAGGCTATAGGCATGTAATTTTTTAGCAACTGTATACGTACGCAATCACTGGACAAACAAATTGTCCGGTGATTTTAAAACAAATAATCTTAAGAGATTTCCAAAAAATAATGTCTTTCAATATCCAAAACAATATCCAGTGATTTCCAAAATATCAAGAATGATGTCCATGGATGTCCAAAGAATGATGTCCATCGATGTCCAAAAAAGAATGTCCATCGATGTCCAAAGAATGATGTCCATCGATGTCCAAAGAATGATGTCCATCGATGTCCAAATAATGATGTCCATCGATGTCCAACGAATGATGTCCATCGATGTCCAAAAAAGAATGTCCATCGATGTCCAAAGAATGATGTTCATCGATGACCAAAGAATGATGTCCATCGATGTCCAAAGAATGATGTCCATCGATGTCCAAAGAATGATGTCCATGAATGTCCAAAGAATGATGTCCATGGATGTCCAAAGAATGATGTCCATGGATGTCCAAAGAATGATGTCCATCGATGTCCAAAAAAGAATGTCCATCGATGTCCAAAGAATGATGTCCATCAATGACCAAAGAATGATGTCCATCGATGTCCAAAGAATGATGTCCATGGATGTCCAAAGAATGATGTCCATGGATGTCCAAAGAATGATGTCCATTGATGTCCAAAGAATGATGTCCATCGATGTCCAAAAAAGAATGTCCATCGATGTCCAAAGAATGATGTCCATCGATGTCCAAAAAAGAATGTCCATCGATGTCCAAAGAATGATGTACATCGATGACCAAAGAATGATGTCCATCGATGTCCAAAGAATGATGTCCATCGATGTCCAAAGAATGATGTCCATGGATGTCCAAAGAATGATGTCCATCGATGTCCAAAGAATGAAGTCCATCGATGTCCAAAGAATGATGTGCATCGAAGTCCAAAGAATGATGTCCATCGATGTCGAAAAAAGAATGTCCATCGATGTCAAAAATCATGCCCAGCAATATCAACAAATATTGTGGACTGGTGAGATAGACTTCACTGTTATGATTTTAAGACTACAGCACCTGGTACTCCAAGCAGATTTAACATCCACAATTCTGACCAGGCCCAGCCCTTCTTCTCTTCCGAGATAAAATGAGATCGAGCGTATTTAGGGTGGCTAGGCCATAGGCGTGTCATTTTTTAGCAATTGTACTGTACGCAATCACTGGACAAACAAATTGTCTGGTGATTTTCAAAGAAATAATTTCCAGCGATGTCCAAAAAATAATGTCTTACAATATCCAAAACAATATCCATTGATGTCAATAATATCAAGAATGATGTCCATCGATGTCCAAAGAATGATGTCCATCGATGTCCAAAGAATGATGTCCATCGATGTCCAAAAAAGAATGTCCATCGATGTCCAAAGAATGATGTCCATCGATGACCAAAGAATGATGTCCATAGATGTCCAAAAAAGAATGTCCATCGATGTCCAAAATCATGCCCAGCAATATCAACAAATATTGTGGACTGGTGAGATAGACTTCACTGTTATGATTTTAAGCCTACAGCACCTGGTACTCCCAGCAGATTTACCATCCACAATTCTAACCAGGCCCAGCCCTTCTTCACTTCCAAGATAAAATGAGATCGGGCGTATTTAGGGTGGCTAGGACATAGGCATGTCATTTTTTAGCAACTGTACTGTACGCAATCACTGGACAAACAAATTGTCCGGTGATTTTAAAACAAATAATCTTAAGAGATTTCCAAAAAATAATGACTTTCAATATCCAAAACAATATCCAGTGATTTCCAAAATATCAAGAATGATGTCCATGGATGTCCAAAGAATGATGTCAATCGATGTCCAAAAAAGAATGTCCATCGATGTCCAAAGAATGATGTCCATCGATGACCAAAGAATGATGTCCATCGATGACCAAAAAAGAATGTCCATCGATTTCCAAAATCATGCCCAGCAATATCAACAAATATTGTGGACTGGTGAGATAGACATCACTGTTATGATTTTAAGCCTACAGCACCTGGTACTCCCAGCAGATTTACCATCCACAATTTTAACAAGGCCCAGCCCTTCTTCGCTTCAAAGATAAGATGAGATCGGGCGTATGTAGGGTGGCTAGGCCATAGGCGTGTCATTTTTTAACAATTGTACTGTACGCAATCACTGGACAAACAAATTGTCTGCTGATTTTCAAAGAAATAATCTCCAGCAATGTCCAAAAAATAATGTCTTACAATATCCAAAACAATATCCATTGATGTCAATAATATAAAGAATGATGTCCATCAATGTCCAAAGAATGATGTCGATCAATGTCCAAAAAAGAATGTCCAACGATGTCCAAAGAATGATGTCCATCGATGACCAAAGAATGATGTCCATGGATGTCCAAAAAAGAATGTCCATCGGTGTCCAAAATCATGCCCAGCAATATCAATAAATATTGTGGACAGGTGAGATAGACTTCACTGTTATGATTTTAAGCCTACAGCACCTGGTACTCCCAGCAGATTTACCATCCACAATTCTAACCAGGCCCAGCCCTTCTTCACTTCCGAGATAAAATGAGATCGGGCGTATTTAGGGTGGCTAGGCCATAGGCATGTCATTTTTTAGCAACTGTACTGTACGCAATCACTGGACAAAAAAATTGTCCGGTGATTTTAAAACAAATAATCTTAGGAGATTTCCAAAAAATAATGTCTTTCAATATCCAAAACAATATCCAGTGATTTCCAAAATATCAAGAATGATGTCCATGGATGTCCAAAGAATGATGTCCATCGATGTCCAAAAAAGAATGTCCATCGATGTCCAAAGAATGATGTCCATCGATGACCAAAGAATAATGTCCATCGATGACCAAAGAATGATGTCCATCGATGACCAAAAAAGAATGTCCATCGATGTCCAAAATCATGCCCAGCAATATCAACAAATATTGTGGACTGGTGAGATAGACTTCACTGTTATGATTTTAAGCCTACAGCACCTGGTACTCCCAGCAGATTTACCATCCACAATTTTAACAAGGCCCAGCCCTTCTTCACTTCCAAGATAAAATGAGATCGGGCGTATGTAGGGTGGCTAGGCCATAGGCGTGTTATTTTTTAACAATTGTACTGTACGCAATCACTGGACAAACAAATTGTCTGGTGATTTTCAAAGAAATAATCTCCAGCGATGTCCAAAAAATAATATCTTACAATATCCAAAACAATATCCATTGATGTCAATAATATAAAGAATGATGTCCATCGATGTCCAAAGAATGATGTCGATCGATGTCCAAAAAAGAATGTCCAACGATGTCCAAAGAATGATGTCCATCGATGACCAAAGAATGATGTCCATCGATGACCAAAGAATGATGTCCATGGATGTCCAAAAAAGAATGTCCATCGGTGTCCAAAATCATGCCCAGCAATATCAATAAATATTGTGGACAGGTGAGATAGACTTTACTGTTATGATTTTAAGCCTACAGCATCTGGTACTCCCAGCAGATTTACCATCCACAATTCTAACCAGGCCCAAGCCCTTCTTCACTTCCGAGATAAAATGAGATCGGGCGTATTTAGGGTGGCTAGGCCATAGGCATGTCATTTTTTAGCAACTGTACTGTACGCAATCACGGGACAAACAAATTGTCCGGTGATTTTAAAACAAATAATCTTAAGAGATTTCCAAAAAATAATGACTTTCAATATCCAAAACAATATCCAGTGATTTCCAAAATATCAAGAATGATGTCCATGGATGTCCAAAGAATGATGTCAATCGATGTCCAAAAAAGAATGTCCATCGATGTCCAAAGAATGATGTCCATCGATGACCAAAGAATGATGTCCATCGATGACCAAAAAAGAATGTCCATCGATTTCCAAAATCATGCCCAGCAATATCAACAAATATTGTGGACTGGTGAGATAGACATCACTGTTATGATTTTAAGCCTACAGCACCTGGTACTCCCAGCAGATTTACCATCCACAATTTTAACAAGGCCCAGCCCTTCTTCGCTTCAAAGATAAGATGAGATCGGGCGTATGTAGGGTGGCTAGGCCATAGGCGTGTCATTTTTTAACAATTGTACTGTACGCAATCACTGGACAAACAAATTGTCTGCTGATTTTCAAAGAAATAATCTCCAGCAATGTCCAAAAAATAATGTCTTACAATATCCAAAACAATATCCATTGATGTCAATAATATAAAGAATGATGTCCATCAATGTCCAAAGAATGATGTCGATCGATGTCCAAAAAAGAATGTCCAACGATGTCCAAAGAATGATGTCCATCGATGACCAAAGAATGATGTCCATGGATGTCCAAAAAAGAATGTCCATCGGTGTCCAAAATCATGCCCAGCAATATCAATAAATATTGTGGACAGGTGAGATAGACTTCACTGTTATGATTTTAAGCCTACAGCACCTGGTACTCCCAGCAGATTTACCATCCACAATTCTAACCAGGCCCAGCCCTTCTTCACTTCCGAGATAAAATGAGATCGGGCGTATTTAGGGTGGCTAGGCCATAGGCATGTCATTTTTTAGCAACTGTACTGTACGCAATCACTGGACAAAAAAATTGTCCGGTGATTTTAAAACAAATAATCTTAGGAGATTTCCAAAAAATAATGTCTTTCAATATCCAAAACAATATCCAGTGATTTCCAAAATATCAAGAATGATGTCCATGGATGTCCAAAGAATGATGTCCATCGATGTCCAAAAAAGAATGTCCATCGATGTCCAAAGAATGATGTCCATCGATGACCAAAGAATAATGTCCATCGATGACCAAAGAATGATGTCCATCGATGACCAAAAAAGAATGTCCATCGATGTCCAAAATCATGCCCAGCAATATCAACAAATATTGTGGACTGGTGAGATAGACTTCACTGTTATGATTTTAAGCCTACAGCACCTGGTACTCCCAGCAGATTTACCATCCACAATTTTAACAAGGCCCAGCCCTTCTTCACTTCCAAGATAAAATGAGATCGGGCGTATGTAGGGTGGCTAGGCCATAGGCGTGTTATTTTTTAACAATTGTACTGTACGCAATCACTGGACAAACAAATTGTCTGGTGATTTTCAAAGAAATAATCTCCAGCGATGTCCAAAAAATAATGTCTTACAATATCCAAAACAATATCCATTGATGTCAATAATATAAAGAATGATGTCCATCGATGTCCAAAGAATGATGTCGATCGATGTCCAAAAAAGAATGTCCAACGATGTCCAAAGAATGATGTCCATCGATGACCAAAGAATGATGTCCATCGATGACCAAAGAATGATGTCCATGGATGTCCAAAAAAGAATGTCCATCGGTGTCCAAAATCATGCCCAGCAATATCAATAAATATTGTGGACAGGTGAGATAGACTTTACTGTTATGATTTTAAGCCTACAGCATCTGGTACTCCCAGCAGATTTACCATCCACAATTCTAACCAGGCCCAAGCCCTTCTTCACTTCCGAGATAAAATGAGATCGGGCGTATTTAGGGTGGCTAGGCCATAGGCATGTCATTTTTTAGCAACTGTACTGTACGCAATCACGGGACAAACAAATTGTCCGGTGATTTTAAAACAAATAATCTTAAGAGATTTCCAAAAAATAATGTCTTTAAATATCCAAAACAATATCCAGTGATTTCCAAAATATCAAGAATGATGTCCATGGATGTCCAAAGAATGATGTCCATCGATGACCAAAGAATGATGTCCATAGATGTCCAAAAAAGAATGTCCATCAATGTACAAAATCATGCCCAGCAATATCAACAAATATTGTGGACTGGTGAGACAGACTTCACTGTTATGATTTTAAGCCTACAGCACCTGGTACTCCCAGCAGATTTACCATCCACAATTTTAACAAGGCCCAGCCCTTCTTCGCTTCCAAGATAATATGAGATCGGGCGTATGTAGGGTGGCTAGGCCATAGGCGTGTCATTTTTTAGCAATTGTACTGTACGCAATCACTGGACAAACAAATTGTCTGGTGATTTTCAAAGACATATTCTCCAGGGATGTCCAAAAAATATTGTCTTACAATATCCAAAACAATATCCATTGATGACAATAATATAAAGAATGATGTCCATCGATGTCCAAAGAATGATGTCGATAGATGTCCAAAAAAGAATGTCCAACGATGTCCAAAGAATGATGTCCATCGATGACCAAAGAATGATTTCCATCGATGACCAAAGAATGATGTCCATGGATGTCCAAAAAAGAATGTCCATCGGTGTCCAAAATTATGCCCAGCAATATCAATAAATATTGTTGACTGGTGAGATAGACTTTACTGTTATGATTTTAAGCCTACAGCACCTGGTACTCCCAGCAGATTTACCATCCACAATTCTAACCAGGCCCAGCCCTTCTTCACTTCCGAGATAAAATGAGATCGGGCGTATTTAGGGTGGCTAGGCCATAGGCATGTCATTTTTTTAGCAACTGTACTATACTCAAATACTGGACAAACAAATTGTCCGGTGATTTTAAAACAAATAATCTTAAGAGATTTCCAAAAAATAATGTCTTTCAATATCCAAAACAATATCCAGCGATTTCCAAAATATCAAGAATGATGTCCATGGATGTCCAAAGAATGATGTACATCGATGTCCAAAAAAGAATGTCCATCGATGTCCAAAGAATGATGTCTATCGTTATCCAAAAAAGAATGTCCATTGATGTCCAAAGAATGATGTCCATCGATGTCCAAAGAATGATGTCCATCGATGTCCAACGAATGATGTCCATCGATGTCCAACGAATGATGTCCATCGATGTCAAAAAAAGAATGTCCATCGATGTCCAAAGAATGATGTCCATCGATGACCAAAGAATGATGTCCATCGATGACCAAAGAATGATGTCCATGGATGTCCAAAAAAGAAAGTCCATCGATGTCCAAAATCATGCCCAGCAATATCAACAAATATTGTGGACTGGTGAGATAGACTTCACTGTTATGATTTTAAGCCTACAGCACCTGGTACTCCCAGCAGATTTACCATCCACAATTTTAACAAGGCCCAGCCCTTCTTCGCTTCCAAGATAAAATGAGATCGGGCGTATGTAGGGTGGCTAGGCCATAGGTGTGTCATTTTTTAACAATTCTACTGTACGCAATCACTGGACAAACAAATTGTCTGGTGATTTTCAAAGAAATAATCTCCAGCGATGTCCAAAAAATAATGTCTTACAATATCCAAAACAATATCCATTGATGTCAATAATATAAAGAAAGATGTCCATCGATGTCCAAAGAATGATGTCGATCGATGTCCAAAAAAGAATGTCCAACGATGTCCAAAGAATGATGTCCATCGATGACCAAAGAATGATGTCCATCGATGACCAAAGAATGATGTCCATGGATGTCCAAAAAAGAATGTCCATCGGTGTCCAAAATCATGCCCAGCAATATCAATAAATATTGTGGACAGGTGAGATAGACTTTACTGTTATGATTTTAAGCCTACAGCACCTGGTACTCCCAGCAGATTTACCATCCACAATTCTAACCAGGCCCAGCCCTTCTTCACTTCCGAGATAAAATGAGATCGGGCGTATTTAGGGTGGATAGGCCATAGGCATGTCATTTTTTAGCAACTGTACTGTACGCAATCACGGGACAAACAAATTGTCCGGTGATTTTAAAACAAATAATCTTAAGAGATTTCCAAAAAATAATGTCTTTCAATATCCAAAACAATATCCAGTGATTTCCAAAATATCAAGAAGGATGTCCATGGATGTCCAAAGAATGATGTCCATCGATGACCAAAGAATGATGTCCATAGATGTCCAAAAAAGAATGTCCATCGATGTCCAAAATCATGCCCAGCAATATCAACAAATATTGTGGACTGGTGAGATAGACTTCACTGTTATGATTTTAAGCCTACAGCACCTGGTACTCCCAGCAGATTTACCATCCACAATTTTAACAAGGCCCAGCCCTTCTTCGCTTCCAAGATAATATGAGATCGGGCGTATGTAGGGTGGCTAGGCCATAGGCGTGTCATTTTTTAGCAATTGTACTGTACGCAATCACTGGACAAACAAATTGTCTGGTGATTTTCAAAGAAATATTCTCCAGGGATGTCCAAAAAATATTGTCTTACAATATCCAAAACAATATCCATTGATGTCAATAATATAAAGAATGATGTCCATCGATGTCCAAAGAATGATGTCGATCGATGTCCAAAAAAGAATGTCCAACGATGTCCAAAGAATGATGTCCATCGATGACCAAAGAATGATGTCCATCGATGACCAAAGAATGATGTCCATGGATGTCCAAAAAAGAATGTCCATCGGTGTCATAAATCATGCCCAGCAATATCAATAAATATTGTGGACTGGTGAGATAGACTTTACTGTTATGATTTTAAGCCTACAGCACCTGGTACTCCCAGCAGATTTACCATCCACAATTCTAACCAGGCCCAGCCCTTCTTCACTTCCGAGATAAAATGAGATCGGGCGTATTTAAGGTGGCTAGGCCATAGGCATGTCATTTTTTAGCAACTGTACTGTACGCAATCACTGGACAAACAAATTTTCCGGTGATTTTAAAACAAATAATCTTAAGAGATTTCCAAAAAATAATGTCTTTCAATATCCAAAACAATATCCAGTGATTTCCAAAATATCAAGAATGATGTCCATGGATATCCAAAGAATGACGTCCATCGATGTCCAAAAAAGAATGTCCATCGATGTCCAAAGAATGATGTCCATCGATGTCCAAAAAAGAATGTCCATCGATGTCCAAAGAATGATGTCCATCGATGTCCAAAGAATGATGTCCATCGATGTCCAAAGAATGATATCCATCAATGTCCAAATAATGATGTCCATCGATGTCCAACGAATGATGTCCATCGATGTCCAAAAAAGAATGTCCATCGATGTCCAAAGAATGATGTCCATCGATGACCAAAGAATGATGTCCATCGATGTCCAAAGAATGATGTCCATGGATGTCCAAAGAATGATGTCCATGGATGTCCAAAGAATGATGTCCATGGATGTCCAAAGAATGATGTCCATCGATGTCCAAAAAAGAATGTCCATCGATGTCCAAAGAATGATGTCCATCAATGACCAAAGAATGATGTCCATCGATGTCCAAAGAATGATGTCCATGGATGTCCAAAGAATGATGTCCATGGATGTCCAAAGAATGATGTCCATTGATGTCCAAAGAATGATGTCCATCGATGTCCAAAAAAGAATGTCCATCGATGTCCAAGGAATGATGTCCATCGATGTCCAAAAAAGAATGTCAATCGATGTCCAAAGAATGATGTACATCGATGACCAAAGAATGATGTCCATCGAAGTCCAAAGAATGATGTCCATCGATGTCCAAAGAATGATGTCCATCGATGTCTAAAGAATGATGTCCATGGATGTCCAAAGAATGATGTCCATGGATGTCCAAAGAATGATGTCCATCGATGTCCAAAAAAGAATGTCCATCGATGTCCAAAGAATTATGTCCATCGATGACCAAAGAATGATGTCCATCGATGACCAAAGAATGATGTCCATCGATGTCCAAAGAATGATGTCCATGGATGTCCAAAGAATGATGTCCATCGATGTCCAAAAAAGAATGTCCATCGATTTCCAAAGAATGATGTCCATCGATGTCCAAAGAATGATGTGCATCGAAGTCCAAAGAATGATGTCCATCGATGTCGAAAAAAGAATGTCCATCGATGTCAAAAATCATGCCCAGCAATATCAACAAATATT
Source organism: Staurois parvus (assembly GCF_062004578.1). NCBI lineage: Eukaryota > Metazoa > Chordata > Amphibia > Anura > Ranidae > Staurois > Staurois parvus. The sequence continues at coordinate 169,706 of NW_028318072.1, forward strand.
GTGGACTGGTGAGATAGACTTCACTGTTATGATTTTAAGCCTACAGCACCTGGTACTCCCAGCAGATTTACCATCCACAATTTTAACAAGGCCCAGCCCTTCTTCGCTTCCAAGATAATATGAGATCGGGCGTATGTAGGGTGGCTAGGCCATAGGCGTGTCATTTTTTAGCAATTGTACTGTACGCAATCACTGGACAAACAAATTGTCTGGTGATTTTCAAAGAAATATTCTCCAGGGATGTCCAAAAAATATTGTCTTACAATATCCAAAACAATATCCATTGATGTCAATAATATAAAGAATGATGTCCATCGATGTCCAAAGAATGATGTCGATCGATGTCCAAAAAAGAATGTCCAACGATGTCCAAAGAATGATGTCCATCGATGACCAAAGAATGATTTCCATCGATGACCAAAGAATGATGTCCATGGATGTCCAAAAAAGAATGTCCATCGGTGTCCAAAATCATGCCCAGCAATATCAATAAATATTGTGGACTGGTGAGATAGACTTTACTGTTATGATTTTAAGCCTACAGCACCTGGTACTCCCAGCAGATTTACCATCCACAATTCTAACCAGGCCCAGCCCTTCTTCACTTCCGAGATAAAATGAGATCGGGCGTATTTAGGGTGGCTAGGCCATAGGCATGTCATTTTTTAGCAACTGTACTGTACGCAATCACTGGACAAACAAATTGTCCGGTGATTTTAAAACAAATAATCTTAAGAGATTTCCAAAAAATAATGTCTTTCAATATCCAAAACAATATCCAGCGATTTCCAAAATATCAAGAATGATGTCCATGGATGTCCAAAGAATGATGTCCATCGATGTCCAAAAAAGAATGTCCATCGATGTCCAAAGAATGATGTCCATCGATGACCAAAGAATGATGTCCATCGATGACCAAAAAAGAATGTCCATCGATTTCCAAAATCATGCCCAGCAATATCAACAAATATTGTGGACTGGTGAGATAGACTTCACTGTTATGATTTTAAGCCTACAGCACCTGGTACTCCCAGCAGATTTACCATCCACAATTCTAACCAGGCCCAGCCCTTCTTCACTTCCGAGATAAAATGAGATCGGGCGTATTTAGGGTGGCTAGGCCATAGGCATGTCATTTTTTTAGCAACTGTACTGTACTCAAATACTGGACAAACAAATTGTCCGGTGATTTTAAAACAAATAATCTTAAGAGATTTCCAAAAAATAATGTCTTTCAATATCCAAAACAATATCCAGCGATTTCCAAAATATCAAGAATGATGTCCATGGATGTCCAAAGAATGATGTCCATCGATGTCCAAAAAAGAATGTCCATCGATGACCAAAGAATGATGTCTATCGTTATCCAAAAAAGAATGTCCATTGATGTCCAAAGAATGATGTCCATCGATGTCCAAAGAATGATGTCCATCGATGTCCAACGAATGATGTCCATCGATGTCCAACGAATGATGTCCATCGATGTCCAAAAAAGAATGTCCATCGATGACCAAAGAATGATGTCCATCGATGACCAAAGAATGATGTCCAGCGATGTCCAAAAAATAATGTCTTACAATATCCAAAACAATATCCATTGATGTCAATAATATCAAGAATGATGTCCATCGATATCCAAAGAATGATGTCCATCGATGTCCAAAGAATGATGTCCATCGATGTCCAAAAAAGAATGTCCATCGATGTCCAAAGAATGATGTCCATCGATGACCAAAGAATGATGTCCATAGATGTCCAAAAAAGAATGTCCATCGATGTCCAAAATCATGCCCAGCAATATCAACAAATTTTGTGGACTGGTGAGATAGACTTCACTGTTATGATTTTAAGCCTACAGCATTTGGTACTCCCAGCAGATTTACCATCCACAATTCTAACCAGGCCCAGCCCTTCTTCACTTCCGAGATAAAATGAGATCGGGCGTATTTAGGGTGGCTAGGCCATAGGCATGTCATTTTTTAGCAACTGTACTGTAAGCAATCACTGGACAAACAAATTGTCCGGTGATTTTAAAACAAATAATCTTAACAGGTTTCCAAAAAATAATGTCTTTCAATATCCAAAACAATATCCAGTGATTTCCAAAATATCAAGAATGATGACCATGGATGTCCAAAGAATGATGTCCATCGTCTGTCCAAAAAAGAATGTCCATCGATGTCCAAAGAATGATGTCCATCGATGACCAAAGAATGATGTCCATCGATGACCAAAGAATGATGTCCATCGATGACCAAAAAAGAATGTCCATCGATGTCCAAAATCATGCCCAGCAATATCAACAAATATTGTGGACTGGTGAGATAGACTTCACTGTTATGATTTTAAGCCTACAGCACCTGGTACTCCCAGCAGATTTACCATCCACAATTTTAACAAGGCCCAGCCCTTCTTCGCTTCAAAGATAAAATGAGATCGGGCGTATGTAGGGTGGCTAGGCCATAGGCGTGTCATTTTTTAACAATTGTACTGTACGCAATCACTGGACAAACAAATTGTCTGGTGATTTTCAAAGAAATAATCTCCAGCGATGTCCAAAAAATAATGTCTTACAATATCCAAAACAATATCCATTGATGTCAATAACATAAAGAATGATGTCCATCGATGTCCAAAGATTGATGTCGATCGATGTCTAAAAAAGAATGTCCAACGATGTCCAAAGAATGATGTCCATCGATGACCAAAGAATGACGTCCATCGATGACCAAAGAATGATGTCCATGGATGTCCAAAAAAGAATGTCCATCGGTGTCCAAAATCATGCCCAGCAATATCAATAAATATTGTGGACTGGTGAGATAGACTTTACGGTTATGATTTTAAGCCTACAGCACCTGGTACTCTCAGCAGATTTACCATCCACAATTCTAACCAGGCCATGCCCTTCTTCACTTCCGAGATAAAATGAGATCGGGCGTATTTAGGGTGGCTAGGCCATAGGCATGTCATTTTTTAGCAACTGTACTGTACGCAATCACTGGACAAACAAATTGTCCGGTGATTTTAAAACAAATAATCTTAAGAGATTTCCAAAAAATAATGTCTTTCAGTATCCAAAACAATATCCAGTGATTTCCAAAATATCAAGAATGATGTCCATGGATGTCCAAAGAATGATGTCCATCGATGTCCAAAAAAGAATGTCCATCGATGTCCAAAGAATGATGTCCATCGATGACCAAAGAATGATGTCCATCGAAGACCAAAGAATGATGTCCATCGATGGCCAAAAAAGAATGTCCATCGATGTCCAAAATCATGCCCAGCAATATCAACAAATATTGTGGACTGGTGAGATAGACTTTACTGTTATGATTTTAAGCCTACAGCACCTGGTACTCCCAGCAGATTTACCATCCACAATTCTAACCAGGCCCAGCCCTTCTTCACTTCCGAGATAAAATGAGATCGGGCGTATTTAGGGTGGATAGGCCATAGGCATGTCATTTTTTAGCAACTGTACTGTACGCAATCACGGGACAAACAAATTGTCCGGTGATTTTAAAACAAATAATCTTAAGAGATTTCCAAAAAATAATGTCTTTCAATATCCAAAACAATATCCAGTGATTTCCAAAATATCAAGAATGATGTCCATGGATGTCCAAAGAATGATGTCCATCGATGACCAAAGAATGATGTCCATAGATGTCCAAAAAAGAATGTCCATCGATATCCAAAATCATGCCCAGCAATATCAACAAATATTGTGGACTGGTGAGATAGACTTCACTGTTATGATTTTAAGCCTACAGCACCTGGTACTCCCAGCAGATTTACCATCCACAATTTTAACAAGGCCCAGCCCTTCTTCGCTTCCAAGATAATATGAGATCGGGCGTATGTAGGGTGGCTAGGCCATAGGTGTGTCATTTTTTAGCAATTGTACTGTACGCAATCACTGGACAAACAAATTGTCTGGTGATTTTCAAAGAAATATTCTCCAGGGATGTCCAAAAAATATTGTCTTACAATATCCAAAACAATATCCATTGATGTCAATAATATAAAGAATGATGTCCATCGATGTCCAAAGAATGATGTCGATCGATGTCCAAAAAAGAATGTCCAACGATGTCCAAAGAATGATGTCCATCGATGACCAAAGAATGATGTCCATCGATGACCAAAGAATGATGTCCATGGATGTCCAAAAAAGAATGTCCATCGGTGTCCAAAATCATACCCAGCAATATCAATAAATATTGTGGACTGGTGAGATAGACTTCAATGTTATGATTTTAAGCCTACAGCACCTGGTACTCCAAGCAGATTTACCATCCACAATTCTAACAAGGCCCAGCCCTTCTTCACTTCCGAGACAAAATGAGATCGGGCGTATTTAGGGTGGCTAGGCCATAGGCATGTCATTTTTTAGCAACTGTACTGTACGCAATCACTGGACAAACAAATTGTCCGGTGATTTTAAAAGAAATAATCTTAAGAGATTTCCAAAAAATAATGTCTTTCAATATCCAAAACAATGTCCAGTGATTTGCAAAATATCAAGAATGATGTCCATGGATGTCCAAAGAATGATGTCCATCGATGTCCAAAAAAGAATGTCCATCGATGTCCAAAGAATGATGTCCATCGATGTCCAAAAAAGAATGTCCATCGATGTCCAAAGAATGATGTCCATCGATGTCCAAAGAATGATGTCCATCGATGTCCAAATAATGATGTCCATCGATGTCCAAATAATGATGTCCATCGATGTCCAACGAATGATGTCCATCGATGTCCAAAAAAGAATGTCCATCAATGTCCAAAGAATGATGTCCATCGATGACCAAAGAATGATGTCCATCGATGTCCAAAGAATGATGTCCATCGATGACCAAAGAATGATGTCCATCGATGTCCAAAGAATGATGTCCATCGATGTCCAAAGAATGATGTCCATGGATGTCCAAAGAATGATGTCCATGGATGTCCAAAGAATGATGTCCATTGATGTCCAAAAAAGAATGTCCATCGATGTCCAAAGAAAGATGTCCATCGATGACCAAAGAATGATGTCCATCGATGTCCAAAGAATGATGTCCATCGATGTCCAAAGAATGATGTCCATGGATGTCCAAAGAATGATGTCCATTGATGTCCAAAGAATGATGTCCATCGATGTCCAAAAAAGAATGTCCATCGATATCCAAAGAATGATGTCCATCGATGACCAAAGAATGCTGTCCATGGATGTCCAAAAAAGAATGTCCAACGATGTCCAAAGAATGATGTCCATCGATGACCAAAGAATGATGTCCATCGATGACCAAAGAATGATGTCCATGGATGTCCAAAAAAGAATGTCCATCGGTGTCCAAAATCATGCCCAGCAATATCAATAAATATTGTGGACAGGTGAGATAGACTTTACTGTTATGATTTTAAGCCTACAGCACCTGGTACTCCCAGCAGATTTACCATCCACAATTCTAACCAGGCCCAGCCTTTCTTCACTTCCGAGATAAAATGAGATCGGGCGTATTTAGGGTGGATATGCCATAGGCATGTCATTTTTTAGCAACTGTACTGTACGCAATCACGGGACAAACAAATTGTCCAGTGATTTTAAAACAAATAATCTTAAGAGATTTCCAAAAAATAATGTCTTTCAATATCCAAAACAATATCCAGTGATTTCCAAAATATCAAGAATGATGTCCATGGATGTCCAAAGAATGATGTCCATCGAAGACCAAAGAATGATGTCCATAGATGTCCAAAAAAGAATGTCCATCGATGTCCAAAATCATGCCCAGCAATATCAACAAATATTGTGGACTGGTGAGATAGACTTCACTGTTATGATTTTAAGACTACAGCACCTGGTACTCCCAGCAGATTTACCATCCACAATTTTAACCAGGCCCAGCCCTTCTTCACTTCCGAGATAAAATGAGATCGGGCGTATTTAGGGTGGCTAGGCCATAGGCATGTCATTTTTTAGCAACTGTACTGTACGCAATCACTGGACAAACAAATTGTCCGGTGATTTTAAAACAAATAATCTTAAGAGATTTCCAAAAAATAATGTCTTTCAATATCCAAAACAATATCCAGTGATTTCCAAAATATCAAGAATGATGTCCATGGATGTCCAAAGAATGATGTCCATCGATGTCCAAAAAAGAATGTCCATCGATGTCCAAAGAATGATGTCCATCGATGTCCAAAAAAGAATGTCCATCGATGTCCAAAGAATGATGTCCATCGATGTCCAAAGAATGATGTCCATCAATGTCCAAATAATGATGTCCATCGATGTCCAACGAATGATGTCCATCGATGTCCAAAAAAGAATGTCCATCGATGTCCAAAGAATGATGTCCATCGATGACCAAAGAATGATGTCCATCGATGTCCAAAGAATGATGTCCATCGATGTCCAAAGAATGATGTCCATGGATGTCCAAAGAATGATGTCCATGGATGTCCAAAGAATGATGTCCATGGATGTCCAAAGAATGATGTCCATCGATGTCCAAAAAAGAATGTCCATCGATGTCCAAAGAATGATGTCCATCAATGACCAAAGAATGATGTCCATCGATGTCAAAAGAATGATGTCCATGGATGTCCAAAGAATGATGTCCATGGATGTCCAAAGAATGATGTCCATTGATGTCCAAAGAATGATGTCTATCGATGTCCAAAAAAGAATGTCCATCGATGTCCAAAGAATGATGTCCATCGATGTCCAAAAAAGAATGTCCATCGATGTCCAAAGAATGATGTACATCGATGACCAAAGAATGATGTCCATCGATGTCCAAAGAATGATGTCCATCGATGTCCAAAGAATGATGTCCATGGATGTTCAAAGAATGATGTCCATGGATGTCCAAAGAATGATGTCCATGGATGTCCAAAGAATGATGTCCATCGATGTCCAAAAAAGAATGTCCATCGATGTCCAAAGAATTATGTCCATCGATGACCAAAGAATGATGTCCATCGATGTCCAAAGAATGATGTCCATCGATGTCCAAAGAATGATGTCCATGGATGTCCAAAGAATGATGTCCATCAATGTCCAAAAAAGAATGTCCATCGATTTCCAAAGAATGATGTCCATCGATGTCCAAAGAATGATGTGCATCGAAGTCCAAAGAATGATGTCCATCGATGTCAAAAAAAGAATGTCCATCGATGTCAAAAATCATGCCCAGCAATATCAACAAATATTGTGGACTGGTGAGATAGACTTCACTGTTATGATTTTAAGACTACAGCACCTGGTACTCCAAGCAGATTTAACATCCACAATTCTGACCAGGCCCAGCCCTTCTTCTCTTCCGAGATAAAATGAGATCGAGCGTATTTAGGGTGGCTAGGCCATAGGCGTGTCATTTTTTAGCAATTGTACTGTACGCAATCACTGGACAAACAAATTGTCTGGTGATTTTCAAAGAAATAATTTCCAGCGATGTCCAAAAAATAATGTCTTACAATATCCAAAACAATATCCATTGATGTCAATAATATCAAGAATGATGTCCATCGATGTCCAAAGAATGATGTCCATCGATGTCCAAAGAATGATGTCCATCGATGTCCAAAAAAGAATGTCCATCGATGTCCAAAGAATGATGTCCATCGATGACCAAAGAATGATGTCCATGGATGTCCAAAAAAGAATGTCCATCGGTGTCCAAAATCATGCCCAGCAATATCAATAAATATTGTGGACTGGTGAGATAGACTTTACTGTTATGATTTTAAGCCTACAGCACCTGGTACTCCCAGCAGATTTACCATCCACAATTCTAACCAGGCCCAGCCCTTCTTCACTTCCGAGATAAAATGAGATCGGGCGTATTTAGGGTGGCTAGGCCATAGGCATGTCATTTTTTTAGCAACTGTACTGTACGCAATCACTGGACAAACAAATTGTCCGGTGATTTTAAAACAAATAATCTTAAGAGATTTCCAAAAAATAATGTCTTTCAATATCCAAAACAATATCCAGCGATTTCCAAAATATCAAGAATGATGTCCATGGATGTCCAAAGAATGATGTCCATCGATGTCCAAAAAAGAATGTCCATCGATGTCCAAAGAATGATGTCTATCGATATCCAAAAAAGAATGTCCATTGATGTCCAAAGAATGATGTCCATCGATGTCCAAAGAATGATGTCCATCGATGTCCAACGAATGATGTCCATCGATGTCCAACGAATGATGTCCATCGATGTCCAAAAAAGAATGTCCATCGATGTCCAAAGAATGATGTCCATCGATGACCAAAGAATGATGTCCATCGATGACCAAAGAATGATGTCCATCGATGACCAAAAAAGAATGTCCATCGATGTCCAAAATCATGCCCAGCAATATCAACAAATATTGTGGACTGGTGAGATAGACTTCACTGTTATGATTTTAAGCCTACAGCACCTGGTACTCCCAGCAGATTTACCATCCACAATTTTAACAAGGCCCAGCCCTTCTTCGCTTCCAAGATAAAATGAGATCGGGCATATGTAGGGTGGCTAGGCCATAGGTGTGTCATTTTTTAACAATTCTACTGTACGCAATCACTGGACAAACAAATTGTCTGGTGATTTTCAAAGAAATAATCTCCAGCGATGTCCAAAAAATAATGTCTTACAATATCCAAAACAATATCCATTGATGTTAATAATATAAAGAATGATGTCCATCGATGTCCAAAGAATGATGTCGATCGATGTCCAAAAAAGAATGTCCAACGATGTCCAAAGAATGATGTCCATTGATGACCAAAGAATGATGTCCATGGATGTCCAAAAAAGAATGTCCATCGGTGTCATAAATCATGCCCAGCAATATCAATAAATATTGTGGACTGGTGAGATAGACTTCACTGTTATGATTTTAAGACTACAGCACCTGGTACTCCAAGCAGATTAAACATCCACAATTCTGACCAGGCCCAGCCCTTCTTCTCTTTCGAGATAAAATGAGATCGAGCGTATTTAGGGTGGCTAGGCCATAGGCGTGTCATTTTTTAGCAATTGTACTGTACGCAATCACTGGACAAACAAATTGTCTGGTGATTTTCAAAGAAATAATTTCCAGCGATGTCCAAAAAATAATGTCTTACAATATCCAAAACAATATCCATTGATGTCAATAATATCAAGAATGATGTCCATCGATGTCCAAAGAATGATGTCCATCGATGTCCAAAGAATGATGTCCATCGATGTCCAAAAAAGAATGTCCATCGATGTCCAAAGAATGATGTCCATCGATGACCAAAGAATGATGTCCATCGATGACCAAAGAATGATGTCCATCGATGACCAAAAAAGAATGTCCATCGATGTCCAAAATCATGCCCAGCAATATCAACAAATATTGTGGACTGGTGAGATAGACTTCACTGTTATGATTTTAAGCCTACAGCACCTGGTACTCCCAGCAGATTTACCATCCACAATTTTAACAAGGCCCAGCCCTTCTTCGCTTCCAAGATAAAATGAGATCGGGCGTATGTAGGGTGGCTAGGCCATAGGTGTGTCATTTTTTAACAATTCTACTGTACGCAATCACTGGACAAACAAATTGTCTGGTGATTTTCAAAGAAATAATTTCCAGCGACGTCCAAAAAATAATGTCTTACAATATCCAAAACAATATCCATTGATGTCAATAATATCAAGAATGATGTCCATCGATGTCCAAAGAATGATATCCATCGATGTCCAAAGAATGATGTCCATCGATGTCCAAAAAAGAATGTCCATCGATGTCCAAAGAATGATGTCCATCGATGACCAAAGAATGATGTCCATAGATGTCCAAAAAAGAATGTCCATCGATGTCCAAAATCATGCCCAGCAATATCAACAAATTTTGTGGACTGGTGAGATAGACTTCACTGTTATGATTTTAAGCCTACAGCACCTGGTACTCCCAGCAGATTTACCATCCACAATTCTAACCAAGCCCAGCCCTTCTTCACTTCCGAGATAAAATGAGATCGGGCGTATGTAGGGTGGCTAGGCCATAGGCGTGTCATTTTTTAACAATTGTACTGTACGCAATCACTGGACAAACACATTGTCTGGTGATTTTCAAAGAAATAATCTCCAGCGATGTCCAAAAAATAATGTCTTACAATATCCAAAACAATATCCATTGATGTCAATAATATAAAGAATGATGTCCATCGATGTCCAAAGAATGATGTCGATCGATGTCCAAAAAAGAATGTCCAACGATGTCCAAAGAATGATGTCCATCGATGACCAAAGAATGATGTCCATCGATGACCAAAGAATGATGTCCATGGATGTCCAAAAAAGAATGTCCATCGGTGTCCAAAATCATGCCCAGCAATATCAATAAATATTGTGGACTGGTGAGATAGACTTTACTGTTATGATTTTAAGCCTACAGCACCTGGTACTCTCAGCAGATTTACCATCCACAATTCTAACCAGGCCCAGCCCTTCTTCACTTCCGAGATAAAATGAGATCGGGCGTATATAGGGTGGCTAGGCCATAGGCATATCATTTTTTAGCAACTGTACTGTACGCAATCAATGGACAAACAAATTGTCCGGTGATTTTAAAACAAATAATCTTAAGAGATTTCCAAAAAATAATGTCTTTCAATATCCAAAACAATATCCAGTGATTTCCAAAATATCAAGAATGATGTCCATGGATGTCCAAAGAATGATGTCCATCGATGTCCAAAAAAGAATGTCCATCGATGTCCAAAGAATGATGTCCATCGATGACCAAAGAATGATGTCCATCGATGACCAAAGAATGATGTCCATCGATGACCAAAATAGAATGTCCATCGATGTCCAAAATCATGCCCAGCAATATCAACAAATATTGTGGACTGGTGAGATAGACTTCACTGTTATGATTTTTAGACTACAGCATCTGGTACTCCCAGCAGATTTACCATCCACAATTTTAACAAGGCCCAGCCCTTCTTCGCTTCCAAGATAAAATGAGATCGGGCGTATGTAGGGTGGCTAGGCCATAGGCGTGTCATTTTTTAACAATTGTACTGTACGCAATCACTGGACAATCAAATTGTCTGGTGATTTTCAAAGAAATAATCTCCAGCGATGTCCAAAAAATAATGTCTTACAATATCCAAAACAATATCCATTGATGTCAATAATATAAAGAATGATGTCCATGGATGTCCAAAGAATGATGTCGATCGATGTCCAAAAAAGAATGTCCAACGATGTCCAAAGAATGATGTCCATCGATGACCAAAGAATGATGTCCATCGATGACCAAAGAATGATGTCCATCGATGACCAAAGAATGATGTCCATGGATGTCTAAAAAAGAATGTCCATCGGTGTCCAAAATCATGCCCAGCAATATCAATAAATATTGTGGACTGGTGAGATAGACTTTACTGTTATGATTTTAAGCCTACAGCACCTGGTACTCCCAGCAGATTTACCATCCACAATTCTAACCAGGCCCAGCCCTTCTTCACTTCCGAGATAAAATGAGATCGGGCGTATTTAGGGTGGCTAGGCCATAGGCATGTCATTTTTTAGCAACTGTACTGTACGCAATCACTGGACAAACAAATTGTCCGGTGATTTTAAAACAAATAATCTTAAGAGATTTCCAAAAAATAATGTCTTTCAATAAACAAAACAATATCCAGTGATTTCCAAAATATCAAGAATGATGTCCATGGATGTCCAAAGAATGATGTCCATGGATGTCCAAAAAAGAATGTCCATCGATGTCCAAAGAATGATGTCCATCGATGACCAAAGAATGATGTCCATCGATGACCAAAGAATGATGTCCATCGATGACCAAAAAAGAATGTCCATCGATGTCCAAAATCATGCCCAGCAATATCAACAAATTTTGTGGACTGGTGAGATAGACTTCACTGTTATGATTTTAAGCCTACAGCATCTGGTACTCCCAGCAGATTTACCATCCACAATTTTAACAAGGCCCAGCCCTTCTTCGCTTCCAAGATAAAATGAGATCGGGCGTATGTAGGGTGGCTAGGCCATAGTTGTGTCATTTTTTAACAATTCTACTGTACGCAATCACTGGACAAACAAATTGTCTGGTGATTTTCAAAGAAATAATCTCCAGCGATGTCCAAAAAATAATGTCTTACAATATCCAAAACAATATCCATTGATGTCAATAATATAAAGAATGATGTCCATCGATGTCCAAAGAATGATGTCCATCGATGTCCAAAAAAGAATGTCCAACGATGTCCAAAGAATGATGTCCATCGATGACCAAAGAATGATGTCCATCGATGACCAAAGAATGATGTCCATGGATGTCCAAAAAAGAATGTCCATCGGTGTCCAAAATCATGCCCAGCAATATCAATAAATATTGTGGACTGGTGAGATAGACTTCAATGTTATGATTTTAAGCCTACAGCACCTGGTACTCCCAGCAGATTTACCATCCACAATTCTAACCAGGCCCAGCCCTTCTTCACTTCCGAGATAAAATGAGATCGGGCGTATTTAGGGTGGCTAGGCCATAGGCATGTCATTTTTTAGCAACTGTACTGTACGCAATCACTGGACAAACAAATTGTCCGGTGATTTTAAAACAAATAATCTTAAGAGATTTCCAAAAAATAATGTCTTTCAATATCCAAAACAATATCCAGTGATTTCCAAAATATCAAGAATGATGTCCATGGATGTCCAAAGAATGATGTCCATCGATGTCCAAAAAAGAATGTCCATCGATGTCCAAAGAATGATTTCTATCGATATCCAAAAAAGAATGTCCATTGATGTCCAAAGAATGATGTCCATCGATGTCCAAAGAATGATGTCCATCGATGTCCAACGAATGATGTCCATCGATGTCCAACGAATGATGTCCATCGATGTCCAAAAAAGAATGTCCATCGATGTCCAAAGAATGATGTCCATCGATGTCCAAAAAATAATGTCCATCGATGTCCAAAGAATGATGTCCATCGATGTCCAAAGAATGATGTCCATCGATGTCCAAAGAATGATGTCCATCGATGTCCAGCGAATGATGTCCATCGATGTCCAAAAAAGAATGTCCATCGATGTCCAAAGAATGATGTCCATCGATGACCAAAGAATGATGTCCATCGATGTCCAAAGAATGATGTCCATCGATGTCCAAAGAATGATGTCCATGGATGTCCAAAGAATGATGTCAATCGATGTCCAAAAAAGAATGTCCATCGATGTCCAAAGAATGATGTCCATCAATGACCAAAGAATGATGTCCATCGATGTCCAAAGAATGATGTCCATGGATGTCCAAAGAATGATGTCCATGGATGTCCAAAGAATGATGTCCATTGATGTCCAAAGAATGATGTCCATCGATGTCCAAAAAAGAATGTCCATCGATGTCCAAAGAATGATGTACATCGATGACCAAAGAATGATGTCCATCGATGTCCAAAGAATGATGTCCATGGATGTCCAAAGAATGATGTCCATGGATGTCCAAAGAATGATGTCCATGGATGTCCAAAGAATGATGTCCATCGATGTCCAAAAAAGAATGTCCATCGATGTCCAAAGAATGATGTCCATCGATGACCAAAGAATGATGTCCATCGATGTCCAAAGAATGATGTCCATCGATGTCCAAAGAATGATGTCCATCGATGTCCAAATAATGATGACCATCGATGTCCAAAAAAGAATGTCCATCGATTTCCAAAGCATGATGTCCATCGATGTCCAAAGAATGATGTGCATCGAAGTCCAAAGAATGATGTCCATCGATGTCGAAAAAAGAATGTCCATCGATGTCCAAAATCATGCCCAGCAATATCAACAAATATTGTGGACTGGTGAGATAGACTTCACTGTTATGATTTTAAGACTACAGCACCAGGTACTCCAAGCAGATTTAACATCCACAATTCTGACTAGGCCCAGCCCTTCTTCTCTTCCGAGATAAAATGAGATCGAGCGTATTTAGGGTGGCTAGGCCATAGGCGTGTCATTTTTTAGCAATTGTACTGTACGCAATCACTGGGTAAACAACTTGTCTGGTGATTTTCAAAGAAATAATTTCCAGCGATGTCCAAAAAATAATGTCTTACAATATCCAAAACAATATCCATTGTTGTCAATAATATCAAGAATGATGTCCATCGATGTCCAAAGAATGATGTCCATCGATGTCCATAAAAGAATGTCCATCGATGTCCAAAGAATGATGTCCATCGATGACCAAAGAATGATGTCCATAGATGTCCAAAAAAGAATGTCCATCGATGTCCAAAATCATGCCCAGCAATATCAACAAATATTGTGGACTGGTGAGATAGACTTCACTGTTATGATTTTAAGCCTACAGCACCTGGTACTCCCAGCAGATTTACCATCCACAATTTTAACAAGGCCCAGCCCTTCTTCGCTTCACAGATAAAATGAGATCGGGCGTATGTAGGCTGGCTAGGCCATAGGCGTGTCATTTTTTAACAATTGTACTGTACGCAATCACTGGACAAACAAATTGTCTGGTGATTTTCAAAGAAATAATCTCCAGCGATGTCCAAAAAATAATGTCTTACAATATCCAAAACAATATCCATTGATGTCAATAATATAAAGAATGATGTCCATCGATGTCCAAAGAATGATGTCGATCGATGTCCAAAAAAGAATGTCCAACGATGTCCAAAGAATGATGTCCATCGATGACCAAAGAATGATGTCCATCGATGACCAAAGAATGATGTCCATGGATGTCCAAAAAAGAATGTCCATCGGTGTCCAAAATAATGCCCAGCAATATCAATAAATATTGTGGACTGGTGAGATAGACTTTACTGTTATGATTTTAAGCCTACAGCACCTGGTACTCCCAGCAGATTTACCATCCACAATTCTAACCAGGCCCAGCAATTCTTCACTTCCGAGATAAAATGAGATCGGGCGTATTTAGGGTGGCTAGGCCATAGGCATGTCATTTTTTAGCAACTGTACTGTACGCAATCACTGGACAAACAAATTGTCCGGTGATTTTAAAACAAATAATCTTAAGAGATTTCCAAAAAATAATGTCTTTCAATATCCAAAACAATATCCAGTGATTTCCAAAATACCAAGAATGATGTCCATGGATGTCCAAAGAATGATTTTCATCGATGTCTAAAAAAGAATGTCCAACGATGTCCAAAGAATGATGTCCATCGATGACCAAAGAATGATGTCCATCGATGACCAAAGAATGATGTCCATGGATGTCCAAAAAAGAATGTCCATCGGTTTCCAAAATAATGCCCAGCAATATCAACAAATATTGTGGACTGGTGAGATAGACTTCACTGTTATGATTTTAAGCCTACAGCACCTGGTACTCCCAGCAGATTTACCATCCACAATTTTAACAAGGCCCAGCCCTTCTTCGCTTCCAAGATAAAATGAGATCGGGCGTATGTAGGGTGGCTAGGCCATAGGTGTGTCATTTTTTAACAATTCTACTGTACGCAATCACTGGACAAACAAATTGTCTGGTGATTTTCAAAGAAATAATCTCCAGCGATGTCCAAAAAATAATGTCTTACAATATTCAAAACAATATCCATTGATGTCAATAATATAAAGAATGATGTCCATCGATGTCCAAAGAATGATGTCGATCGATGTCCAAAAAAGAATGTCCAACGATGTCCAAAGAATGATGTCCATCGATGACCAAAGAATGATTTCCATCGATGACCAAAGAATGATGTCCATGGATGTCCAAAAAAAAATGTCCATCGGTGTCCAAAATCATGCCCAGCAATATCAATAAATATTGTGGACTGGTGAGATAGACTTTACTGTTATTATTTTAAGCCTACAGCACCTGGTACTCCCAGCAGTTTTACCATCCACAATTCTAACCAGGCCCAGCCCTTCTTCACTTCCGAGATAAAATGAGATCGGGCGTATTTAGGGTGGCTAGGCCATAGGCATGTCATTTTTTAGCAACTGTACTGTACGCAATCACTGGACAAACAAATTGTCCGGTGATTTTAAAACAAATAATCTTAAGAGATTTCCAAAAAATAATGTCTTTCAATATCCAAAACAATATCCAGTGATTTCCAAAATATCAAGAATGATGTCCATAGATGTCCAAAGAATGATGTCCATCGATGTCCAAAAAAGAATGTCCATCGATGTCCAAAGAATGATTTCTATTGATATCCAAAAAAGAATGTCCATTGATGTCCAAAGAATGATGTCCATCGATGTCCAAAGAATGATGTCCATCGATGTCCAACGAATGATGTCCATCGATGTCCAACGAATGATGTCCATCGATGTCCAAAAAAGAATGTCCATCGATGTCCAAAGAATGATGTCCATCGATGTCCAAAAAATAATGTCCATCGATGTCCAAAGAATGATGTCCATCGATGTCCAAAGAATGATGTCCATCGATGTCCAAAAAAGAATGTCCATCGATGTCCAAAAAAGAATGTCCATCGATGTCCAAAGAATGATGTCCATCGATGACCAAAGAATGATGTCCATCGATGTCCAAAGAATGATGTCCATCGATGTCCAAAGAATGATGTCCATGGATGTCCAAAGAATGATGTCCATGGATGTCCAAAGAATGATGTCCATCGATGTCCAAAAAAGAATGTCCATCGATGTCCAAAGAATGATGTCCATCAATGACCAAAGAATGATGTCCATCGATGTCCAAAGAATGATGTCCATGGATGTCCAAAGAATGATGTCCATGGATGTCCAAAGAATGATGTCCATTGATGTCCAAAGAATGATGTCCATCGATGTCCAAAAAAGAATGTCCATCGATGTCCAAAGAATGATGTACATCGATGACCAAAGAATGATGTCCATCGATGTCCAAAGAATGATGTCCATCGATGTCCAAAGAATGATGTCCATCGATGTCCAAAGAATGATGTCCATGGATGTCCAAAGAATGATGTCCATGGATGTCCAAAGAATGATGTCCATGGATGTCCAAAGAATGATGTCCATCGATGTCCAAAAAAGAATGTCCATCGATGTCCAAAGAATGATGTCCATCGATGACCAAAGAATGATGTCCATCGATGTCCAAAGAATGATGTCCATCGATGTCCAAAGAATGATGTCCATGGATGTCCAAATAATGATGACCATCGATGTCCAAAAAAGAATGTCCATCGATTTCCAAAGCATGATGTCCATCGGTGTCCAAAGAATGATGTGCATCGAAGTCCAAAGAATGATGTCCATCGATGTCGAAAAAAGAATGTCCATCGATGTCCAAAATCATGCCCAGCAATATCAACAAATATTGTGGACTGGTGAGATAGACTTCACTGTTATGATTTTAAGACTACAGCACCTGGTACTCCAAGCAGATTTAACATCCACAATTCTGACCAGGCCCAGCCCTTCTTCTCTTCCGAGATAAAATGAGATCGAGCGTATTTAGGGTGGCTAGGCCATAGGCGTGTCATTTTTTAGCAATTGTACTGTACGCAATCACTGGGCAAACAACTTGTCTGGTGATTTTCAAAGAAATAATTTCCAGCGATGTCCAAAAAATAATGTCTTACAATATCCAAAACAATATCCATTGTTGTCAATAATATCAAGAATGATGTCCATCGATGTCCAAAGAATGATGTCCATCGATGTCCAAAGAATGATGTCCATCGATGTCCAAAAAAGAATGTCCATCGATGTCCAAAGAATGATGTCCATCGATGACCAAAGAATGATGTCCATAGATGTCCAAAAAAGAATGTCCATCGATGTCCAAAATCATGCCCAGCAATATCAACAAATATTGTGGACTGGTGAGATAGACTTCACTGTTATGATTTTAAGCCTACAGCACCTGGTACTCCCAGCAGATTTACCATCCACAATTCTAACCAGGCCCAGCCCTTCTTCACTTCCGAGATAAAATGAGATCGGGCGTATTTAGGGTGGCTAGGCCATAGGCATGTCATTTTTTAGCAACTGTACTGTACGCAATCACTGGACAAACAAATTGTCCGGTGATTTTAAAACAAATAATCTTAAGAGATTTCCAAAAAATAATGTCTTTCAATATCCAAAACAATATCCAGTGATTTCCAAAATATCAAGAATGATGTCCATGGATGTCAAAAGAATGATGTCCATCGATGTCCAAAAAAGAATGTCCATCGATGTCCAAAGAATGATATCCATCGATGACCAAAGAATGATGTCCATCGATGACCAAAGAATGATGTCCATCGATGAAAAAAAAAGAATGTCCATCGATGTCCAAAATCATGCCCAGCAATATCAACAAATATTGTGGACTGGTGAGATAGACTTCACTGTTATGATTTTAAGACTACAGCACCTGGTACTCCAAGCAGATTTAACATCCACAATTCTGACCAGGCCCAGCCCTTCTTCTCTTCCGAAATGAAATGAGATCGAGCGTATTTAGGGTGGCTAGGCCATAGGCGTGTCATTTTTTAGCAATTGTACTGTACGCAATCACTGGGCAAACAACTTGTCTGGTGATTTTAAAAGAAATAATTTCCAGCGATGTCCAAAAAATAATGTCTTACAATATCCAAAACAATATCCATTGTTGTCAATAATATCAAGAATGATGTCCATCGATGTCCAAAGAATGATGTCCATCGATGTCCAAAGAATGATGTCCATCGATGTCCAAAAAAGAATGTCCATCGATGTCCAAAGAATGATGTCCATCGATGTCCAAAGAATGATGTCCATCGATGACCAAAGAATGATGTCCATAGATGTCCAAAAAAGAATGTCCATCGATGTCCAAAATCATGCCCAGCAATATCAACAAATATTGTGGACTGGTGAGATAGACTTCACTGTTATGATTTTAAGACTACAGCACCTGGTACTCCCAGCAGATTTACCATCCACAATTCTAACCAAGCCCAGCCCTTCTTCACTTCCGAGATAAAATGAGATCGGGCGTATTTAGGGTGGCTAGGCCATAGGCATGTCATTTTTTAGCAACTGTACTGTACGCAATCACTGGACAAACAAATTGTTCGGTGATTTTAAAACAAATAATCTTAAGAGATTTCCAAAAAATAATGTCTTTCAATATCCAAAACAATATCCAGTGATTTCCAAAATATCAAGAATGATGTCCATGGATGTCCAAAGAATGATGTCCATCGATGTCCAAAAAAGAATGTCCATCGATGTCCAAAGAATGATATCCATCGATGACCAAAGAATGATTTCCATCGATGACCAAAGAATGATGTCCATCGATGAAAAAAAAAGAATGTCCATCGATGTCCAAAATCATGCCCAGCAATATCAACAAATATTGTGGACTGGTGAGATAGACTTCACTGTTATGATTTTAAGCCTACAGCACCTGGTACTCCCAGCAGATTTACCATCCACAATTTTAACAAGGCCCAGCCCTTCTTTGCTTCAAAGATAAAATGAGATCGGGCGTATGTAGGCTGGCTAGGCCATAGGCGTGTCATTTTTTAACAATTGTACTGTACGCAATCACTGGACAAACAAATTGTCTGGTGATTTTCAAAGAAATAATCTCCAGCGATGTCCAAAAAATAATGTCTTACAATATCCAAAACAATATCCATTGATGTCAATAATATAAAGAATGATGTCCATCGATGTCCAAAGAATGATGTCGATCGATGTCCAAAAAAGAATGTCCAACGATGTCCAAAGAATGATGTCCATCGATGACCAAAGAATGATTTCCATCGATGACCAAAGAATGATGTCCATGGATGTCCAAAAAAGAATGTCCATCGGTGTCCAAAATAATGCACAGCAATATCAATAAATATTGTGGACTGGTGAGATAGACTTTACTGTTATGATTTTAAGCCTACAGCACCTGGTACTCCCAGCAGATTTACCATCCACAATTCTAACCAGGCCCAGCCCTTCTTCACTTCCGAGATAAAATGAGATCGGGCGTATTTAGGGTGGCTAGGCCATAGGCATGTCATTTTTTAGCAACTGTACTGTACGCAATCACTGGACAAACAAATTGTCCGGTGATTTTAAAACAAATAATCTTAAGAGATTTCCAAAAAATAATGTCTTTCAATATCCAAAACAATATCCAGTGATTTCCAAAATACCAAGAATGATGTCCATGGATGTCCAAAGAATGATTTCCATCGATGTCTAAAAAAGAATGTCCAACGATGTCCAAAGAATGATGTCCATCGATGACCAAAGAATGATGTCCATCGATGACCAAAGAATGATTTCCATGGATGTCCAAAAAAGAATGTCCATCGGTGTCCAAAATAATGCCCAGCAATATCAACAAATATTGTGGACTGGTGAGATAGACTTCACTGTTATGATTTTAAGCCTACAGCACCTGGTACTCCCAGCAGATTTACCATCCACAATTTTAACAAGGCCCAGCCCTTCTTCACTTCCAAGATAAAATGAGATCGGGCGTATGTAGGGTGGCTAGGCCATAGGTGTGTCATTTTTTAACAATTCTACTGTACGCAATCACTGGACAAACAAATTGTCTGGTGATTTTCAAAGAAATAATCTCCAGCGATGTCCAAAAAATAATGTCTTACAATATTCAAAACAATATCCATTGATGTCAATAATATAAAGAATGATGTCCATCGATGTCCAAAGAATGATGTCGATCGATGTCCAAAAAAGAATGTCCAACGATGTCCAAAGAATGATGTCCATCGATGACCAAAGAATGATTTCCATCGATGACCAAAGAATGATGTCCATGGATGTCCAAAAAAGAATGTCCATCGGTGTCCAAAATCATGCCCAGCAATATCAATAAATAATGTGGACTGGTGAGATAGACTTTACTGTTATGATTTTAAGCCTACAGCACCTGGTACTCCCAGCAGATTTACCATCCACAATTCTAACCAGGCCCAGCCCTTCTTCACTTCCGAGATAAAATGAGATCGGGCGTATTTAGGGTGGCTAGGCCATAGGCATGTCATTTTTTAGCAACTGTACTGTACGCAATCACTGGACAAACAAATTGTCCGGTGATTTTAAAACAAATAATCTTAAGAGATTTCCAAAAAATAATGTCTTTCAATATCCAAAACAATATCCAGTGATTTCCAAAATATCAAGAATGATGTCCATGGATGTCCAAAGAATGATGTCCATCGATGTCCAAAAAAGAATGTCCATCGATGTCCAAAGAATGATTTCTATTGATATCCAAAAAAGAATGTCCATTGATGTCCAAAGAATGATGTCCATCGATGTCCAAAGAATGATGTCCATCGATGTCCAACGAATGATGTCCATCGAAGTCCAACGAATGATGTCCATCGATGTCCAAAAAAGAATGTCCATCGATGTCCAAAGAATGATGTCCATCGATGTCCAAAAAATAATAACCATCGATGTCCAAAGAATGATGTCCATCGATGTCCAAAGAATGATGTCCATCGATGTCCAACGAATGATGTCCATCGATGTCCAAAAAAGAATGTCCATCGATGTCCAAAGAATGATGTCCATCGATGACCAAAGAATGATGTCCATCGATGTCCAAAGAATGATGTCCATCGATGTCCAAAGAATGATGTCCATCGATGTCCAAAGAATGATGTACATGGATGTCCAAAGAATGATGTCCATGGATGTCCAAAGAATGATGTCCATCGATGTCCAAAAAAGAATGTCCATCGATGTCCAAAGAATGATGTCCATCAATGACCAAAGAATGATGTCCATCGATGTCCAAAGAATGATGTCCATGGATGTCCAAAGAATGATGTCCATGGATGTCCAAAGAATGATGTCCATTGATGTCCAAAGAATGATGTCCATCGATGTCCAAAAAAGAATGTCCATCGATGTCCAAAGAATGATGTACATCGATGACCAAAGAATGATGTCCATCGATGTCCAAAGAATGATGTCCATCGATGTCCAAAGAATGATGTCCATGGATGTCCAAAGAATGATGTCCATGGATGTCCAAAGAATGATGTCCATCGATGTCCAAAAAAGAATGTCCATCGATGTCCAAAGAATGATGTCCATCGATGACCAAAGAATGATGTCCATCGATGTCCAAAGAATGATGTACATCGATGTCCAAAGAATGATGTCCATGGATGTCCAAATAATGATGACCATCGATGTCCAAAAAAGAATGTCCATCGATTTCCAAAGCATGATGTCCATCGGTGTCCAAAGAATGATGTGCATCGAAGTCCAAAGAATGATGTCCATCGATGTCGAAAAAAGAATGTCCATCGATGTCCAAAATCATGCCCAGCAATATCAACAAATATTGTGGACTGGTGAGATAGACTTCACTGTTATGATTTTAAGACTACAGCACCTGGTACTCCAAGCAGATTTAACATCCACAATTCTGACCAGGCCCAGCCCTTCTTCTCTTCCGAGATAAAATGAGATCGAGCGTATTTAGGGTGGCTAGGCCATAGGCGTGTCATTTTTTAGCAATTGTACTGTACGCAATCACTGGGCAAACAACTTGTCTGGTGATTTTCAAAGAAATAATTTCCAGCGATGTCCAAAAAATAATGTCTTACAATATCCAAAACAATATCCATTGTTGTCAATAATATCAAGAATGATGTCCATCGATGTCCAAAGAATGATGTCCATCGATGTCCAAAGAATGATGTCCATCGATGCCCAAAAAAGAATGTCCATCGATGTCCAAAGAATGATGTCCATCGATGTCCAAAGAATGATGTCCATCGATGACCAAAGAATGATGTCCATAGATGTCCAAAAAAGAATGTCCATCGATGTCCAAAATCATGCCCAGCAATATCAACAAATATTGTGGACTGGTGAGATAGACTTCACTGTTATGATTTTAAGCCTACAGCACCTGGTACTCCCAGCAGATTTACCATCCACAATTCTAACCAGGCCCAGCCCTTCTTCACTTCCGAGATAAAATGAGATTGGGCGTATTTAGGGTGGCTAGGCCATAGGCATGTCATTTTTTAGCAACTGTACTGTATGCAATCACTGGACAAACAAATTGTCCAGTGATTTTAAAACAAATAATCTTAAGAGATTTCCAAAAAATAATGTCTTTCAATATCCAAAACAATATCCAGTGATTTCCAAAATATCAAGAATGATGTCCATGGATGTCCAAAGAATGATGTCCATCGATGTCCAAAAAAGAATGTCCATCGATGTCCAAAGAATGATATCCATCGATGACCAAAGAATGATGTCCATCGATGACCAAAGAATGATGTCCATCGATGAAAAAAAAAGAATGTCCATCGATGTCCAAAATCATGCCCAGCAATATCAACAAATATTGTGGACTGGTGAGATAGACTTCACTGTTATGATTTTAAGACTACAGCACCTGGTACTCCAAGCAGATTTAACATCCACAATTCTGACCAGGCCCAGCCCTTCTTCTCTTCCGAGATGAAATGAGATCGAGCGTATTTAGGGTGGCTAGGCCATAGGCGTGTCATTTTTTAGCAATTGTACTGTACGCAATCACTGGGCAAACAACTTGTCTGGTGATTTTAAAATAAATAATTTCCAGCGATGTCCAAAAAATAATGTCTTACAATATCCAAAACAATATCCATTGTTGTCAATAATATCAAGAATGATGTCCATCGATGTCCAAAGAATGATGTCGATCGATGTCCAAAGAATGATGTCCATCGATGTCCAAAAAAGAATGTCCATCGATGTCCAAAGAATGATGTCCATCGATGACCAAAGAATGATGTCCATAGATGTCCAAAAAAGAATGTCCATCGATGTCCAAAATCATGCCCAGCAATATCAACAAATATTGTGGACTGGTGAGATAGACATCACTGTTATGATTTTAAGCCTACAGCACCTGGTACTCCCAGCAGATTTACCATCCACAATTCTAACCAGGCCCAGCCCTTCTTCACTTCCGAAATAAAATGAGATCGGGCGTATTTAGGGTGGCTAGGCCATAGGCATGTCATTTTTTAGCAACTGTACTGTACGCAATCACTGGACAAACAAATTGTCCGGTGATTTTAAAACAAATAATCTTAAGAGATTTCCAAAAAATAATGTCTTTCAATATCCAAAACAATATCCAGTGATTTCCAAAATATCAAGAATGATGTCCATGGATGTCCAAAGAATGATGTCCATCGATGTCCAAAAAAGAATGTCCATCGATGTCCAAAGAATGATTTCCATCGATGACCAAAGAATGATGTCCATCGATGAAAAAAAAAGAATGTCCATCGATGTCCAAAATCATGCCCAGCAATATCAACAAATATTGTGGACTGGTGAGATAGACTTCCCTGTTATGATTTTAAGCCTACAGCACCTGGTACTCCCAGCAGATTTACCATCCACAATTTTAACAAGGCCCAGCCCTTCTTTGCTTCAAAGATAAAATGAGATCGGGCGTATGTAGGCTGGCTAGGCCATAGGCGTGTCATTTTTTAACAATTGTACTGTACGCAATCACTGGACAAACAAATTGTCTGGTGATTTTCAAAGAAATAATCTCCAGCGGTGTCGAAAAAATAATGTCTTACAATATCCAAAACAATATCCATTGATGTCAATAATATAAAGAATGATGTCCATCGATGTCCAAAGAATGATGTCGATCGATGTCCAAAAAAGAATGTCCAACGATGTCCAAAGAATGATGTCCATCGATGACCAAAGAATGATGTCCATCGATGACCAAAGAATGATGTCCATGGATGTCCAAAAAAGAATGTCCATCGGTGTCCAAAATAATGCCCAGCAATATCAATAAATATTGTGGACTGGTGAGATATACTTTACTGTTATGATTTTAAGCCTACAGCACCTGGTACTCCCAGCAGATATACCATCCACAATTCTAACCAGGCCCAGCCCTTCTTCACTTCCGAGATAAAATGAGATCGGGCGTATTTAGGGTGGCTAGGCCATAGGCATGTCATTTTTTAGCAACTGTACTGTACGCAATCAGTGGACAAACAAATTGTCCAGTGATTTTAAAACAAATAATCTTAAGAGATTTCCAAAAAATAATGTCTTTCAATATCCAAAACAATATCCAGTGATTTCCAAAATACCAAGAATGATGTCCATGGATGTCCAAAGAATGATTTCCATCGATGTCTAAAAAAGAATGTCCAACGATGTCCAAAGAATGATGTCCATCGATGACCAAAGAATGATGTCCATCGATGACCAAAGAATGATGTCCATGGATGTCCAAAAAAGAATGTCCATCGGTGTCCAAAATCATGCCCAGCAATATCAATAAATATTGTGGACTGGTGAGATAGACTTTACTGTTATGATTTTAAGCCTACAGCACCTGGTACTCCCAGCAGATTTACCATCCACAATTCTAACCAGGCCCAGCCCTTCTTCACTTCCGAGATAAAATGAGATCGGGCGTATTTAGGGTGGATAGGCCATAGGCATGTCATTTTTTAGCAACTGTACTGTACGCAATCACTGGACAAACAAATTGTCCGGTGATTTTAAAACAAATAATCATAAGAGATTTCCAAAAAATAATGTCTTTCAATATCCAAAACAATATCCAGTGATTTCCAAAATATCAAGAATGATGTCCATGGATGTCCAAAGAATGATGTCCATCGATGTCCAAAAAAGAATGTCCATCGATGTCCAAAGAATGATTTCTATTGATATCCAAAAAAGAATGTCCATTGATGTACAAAGAATGATGTCCATCGATGTCCAAAGAATGATGTCCATCGATGTCCAACGAATGATGTCCATCGATGCCCAACGAATGATGTCCATCGATGTCCAAAAAAGAATGTCCATCGATGTCCAAAGAATGATGTCCATCGATGTCCAAAAAATAATGTCCATCGATGTCCAAAGAATGATGTCCATCGATGTCCAAAGAATGATGTCCATCGATGTCCAACGAATGATGTCCATCGATGTCCAAAAAAGAATGTCCATCGATGTCCAAAGAATGATGTCCATCGATGACCAAAGAATGATGTCCATCGATGTCCAAAGAATGATGTCCATCGATGTCCAAAGAATGATGTCCATGGATGTCCAAAGAATGATGTCCATGGATGTCCAAAGAATGATGTCCATCGATGTCCAAAAAAGAATGTCCATCGATGTCCAAAGAATGATGTCCATCAATGACCAAAGAATGATGTCCATCGATGTCCAAAGAATGATGTCCATGGATGTCCAAAGAATGATGTCCATGGATGTCCAAAGAATGATGTCCATTGATGTCCAAAGAATGATGTCCATCGATGTCCAAAAAAGAATGTCCATCGATGTCCAAAGAATGATGTACATCGATGACCAAAGAATGATGTCCATCGATGTCCAAAGAATGATGTCCATCGATGTCCAAAGAATGATGTCCATGGATGTCCAAAGAATGATGTCCATGGATGTCCAAAGAATGATGTCCATCGATGTCCAAAAAAGAATGTCCATCGATGTCCAAAGAATGATGTCCATCGATGACCAAAGAATGATGTCCATCGATGTCCAAAGAATGATGTCCATGGATGTCCAAAGAATGATGTCCATGGATGTCCAAATAATGATGACCATCGATGTCCAAAAAAGAATGTCCATCGATTTCCAAAGCATGATGTCCACCGGTGTCCAAAGAATGATGTGCATCGAAGTCCAAAGAATGATGTCCATCGATGTCGAAAAAAGAATGTCCATCGATGTCCAAAATCATGCCCAGCAATATCAACAAATATTGTGGACTGGTGAGATAGACTTCACTGTTATGATTTTAAGCCTACAGCACCTGGTACTCCAAGCAGATTTAACATCCACAATTCTGACCAGGCCCAGCCCTTCTTCTCTTCCGAGATGAAATGAGATCGAGCGTATTTAGGGTGGCTAGGCCATAGGCGTGTCATTTTTTAGCAATTGTACTGTACGCAATCACTGGGCAAACAACTTGTCTGGTGATTTTCAAAGAAATAATTTCCAGCGATGTCCAAAAAATAATGTCTTACAATATCCAAAACAATATCCATTGTTGTCAATAATATCAAGAATGATGTCCATCGATGTCCAAAGAATAATGTCCATCGATGTCCAAAGAATGATGTCCATCGATGTCCAAAAAAGAATGTCCATCGATGTCCAAAGAATGATGTCCATCGATGACCAAAGAATGATGTCCATAGATGTCCAAAAAAGAATGTCCATCGATGTCCAAAATCATGCCCAGCAATATCAACAAATATTGTGGACTGGTGAGATAGACTTCACTGTTATGATTTTAAGCCTACAGCACCTGGTACTCCCAGCAGATTTACCATCCACAATTCTAACCAGGCCCAGCCCTTCTTCACTTCCGAGATAAAATGAGATCGGGCGTATTTAGGGTGGCTAGGCCATAGGCATGTCATTTTTTAGCAACTGTACTGTACGCAATCACTGGACAAACAAATTGTCCGGTGATTTTAAAACAAATAATCTTAAGAGATTTCCAAAAAATAATGTCTTTCAATATCCAAAACAATATCCAGTGATTTCCAAAATATCAAGAATGATGTCCATGGATGTCCAAAGAATGATGTCCATCGATGTCCAAAAAAGAATGTCCATCGATGTCCAAAGAATGATATCCATCGATGACCAAAGAATGATTTCCATCGATGACCAAAGAATGATGTCCATCGATGAAAAAAAAAGAATGTCCATCGATGTCCAAAATCATGCCCAGCAATATCAACAAATATTGTGGACTGGTGAGATAGACTTCACTGTTATGATTTTAAGCCTACAGCACCTGTTACTCCCAGCAGATTTACCATCCACAATTTTAACAAGGCCCAGCCCTTCTTTGCTTCAAAGATAAAATGAGATCGGGCGTATGTAGGCTGGCTAGGCCATAGGCGTGTCATTTTTTAACAATTGTACTGTACGCAATCACTGGACAAACAAATTGTCTGGTGATTTTCAAAGAAATAATCTCCAGCGGTGTCCAAAAAATAATGTCTTACAATATCCAAAACAATATCCATTGAAGTCAATAATATAAAGAATGATGTCCATCGATGTCCAAAGAATGATGTCCATCGATGTCCAAAAAAGAATGTCCAACGATGTCCAAAGAATGATGTCCATCGATGACCAAAGAATGATGTCCATCGATGACCAAAGAATGATGTCCATGGATGTCCAAAAAAGAATGTCCATCGGTGTCCAAAATAATGCCCAGCAATATCAATAAATATTGTGGACTGGTGAGATAGACTTTACTGTTATGATTTTAAGCCTACAGCACCTGGTACTCCCAGCAGATTTACCATCCACAATTCTAACCAGGCCCAGCCCTTCTTCACTTCCGAGATAAAATGAGATCGGGCGTATTTAGGGTGGCTAGGCCATAGGCATGTCATTTTTTAGCAACTGTACTGTACGCAATCACTGGACAAACAAATTGTCCAGTGATTTTAAAACAAATAATCTTAAGAGATTTCCAAAAAATAATGTCTTTCAATATCCAAAACAATATCCAGTGATTTCCAAAATACCAAGAATGATGTCCATGGATGTCCAAAGAATGATTTCCATCGATGTCTAAAAAAGAATGTCCAACGATGTCCAAAGAATGATGTCCATCGATGACCAAAGAATGATGTCCATCGATGACCAAAGAATGATGTCCATGGACGTCCAAAAAAGAATGTCCATCGGTGTCCAAAATAATGCCCAGCAATATCAACAAATATTGTGGACTGGTGAGATAGACTTCACTGTTATGATTTTAAGCCTACAGCACCTGGTACTCCCAGCAGATTTACCATCCACAATTTTAACAAGGCCATGCCCTTCTTCGCTTCCAAGATAAAATGAGATCGGGCGTATGTAGGGTGGTTAGGCCATAGGTGTGTCATTTTTTAACAATTCTACTGTACGCAATCACTGGACAAACAAATTGTCTGGTGATTTTCAAAGAAATAATCTCCAGCGATGTCCAAAAAATAATGTCTTACAATATTCAAAACAATATCCATTGATGTCAATAATATAAAGAATGATGTCCATCGATGTCCAAAGAATGATGTCGATCGATGTCCAAAAAAGAATGTCCAACGATGTCCAAAGAATGATGTCCATCGATGACCAAAGAATGATTTCCATCGATGACCAAAGAATGATGTCCATGGATGTCCAAAAAAGAATGTCCATCGGTGTCCAAAATCATGCCCAGCAATATCAATAAATATTGTGGACTGGTGAGATAGACTTTACTGTTATTATTTTAAGCCTACAGCACCTGGTACTCCCAGCAGATTTACCATCCACAATTCTAACCAGGCCCAGCCCTTCTTCACTTCCGAGATAAAATGAGATCGGGCGTATTTAGGGTGGCTAGGCCATAGGCATGTCATTTTTTAGCAACTGTACTGTACGCAATCACTGGACAAACAAATTGTCCGGTGATTTTAAAACAAATAATCTTAAGAGATTTCCAAAAAATAATGTCTTTCAATATCCAAAACAATATCCAGTGATTTCCAAAATATCAAGAATGATGTCCATGGATGTCCAAAGAATGATGTCCATCGATGTCCAAAAAAGAATGTCCATCGATGTCCAAAGAATGATTTCTATTGATATCCAAAAAAGAATGTCCATTGATGTCCAAAGAATGATGTCCATCGATGTCCAAAGAATGATGTCCATCGATGTCCAAAGAATGATGTCCATCGATGTCCAACGAATGATGTCCATCGATGTCCAAAAAAGAATGTCCATCGATGTCCAAAGAATGATGTCCATCGATGTCCAAAAAATAATGTCCATCGATGTCCAAAGAATGATGTCCATCGATGTCCAAAGAATGATGTCCATCGATGTCCAACGAATGATGTCCATCGATGTCCAAAAAAGAATGTCCATCGATGTCCAAAGAATGATGTCCATCGATGACCAAAGAATGATGTCCATCGATGTCCAAAGAATGATGTCCATCGATGTCCAAAGAATGATGTCCATGGATGTCCAAAGAATGATGTCCATGGATGTCCAAAGAATGATGTCCATCGATGTCCAAAAAAGAATGTCCATCGATGTCCAAAGAATGATGTCCATCAATGACCAAAGAATGATGTCCATCGATGTCCAAAGAATGATGTCCATGGATGTCCAAAGAATGATGTCCATGGATGTCCAAAGAAAGATGTCCATTGATGTCCAAAGAATGATGTCCATCGATGTCCAAAAAAGAATGTCCATCGATGTCCAAAGAATGATGTACATCGATGACCAAAGAATGATGTCCATCGATGTCCAAAGAATGATGTCCATGGATGTCCAAAGAATGATGTCCATGGATGTGCAAAGAATGATGTCCATGGATGTCCAAAGAATGATGTCCATCGATGTCCAAAAAAGAATGTCCATCGATGTCCAAAGAATGATGTCCATCGATGACCAAAGAATGATGTCCATCGATGTCCAAAGAATGATGTCCATCGATGTCCAAAGAATGATGTCCATGGATGTCCAAATAATGATGACAATCGATGTCCAAAAAAGAATGTCCATCGATTTCCAAAGAATGATGTCCATCGGTGTCCAAAGAATGATGTGCATCGAAGTCCAAAGAATGATGTCCATCGATGTCGAAAAAAGAATGTCCATCGATGTCCAAAATCATGCCCAGCAATATCAACAAATATTGTGGACTGGTGAGATAGACTTCACTGTTATGATTTTAAGACTACAGCACCTGGTACTCCAAGCAGATTTAACATCCACAATTCTGACCAGGCCCAGCCCTTCTTCTCTTCCGAGATAAAATGAGATCGAGCGTATTTAGGGTGGCTAGGCTATAGGCGTGTCATTTTTTAGCAATTGTACTGTACGCAATCACTGGGCAAACAACTTGTCTGGTGATTTTCAAAGAAATAATTTCCAGCGATGTCCAAAAAATAATGTCTTACAATATCCAAAACAATATCCATTGTTGTCAATAATATCAAGAATGATGTCCATCGATGTCCAAAGAATGATGTCCATCGATGTCCAAAGAATGATGTCCATCGATGTCCAAAAAAGAATGTCCATCGATGTCCAAAGAATGATGTCCATCGATGACCAAAGAATGATGTCCATAGATGTCCAAAAAAGAATGTCCATCGATGTCCAAAATCATGCCCAGCAATATCAACAAATATTGTGGACTGGTGAGATAGACTTCACTGTTATGATTTTAAGCCTACAGCACCTGGTACTCCCAGCAGATTTACCATCCACAATTCTAACCAGGCCCAGCCCTTCTTCACTTCCGAGATAAAATGAGATCGGGCGTATTTAGGGTGGCTAGGCCATAGGCATGTCATTTTTTAGCAACTGTACTGTACGCAATCACTGGAAAAACAAATTGTCCGGTGATTTTAAAACAAATAATCTTAAGAGATTTCCAAAAAAAAATGTCTTTCAATATCCAAAACAATATCCAGTGATTTCCAAAATATCAAGAATGATGTCCATGGATGTCCAAAGAATGATGTCCATCGATGTCCAAAAAAGAATGTCCATCGATGTCCAAAGAATGATATCCATCGATGACCAAAGAATGATGTCCATCGATGACCAAAGAATGATGTCCATCGATGAAAAAAAAAGAATGTCCATCGATGTCCAAAATCATGCCCAGCAATATCAACAAATATTGTGGACTGGTGAGATAGACTTCACTGTTATGATTTTAAGACTACAGCACCTGGTACTCCAAGCAGATTTAACATCCACAATTCTGACAAGGCCCAGCCCTTCTTCTCTTCCGAGATGAAATGAGATCGAGCGTATTTAGGGTGGCTAGGCCATAGGCGTGTCATTTTTTAGCAATTGTAC
Source organism: Staurois parvus (assembly GCF_062004578.1). Taxonomy (NCBI): domain Eukaryota; kingdom Metazoa; phylum Chordata; class Amphibia; order Anura; family Ranidae; genus Staurois; species Staurois parvus. The sequence goes on from NW_028318072.1 coordinate 201,586, forward strand.
TGTACGCAATCACTGGGCAAACAACTTGTCTGGTGATTTTAAAATAAATAATTTCCAGCGATGTCCAAAAAATAATGTCTTACAATATCCAAAACAATATCCATTGTTGTCAATAATATCAAGAATGATGTCCATCGATGTCCAAAGAATGATGTCCATCGATGTCCAAAGAATGATGTCCATCGATGTCCAAAAAAGAATGTCCATCGATGTCCAAAGAATGATGTCCATCGATGTCCAAAGAATGATGTCCATCGATGACCAAAGAATGATGTCCATAGATGTCCAAAAAAGAATGTCCATCGATGTCCAAAATCATGCCCAGCAATATCAACAAATATTGTGGACTGGTGAGATAGACTTCACTGTTATGATTTTAAGCCTACAGCACCTGGTACTCCCAGCAGATTTACCATCCACAATTCTAACCAGGCCCAGCCCTTCTTCACTTCCGAGATAAAATGAGATCGGGAGTATTTAGGGTGGCTAGGCCATAGGCATGTCATTTTTTAGCAACTGTACTGTACGCAATCACTGGACAAACAAATTGTCCGGTGATTTTAAAACAAATAATCTTAAAAGATTTCCAAAAAATAATGTCTTTCAATATCCAAAACAATATCCAGTGATTTCCAAAATATCAAGAATGATGTCCATGGATGTCCAAAGAATGATGTCCATCGATGTCCAAAAAAGAATGTCCATCGATGTCCAAAGAATGATATCCATCGATGACCAAAGAATGATTTCCATCGATGACCAAAGAATGATGTCCATCGATGAAAAAAAAAGAATGTCCATCGATGTCCAAAATCATGCCCAGAAATATCAACAAATATTGTGGACTGGTGAGATAGACTTCACTGTTATGATTTTAAGCCTACAGCACCTGGTACTCCCAGCAGATTTACCATCCACAATTTTAACAAGTCCCAGCCCTTCTTTGCTTCAAAGATAAAATGAGATCGGGCGTATGTAGGCTGGCTAGGCCATAGGCGTGTCATTTTTTAACAATTGTACTGTACGCAATCACTGGACAAACAAATTGTCTGGTGATTTTCAAAGAAATAATCTCCAGCGGTGTCCAAAAAATAATGTCTTACAATATCCAAAACAATATCCATTGATGTCAATAATATAAAGAATGATGTCCATCGATGTCCAAAGAATGATGTCCATCGATGTCCAAAAAAGAATGTCCAACGATGTCCAAAGAATGATGTCCATCGATGACAAAAGAATGATGTCCATCGATGACCAAAGAATGATGTCCATGGATGTCCAAAAAAGAATGTCCATCGGTGTCCAAAATAATGCCCAGCAATATCAATAAATATTGTGGACTGGTGAGATAGACTTTACTGTTATGATTTTAAGCCTACAGCACCTGGTACTCCCAGCAGATTTACCATCCACAATTCTAACCAGGCCCAGCCCTTCTTCACTTCCGAGATAAAATGAGATCGGGCGTATTTAGGGTGGCTAGGCCATAGGCATGTCATTTTTTAGCAACTGTACTGTACGCAATCACTGGACAAACAAATTGTCCGGTGATTTTAAAACAAATAATCTTAAGAGATTTCCAAAAAATAATGTCTTTCAATATCCAAAACAATATCCAGTGATTTCCAAAATACCAAGAATGATGTCCATGGATGTCCAAAGAATGATTTCCATCGATGTCTAAAAAAGAATGTCCAACGATGTCCAAAGAATGATGTCCATCGATGACCAAAGAATGATGTCCATCGATGACCAAAGAATGATGTCCATGGATGTCCAAAAAAGAATGTCCATCGGTGTCCAAAATAATGCCCAGCAATATCAACAAATATTGTGGACTGGTGAGATAGACTTCACTGTTATGATTTTAAGCCTACAGCACCTGGTACTCCCAGCAGATTTACCATCCACAATTTTAACAAGGCCCAGCCCTTCTTCGCTTCCAAGATAAAATGAGATCGGGCGTATGTAGGGTGGCTAGGCCATAGGCATGTCATTTTTTAGCAACTGTACTGTACGCAATCACTGGACAAACAAATTGTCCGGTGATTTTAAAACAAATAATCTTAAGAGATTTCCAAAAAATAATGTCTTTCAATATCCAAAACAATATCCAGTGATTTCCAAAATATCAAGAATGATGTCCATGGATGTCCAAAGAATGATGTCCATCGATGTCCAAAAAAGAATGTCCATCGATGTCCAAAGAATGATTTCTATTGATATCCAAAAAAGAATGTCCATCGATGTCCAAAGAATGATGTCCATCGATGTCCAACGAATGATGTCCATCGATGTCCAACGAATGATGTCCATCGATGTCCAACGAATGATGTCCATCGATGTCCAAAAAAGAATGTCCATCGATGTCCAAAGAATGATGTCCATCGATGTCCAAAGAATGATGTCCATCGATGTCCAACGAATGATGTCCATCGATGTCCAAAAAAGAATGTCCATCGATGTCCAAAGAATGATGTCCATCGATGACCAAAGAATGATGTCCATGGATGTCCAAAGAATGATGTCCATGGATGTCCAAAGAATGATGTCCATGGATGTCCAAAGAATGATGTCCATCGATGTCCAAAAAAGAATGTCCATCGATGTCCAAAGAATGATGTCCATCAATGACCAAAGAATGATGTCCATCGATGTCCAAAGAATGATGTCCATGGATGTCCAAAGAATGATGTCCATGGATGTCCAAAGAATGATGTCCATTGATGTCCAAAGAATGATGTCCATCGATGTCCAAAAAAGAATGTCCATCGATGTCCAAAGAATGATGTACATCGATGACCAAAGAATGATGTCCATCGATGTCCAAAGAATGATGTCCATGGATGTCCAAAGAATGATGTCCATGGATGTCCAAAGAATGATGTCCATGGATGTCCAAAGAATGATGTCCATCGATGTCCAAAAAAGAATGTCCATCGATGTCCAAAGAATGATGTCCATCGATGACCAAAGAATGATGTCCATCGATGTCCAAAGAATGATGTCCATCGATGTCCAAAGAATGATGTCCATGGATGTCCAAATAATGATGACCATCGATGTCCAAAAAAGAATGTCCATCGATTTCCAAAGCATGATGTCCATCGGTGTCCAAAGAATGATGTGCATCGAAGTCCAAAGAATGATGTCCATCGATGTCGAAAAAAGAATGTCCATCGATGTCCAAAATCATGCCCAGCAATATCAACAAATATTGTGGACTGGTGAGATAGACTTCACTGTTATGATTTTAAGACTACAGCACCTGGTACTCCAAGCAGATTTAACATCCACAATTCTGACCAGGCCCAGCCCTTCTTCTCTTCCGAGATAAAATGAGATCGAGCGTATTTAGGGTGGCTAGGCCATAGGCGTGTCATTTTTTAGCAATTGTACTGTACGCAATCACTGGGCAAACAACTTGTCTGGTGATTTTCAAAGAAATAATTTCCAGCGATGTCCAAAAAATAATGTCTTACAATATCCAAAACAATATCCATTGTTGTCAATAATATCAAGAATGATGTCCATCGATGTCCAAAGAATGATGTCCATCGATGTCCAAAGAATGATGTCCATCGATGTCCAAAAAAGAATGTCCATCGATGTCCAAAGAATGATGTCCATCGATGACCAAAGAATGATGTCCATAGATGTCCAAAAAAGAATGTCCATCGATGTCCAAAATCATGCCCAGCAATATCAACAAATATTGTGGACTGGTGAGATAGACTTCACTGTTATGATTTTAAGCCTACAGCACCTGGTACTCCCAGCAGATTTACCATCCACAATTCTAAGCAGGCCCAGCCCTTCTTCACTTCCGAGATAAAATGAGATCGGGCGTATTTAGGGTGGCTAGGCCATAGGCATGTCATTTTTTAGCAACTGTACTGTACGCAATCACTGGACAAACAAATTGTCCGGTGATTTTAAAACAAATAATCTTAAGAGATTTCCAAAAAATAATGTCTTTCAATATCCAAAACAATATCCAGTGATTTCCAAAATATCAAGAATGATGTCCATGGATGTCCAAAGAATGATGTACATCGATGTCCAAAAAAGAATGTCCATCGATGTCCAAAGAATGATATCCATCGATGACCAAAGAATGATGTCCATCGATGACCAAAGAATGATGTCCATCGATGAAAAAAAAAGAATGTCCATCGATGTCCAAAATCATGCCCAGCAATATCAACAAATATTGTGGACTGGTGAGATAGACTTCACTGTTATGATTTTAAGACTACAGCACCTGGTACTCCAAGCAGATTTAACATCCACAATTCTGACAAGGCCCAGCCCTTCTTCTCTTCCGAGATGAAATGAGATCGAGCGTATTTAGGGTGGCTAGGCCATAGGCGTGTCATTTTTTAGCAATTGTACTGTACGCAAACACTGGGCAAACAACTTGTCTGGTGATTTTAAAAGAAATAATTTCCAGCGATGTCCAAAAAATAATGTCTTACAATATCCAAAACAATATCCATTGTTGTCAATAATATCAAGAATGATGTCCATCGATTTCCAAAGAATGATGTCCATCGATGTCCAAAGAATGATGTCCATCGATGTCCAAAGAATGATGTCCATCGATGTCCAAAGAATGATGTCCATCGATGACCAAAGAATGATGTCCATAGATGTCCAAAAAAGAATGTCCATCGATGTCCAAAATCATGCCCAGCAATATCAACAAATATTGTGGACTGGTGAGATAGACTTCACTGTTATGATTTTAAGCCTACAGCACCTGGTACTCCCAGCAGATTTACCATCCACAATTCTAACCAGGCCCAGCCCTTCTTCACTTCCGAGATAAAATGAGATCGGGCGTATTTAGGGTGGCTAGGCCATAGGCATGTCATTTTTTAGCAACTGTACTGTACGCAATCACGGGACAAACAAATTGTCCGGTGATTTTAAAACAAATAATCTTAAGAGATTTCCAAAAAATAATGTCTTTCAATATCCAAAACAATATCCAGTGATTTCCAAAATTTCAAGAATGATGTCCATGGATGTCCAAAGAATGATGTCCATCGATGTCCAAAAAAGAATGTCCATCGATGTCCAAAATCATGCCCAGCAATATCAACAAATAATGTGGACTGGTGAGATAGACTTCACTGTTATGATTTTAAGCCTACAGCACCTGGTACTCCCAGCAGATTTACCATCCACAATTTTAACAAGGCCCAGCCCTTCTTCGCTTCAAAAATAAAATGAGATCGGGCGTATGTAGGCTGGCTAGGCCATAGGCGTGTCATTTTTTAACAATTGTACTGTACGCAATCACTGGACAAACAAATTGTCTGGTGATTTTCAAAGAAATAATCTCCAGCGATGTCCAAAAAATAATGTCTTACAATATCCAAAACAATATCCATTGATATCAATAATATAAAGAATGATGTCCATCGATGTCCAAAGAATGATGTCGATCGATGTCCAAAAGAGAATGTCCAACGATGTCCAAAGAATGATGTCCATCGATGACCAAAGAATGATTTCCATTGATGACCAAAGAATAATGTCCATGGATGTCCAAAAAAAAATGTCCATCGGTGTCCAAAATCATGCCCAGCAATATCAATAAATATTGTGGACTGGTGAGATAGACTTTACTGTTATGATTTTAAGCCTACAGCACCTGGTACTCCCAGCAGATTTACCATCCACAATTCTAACCAGGCCCAGCCCTTCTTCACTTCCAAGATAAAATGAGATCGGGCGTATTTAGGGTGGCTAGGCCATAGGCATGTCATTTTTTAGCAACTGTACTGTACGCAATCACTGGACAAACAAATTGTCCGGTGATTTTAAAACAAATAATCTTAAGAAATTTCCAAAAAATAATGTCTTTCAATATCCAAAACAATATCCAGTGATTTCCAAAATATCAAGAATGATGTCCATGGATGTCCAAAGAATGATGTCCATCGATGTCCAAAAAAGAATGTCCATCGATGTCCAAAGAATGATATCCATCGATGACCAAAGAATGATTTCCATCGATGACCAAAGAATGATGTCCATCGATGAAAAAAAAAGAATGTCCATCGATGTCCAAAATCATGCCCAGCAATATCAACAAATATTGTGGACTGGTGAGATAGACTTCACTGTTATGATTTTAAGCCTACAGCACCTGTTACTCCCAGCAGATTTACCATCCACAATTTTAACAAGGCCCAGCCCTTCTTTGCTTCAAAGATAAAATGAGATCGGGCGTATGTAGGCTGGCTAGGCCATAGGCGTGTCATTTTTTAACAATTGTACTGTACGCAATCACTGGACAAACAAATTGTCTGGTGATTTTCAAAGAAATAATCTCCAGCGGTGTCCAAAAAATAATGTCTTACAATATCCAAAACAATATCCATTGAAGTCAATAATATAAAGAATGATGTCCATCGATGTCCAAAGAATGATGTCCATCGATGTCCAAAAAAGAATGTCCAACGATGTCCAAAGAATGATGTCCATCGATGACCAAAGAATGATGTCCATCGATGACCAAAGAATGATGTCCATGGATGTCCAAAAAAGAATGTCCATCGGTGTCCAAAATAATGCCCAGCAATATCAATAAATATTGTGGACTGGTGAGATAGACTTTACTGTTATGATTTTAAGCCTACAGCACCTGGTACTCCCAGCAGATTTACCATCCACAATTCTAACCAGGCCCAGCCCTTCTTCACTTCCGAGATAAAATGAGATCGGGCGTATTTAGGGTGGCTAGGCCATAGGCATGTCATTTTTTAGCAACTGTACTGTACGCAATCACTGGACAAACAAATTGTCCAGTGATTTTAAAACAAATAATCTTAAGAGATTTCCAAAAAATAATGTCTTTCAATATCCAAAACAATATCCAGTGATTTCCAAAATACCAAGAATGATGTCCATGGATGTCCAAAGAATGATTTCCATCGATGTCTAAAAAAGAATGTCCAACGATGTCCAAAGAATGATGTCCATCGATGACCAAAGAATGATGTCCATCGATGACCAAAGAATGATGTCCATGGACGTCCAAAAAAGAATGTCCATCGGTGTCCAAAATAATGCCCAGCAATATCAACAAATATTGTGGACTGGTGAGATAGACTTCACTGTTATGATTTTAAGCCTACAGCACCTGGTACTCCCAGCAGATTTACCATCCACAATTTTAACAAGGCCATGCCCTTCTTCGCTTCCAAGATAAAATGAGATCGGGCGTATGTAGGGTGGTTAGGCCATAGGTGTGTCATTTTTTAACAATTCTACTGTACGCAATCACTGGACAAACAAATTGTCTGGTGATTTTCAAAGAAATAATCTCCAGCGATGTCCAAAAAATAATGTCTTACAATATTCAAAACAATATCCATTGATGTCAATAATATAAAGAATGATGTCCATCGATGTCCAAAGAATGATGTCGATCGATGTCCAAAAAAGAATGTCCAACGATGTCCAAAGAATGATGTCCATCGATGACCAAAGAATGATTTCCATCGATGACCAAAGAATGATGTCCATGGATGTCCAAAAAAGAATGTCCATCGGTGTCCAAAATCATGCCCAGCAATATCAATAAATATTGTGGACTGGTGAGATAGACTTTACTGTTATTATTTTAAGCCTACAGCACCTGGTACTCCCAGCAGATTTACCATCCACAATTCTAACCAGGCCCAGCCCTTCTTCACTTCCGAGATAAAATGAGATCGGGCGTATTTAGGGTGGCTAGGCCATAGGCATGTCATTTTTTAGCAACTGTACTGTACGCAATCACTGGACAAACAAATTGTCCGGTGATTTTAAAACAAATAATCTTAAGAGATTTCCAAAAAATAATGTCTTTCAATATCCAAAACAATATCCAGTGATTTCCAAAATATCAAGAATGATGTCCATGGATGTCCAAAGAATGATGTCCATCGATGTCCAAAAAAGAATGTCCATCGATGTCCAAAGAATGATTTCTATTGATATCCAAAAAAGAATGTCCATTGATGTCCAAAGAATGATGTCCATCGATGTCCAAAGAATGATGTCCATCGATGTCCAAAGAATGATGTCCATCGATGTCCAACGAATGATGTCCATCGATGTCCAAAAAAGAATGTCCATCGATGTCCAAAGAATGATGTCCATCGATGTCCAAAAAATAATGTCCATCGATGTCCAAAGAATGATGTCCATCGATGTCCAAAGAATGATGTCCATCGATGTCCAACGAATGATGTCCATCGATGTCCAAAAAAGAATGTCCATCGATGTCCAAAGAATGATGTCCATCGATGACCAAAGAATGATGTCCATCGATGTCCAAAGAATGATGTCCATCGATGTCCAAAGAATGATGTCCATGGATGTCCAAAGAATGATGTCCATGGATGTCCAAAGAATGATGTCCATCGATGTCCAAAAAAGAATGTCCATCGATGTCCAAAGAATGATGTCCATCAATGACCAAAGAATGATGTCCATCGATGTCCAAAGAATGATGTCCATGGATGTCCAAAGAATGATGTCCATGGATGTCCAAAGAAAGATGTCCATTGATGTCCAAAGAATGATGTCCATCGATGTCCAAAAAAGAATGTCCATCGATGTCCAAAGAATGATGTACATCGATGACCAAAGAATGATGTCCATCGATGTCCAAAGAATGATGTCCATGGATGTCCAAAGAATGATGTCCATGGATGTGCAAAGAATGATGTCCATGGATGTCCAAAGAATGATGTCCATCGATGTCCAAAAAAGAATGTCCATCGATGTCCAAAGAATGATGTCCATCGATGACCAAAGAATGATGTCCATCGATGTCCAAAGAATGATGTCCATCGATGTCCAAAGAATGATGTCCATGGATGTCCAAATAATGATGACAATCGATGTCCAAAAAAGAATGTCCATCGATTTCCAAAGCATGATGTCCATCGGTGTCCAAAGAATGATGTGCATCGAAGTCCAAAGAATGATGTCCATCGATGTCGAAAAAAGAATGTCCATCGATGTCCAAAATCATGCCCAGCAATATCAACAAATATTGTGGACTGGTGAGATAGACTTCACTGTTATGATTTTAAGACTACAGCACCTGGTACTCCAAGCAGATTTAACATCCACAATTCTGACCAGGCCCAGCCCTTCTTCTCTTCCGAGATAAAATGAGATCGAGCGTATTTAGGGTGGCTAGGCTATAGGCGTGTCATTTTTTAGCAATTGTACTGTACGCAATCACTGGGCAAACAACTTGTCTGGTGATTTTCAAAGAAATAATTTCCAGCGATGTCCAAAAAATAATGTCTTACAATATCCAAAACAATATCCATTGTTGTCAATAATATCAAGAATGATGTCCATCGATGTCCAAAGAATGATGTCCATCGATGTCCAAAGAATGATGTCCATCGATGTCCAAAAAAGAATGTCCATCGATGTCCAAAGAATGATGTCCATCGATGACCAAAGAATGATGTCCATAGATGTCCAAAAAAGAATGTCCATCGATGTCCAAAATCATGCCCAGCAATATCAACAAATATTGTGGACTGGTGAGATAGACTTCACTGTTATGATTTTAAGCCTACAGCACCTGGTACTCCCAGCAGATTTACCATCCACAATTCTAACCAGGCCCAGCCCTTCTTCACTTCCGAGATAAAATGAGATCGGGCGTATTTAGGGTGGCTAGGCCATAGGCATGTCATTTTTTAGCAACTGTACTGTACGCAATCACTGGAAAAACAAATTGTCCGGTGATTTTAAAACAAATAATCTTAAGAGATTTCCAAAAAAAAATGTCTTTCAATATCCAAAACAATATCCAGTGATTTCCAAAATATCAAGAATGATGTCCATGGATGTCCAAAGAATGATGTCCATCGATGTCCAAAAAAGAATGTCCATCGATGTCCAAAGAATGATTTCTATTGATATCCAAAAAAGAATGTCCATCGATGTCCAAAGAATGATGTCCATCGATGTCCAACGAATGATGTCCATCGATGTCCAACGAATGATGTCCATCGATGTCCAACGAATGATGTCCATCGATGTCCAAAAAAGAATGTCCATCGATGTCCAAAGAATGATGTCCATCGATGTCCAAAGAATGATGTCCATCGATGTCCAACGAATGATGTCCATCGATGTCCAAAAAAGAATGTCCATCGATGTCCAAAGAATGATGTCCATCGATGACCAAAGAATGATGTCCATGGATGTCCAAAGAATGATGTCCATGGATGTCCAAAGAATGATGTCCATGGATGTCCAAAGAATGATGTCCATCGATGTCCAAAAAAGAATATCCATCGATGTCCAAAGAATGATGTCCATCAATGACCAAAGAATGATGTCCATCGATGTCCAAAGAATGATGTCCATGGATGTCCAAAGAATGATGTCCATGGATGTCCAAAGAATGATGTCCATTGATGTCCAAAGAATGATGTCCATCGATGTCCAAAAAAGAATGTCCATCGATGTCCAAAGAATGATGTACATCGATGACCAAAGAATGATGTCCATCGATGTCCAAAGAATGATGTCCATGGATGTCCAAAGAATGATGTCCATGGATGTCCAAAGAATGATGTCCATGGATGTCCAAAGAATGATGTCCATCGATGTCCAAAAAAGAATGTCCATCGATGTCCAAAGAATGATGTCCATCGATGACCAAAGAATGATGTCCATCGATGTCCAAAGAATGATGTCCATCGATGTCCAAAGAATGATGTCCATGGATGTCCAAATAATGATGACCATCGATGTCCAAAAAAGAATGTCCATCGATTTCCAAAGCATGATGTCCATCGGTGTCCAAAGAATGATGTGCATCGAAGTCCAAAGAATGATGTCCATCGATGTCGAAAAAAGAATGTCCATCGATGTCCAAAATCATGCCCAGCAATATCAACAAATATTGTGGACTGGTGAGATAGACTTCACTGTTATGATTTTAAGACTACAGCACATGGTACTCCAAGCAGATTTAACATCCACAATTCTGACCAGGCCCAGCCCTTCTTCTCTTCCGAGATAAAATGAGATCGAGCGTATTTAGGGTGGCTAGGCCATAGGCGTGTCATTTTTTAGCAATTGTACTGTACGCAATCACTGGGCAAACAACTTGTCTGGTGATTTTCAAAGAAATAATTTCCAGCGATGTCCAAAAAATAATGTCTTACAATATCCAAAACAATATCCATTGTTGTCAATAATATCAAGAATGATGTCCATCGATGTCCAAAGAATGATGTCCATCGATGTCCAAAGAATGATGTCCATCGATGTCCAAAAAAGAATGTCCATCGATGTCCAAAGAATGATGTCCATCGATGACCAAAGAATGATGTCCATAGATGTCCAAAAAAGAATGTCCATCGATGTCCAAAATCATGCCCAGCAATATCAACAAATATTGTGGACTGGTGAGATAGACTTCACTGTTATGATTTTAAGCCTACAGCACCTGGTACTCCCAGCAGATTTACCATCCACAATTCTAACCAGGCCCAGCCCTTCTTCACTTCCGAGATAAAATGAGATCGGGCGTATTTAGGGTGGCTAGGCCATAGGCATGTCATTTTTTAGCAACTGTACTGTACGCAATCACTGGACAAACAAATTGTCCGGTGATTTTAAAACAAATAATCTTAAGAGATTTCCAAAAAATAATGTCTTTCAATATCCAAAACAATATCCAGTGATTTCCAAAATATCAAGAATGATGTCCATGGATGTCCAAAGAATGATGTACATCGATGTCCAAAAAAGAATGTCCATCGATGTCCAAAGAATGATATCCATCGATGACCAAAGAATGATGTCCATCGATGACCAAAGAATGATGTCCATCGATGAAAAAAAAAGAATGTCCATCGATGTCCAAAATCATGCCCAGCAATATCAACAAATATTGTGGACTGGTGAGATAGACTTCACTGTTATGATTTTAAGACTACAGCACCTGGTACTCCAAGCAGATTTAACATCCACAATTCTGACAAGGCCCAGCCCTTCTTCTCTTCCGAGATGAAATGAGATCGAGCGTATTTAGGGTGGCTAGGCCATAGGCGTGTCATTTTTTAGCAATTGTACTGTACGCAAACACTGGGCAAACAACTTGTCTGGTGATTTTAAAAGAAATAATTTCCAGCGATGTCCAAAAAATAATGTCTTACAATATCCAAAACAATATCCATTGTTGTCAATAATATCAAGAATGATGTCCATCGATTTCCAAAGAATGATGTCCATCGATGTCCAAAGAATGATGTCCATCGATGTCCAAAAAAGAATGTCCATCGATGTCCAAAGAATGATGTCCATCGATGACCAAAGAATGATGTCCATAGATGTCCAAAAAAGAATGTCCATCGATGTCCAAAATCATGCCCAGCAATATCAACAAATATTGTGGACTGGTGAGATAGACTTCACTGTTATGATTTTAAGCCTACAGCACCTGGTACTCCCAGCAGATTTACCATCCACAATTCTAACCAGGCCCAGCCCTTCTTCACTTCCGAGATAAAATGAGATCGGGCGTATTTAGGGTGGCTAGGCCATAGGCATGTCATTTTTTAGCAACTGTACTGTACGCAATCACGGGACAAACAAATTGTCCGGTGATTTTAAAACAAATAATCTTAAGAGATTTCCAAAAAATAATGTCTTTCAATATCCAAAACAATATCCAGTGATTTCCAAAATTTCAAGAATGATGTCCATGGATGTCCAAAGAATGATGTCCATCGATGTCCAAAAAAGAATGTCCATCGATGTCCAAAATCATGCCCAGCAATATCAACAAATAATGTGGACTGGTGAGATAGACTTCACTGTTATGATTTTAAGCCTACAGCACCTGGTACTCCCAGCAGATTTACCATCCACAATTTTAACAAGGCCCAGCCCTTCTTCGCTTCAAAAATAAAATGAGATCGGGCGTATGTAGGCTGGCTAGGCCATAGGCGTGTCATTTTTTAGCAATTGTACTGTACGCAATCACTGGACAAACAAATTGTCTGGTGATTTTCAAAGAAATAATCTCCAGCGATGTCCAAAAAATAATGTCTTACAATATCCAAAACAATATCCATTGATGTCAATAATATAAAGAATGATGTCCATCGATGTCCAAAGAATGATGTCGATCGATGTCCAAAAGAGAATGTCCAACGATGTCCAAAGAATGATGTCCATCGATGACCAAAGAATGATTTCCATCGATGACCAAAGAATAATGTCCATGGATGTCCAAAAAAAAATGTCCATCGGTGTCCAAAATCATGCCCAGCAATATCAATAAATATTGTGGACTGGTGAGATAGACTTTACTGTTATGATTTTAAGCCTACAGCACCTGGTACTCCCAGCAGATTTACCATCCACAATTCTAACCAGGCCCAGCCCTTCTTCACTTCCAAGATAAAATGAGATCGGGCGTATTTAGGGTGGCTAGGCCATAGGCATGTCATTTTTTAGCAACTGTACTGTACGCAATCACTGGACAAACAAATTGTCCGGTGATTTTAAAACAAATAATCTTAAGAAATTTCCAAAAAATAATGTCTTTCAATATCCAAAACAATATCCAGTGATTTCCAGAATATCAAGAATGATGTCCATGGATGTCCAAAGAATGATGTCCATCGATGTCCAAAAAAGAATGTCCATCGATGTCCAAAGAATGATGTCCATCGATGACCAAAGAATGATGTCCATCGATGACCAAAGAATGATGTCCATCGATGACCAAAAAAGAATGTCCATCGATGTCCAAAATCATGCCCAGCAATATCAACAAATATTGTGGACTGGGGAGATAGACTTCACTGTTATGATTTTAAGCCTACAGCACCTGGTACTCCCAGCAGATTTACCATCCACAATTTTAACAAGGCGCAGCCCTTCTTCGCTTCAAAGATAAAATGAGATCGGGCGTATGTAGGGTGGCTAGGCCATAGGCGTGTCATTTTTTAACAATTGTATTATACGCAATCACTGGACAAACAAATTGTCTGGTGATTTTAAAAGAAATAATCTCCAGCGATGTCCAAAAAATAATGTCTTACAATATCCAAAACAATATCCATTGATGTCAATAATATAAAGAATGATGTCCATCGATGTCCAAAGAATGAAGTCGATCGATGTTCAAAAAAGAATGTCGAACGATGTCCAAAGAATGATGTCCATCGATGACCAAAGAATGATGTCCATCGATGACCAAAGAATGATGTCCATGGATGTCCAAAAAAGAATGTCCATCGGTGTCATAAATCATGCCCAGCAATATCAATAAATATTGTGGACTGGTGAGATAAACTTTACTGTTATGATTTTAAGCCTACAGCACCTGGTACTCCCAGCAGATTTACCATCCACAATTCTAACCAGGCCCAGCCCTTCTTCACTTCCGAGATAAAATGAGATCGGGCGTATTTAGGGTGGCTAGGCCATAGGCATGTCATTTTTTAGCAACTGTACTGTACGCAATCACTGGACAAACAAATTGTCCGGTGATTTTAAAACAAATAATCTTAAGAGATTTCCAAAAAATAATGTCTTTCAATATCCAAAACAATATCCAGTGATTTCCAAAATATCAAGAATGATGTCCATGGATGTCCAAAGAATGATGTCCATCGATGTCCAAAAAAGAATGTCCATCGATGTCCAAAGAATGATGTCCATTGATGTCCGAAAAAGAATGTCCATCGATGTCCAAAGAATGATGTCCATCGATGTCCAAAGAATGATGTCCATCGATGTCCAAAGAATGATGTGAATCGATGTCCAAAGAATGATGTCCATCGATGTCCAACGAATGATGTCTATCGATGTCCAAAAAAGAATGTCCATCGATGTCCAAAGAATGATGTCCATCGATGACCAAAGAATGATGTCCATCGATGACCAAAGAATGATGTCCATCGATGTCCAAAGAATGATGTCCATCGATGTCCAAAGAATGATGTCCATGGATGTCCAAAGAATGATGTCCATGGATGTCCAAAGAATGATGTCCATTGATGTCCAAAAAAGAATGTCCATCGATGTCCAAAGAATGATGTCCATCAATGACCAAAGAATGATGTCCATCGATGTCCAAAGAATGATGTCCATGGATGTTCAAAGAATGATGTCCATGGATGTCCAAAGAATGATGTCCATTGATGTCCAAAGAATGATGTCCATCGATGTCCAAAGAATGATGTCCATCGATGTCCAAAAAAGAATGTCCATCGATGTCCAAAGAATGATGTCCATCGATGTCCAAAAAAGAATGTCCATCGATGTCCAAAGAATGATGTACATCGATGACCAAAGAATGATGTCCATCGATGTCCAAAGAATGATGTCCATCGATGTCCAAAGAATGATGTCCATGGATGTCCAAAGAATGATGTCCATGGATGTCCAAAGAATGATGTCCATCGATGTCCAAAAAAGAATGTCCATCGATGTCCAAAGAATGATGTCTATCGATGACCAAAGAATGATGTCCATCGATGTCCAAAGAATGATGTCCATCGATGTCCAAAGAATGATGTCCATGGATGTCCAAAGAATGATGTCCATCGATGTCCAAAAAAGAATGTCCATCGATTTCCAAAGAATGATGTCCATCGATGTCCAAAGAATGATGTGCATCGAAGTCCAAAGAATGATGTCCATCGATGTCGAAAAAAGAATGTCCATCGATGTCCAAAATCATGCCCAGCAATATCAACAAATATTGTGCACTGGTGAGATAGACTTCACTGTTATGATTTTAAGACTACAGCACCTGGTACTCCAAGAAGATTTAACATCCACTATTCTGACCAGGCCCAGCCCTTCTTCTCTTCCGAGATAAAATGAGATCGAGCGTATTTAGGGTGGCTAGGCCATAGGCGTGTCATTTTTTAGCAATTGTACTGTACGCAATCACTGGACAAACAAATTGTCTGGTGATTTTCAAAGAAATAATTTCCAGCGATGTCCAAAAAATAATGTCTTACAATATCCAAAACAATATCCATTGATGTCAATAATATCAAGGATGATGTCCATCGATGTCCAAAGAATGATCTCCATCGATGTCCAAAGAATGATGTCCATCGATGTCCAAAAAAGAATGTCCATTGATGTCCAAAGAATGATGTCCATCGATGACCAAAGAATGATGTCCATAGATGTCCAAAAAAGAATGTCCATCGATGTCCAAAATCATACCCAGCAATATCAACAAATATTGTGGACTGGTGAGATAGACTTCACTGTTATGATTTTAAGTCTACAGCACCTGGTACTCCCAGCAGATTTACCATCCACAATACTAACCAGGCCCAGCCCTTCTTCACTTCCGAGATAAAATGAGATCGGGTGTATTTAGGGTGGCTAGGCCATAGGCATGTCATTTTTTAGCAACTGTACTGTACGCAATCACTGGACAAACAAATTGTCCGGTGATTTTAAAACAAATTATCTTAAGAGATTTCCAAAAATTAATGTCTTTCAATATCCAAAACAATATTCAGTGATTTCCAAAATATCAAGAATGATGTCCATGGATGTCCAAAGAATGATGTCCATCGATGTCCAAAAAAGAATGTCCATCGATGTCCAAAGAATGATGTCCATCGATGACCAAAGAATGATGTCCATCGATGACCAAAGAATGATGTCCATCGATGAAAAAAAAAGAATGTCCATCGATGTCCAAAATCATGCCCAGCAATATCAACAAATATTGTGGACTGGTGAGATAGACTTCACTGTTATGATTTTAAGCCTACAGCACCTGGTACTCCCAGCAGATTTACCATCCACAATTTTAACAAGGCCCAGCCCTTCTTCGCTTCAAAGATAAAATGAGATCGGGCGTATGTAGTCTGGCTAGGCCATAGGCGTGTCATTTTTTAACAATTGTACTGTACGCAATCACTGGACAAACAAATTGTCTGGTGATTTTCAAAGAAATAATCTCCAGCGATGTCTAAAAAATAATGTCTTACAATATCCAAAACAATATCCATTGATGTCAATAATATAAAGAATGATGTCCATCGATGTCCAAAGAATGATGTCGATCGATGTCCAAAAAAGAATGTCCAACGATGTCCAAAGAATGATGTCCATCGATGACCAAAGAATGATGTCCATCGATGACCAAAGAATGATGTCCATGGATGTCCAAAAAAGAATGTCCATCGGTGTCCAAAATCATGCCCAGCAATATCAATAAATATTGTGGACTGGTGAGATAGACTTTACTGTTATGATTTTAAGCCTACAGCACCTGGTACTCCCAGCAGATTTAACATCCACAATTCTGACCAGGCCCAGCCCTTCTTCTCTTCCGAGATAAAATGAGATCGAGCGTATTTAGGGTGGCTAGGCCATAGGCGTGTCATTTTTTAGCAATTGTACTGTACGCAATCACTGGACAAACAAATTGTCTGGTGATTTTCAAAGAAATAATTTCCAGCGATGTCCAAAAAATAATGTCTTACAATATCCAAAACAATATCCATTGATGTCAATAATATCAAGGATGATGTCCATCGATGTCCAAAGAATGATCTCCATCGATGTCCAAAGAATGATGTCCATCGATGTCCAAAAAAGAATGTCCATTGATGTCCAAAGAATGATGTCCATCGATGACCAAAGAATGATGTCCATAGATGTCCAAAAAAGAATGTCCATCGATGTCCAAAATCATGCCCAGCAATATCAACAAATATTGTGGACTGGTGAGATAGACTTCACTGTTATGATTTTAAGTATACAGCACCTGGTACTCCCAGCAGATTTACCATCCACAATACTAACCAGGCCCAGCCCTTCTTCACTTCCGAGATAAAATGAGATCGGGTGTATTTAGGGTGGCTAGGCCATAGGCATGTCATTTTTTAGCAACTGTACTGTACGCAATCACTGGACAAACAAATTGTCCGGTGATTTTAAAACAAATTATCTTAAGAGATTTCCAAAAATTAATGTCTTTCAATATCCAAAACAATATTCAGTGATTTCCAAAATATCAAGAATGATGTCCATGGATGTCCAAAGAATGATGTCCATCGATGTCCAAAAAAGAATGTCCATCGATGTCCAAAGAATGATGTCCATCGATGACCAAAGAATGATGTCCATCGATGACCAAAGAATGATGTCCATCGATGAAAAAAAAAGACTGTCCATCGATGTCCAAAATCATGCCCAGCAATATCAACAAATATTGTGGACTGGTGAGATAGACTTCACTGTTATGATTTTAAGCCTACAGCACCTGGTACTCCCAGCAGATTTACCATCCACAATTTTAACAAGGCCCAGCCCTTCTTCGCTTCAAAGATAAAATGAGATCGGGCGTATGTAGGGTGGCTAGGCCATAGGCGTGTCATTTTTTAACAATTGTACTGTACGCAATCACTGGACAAACAAATTGTCTGGTGATTTTCAAAGAAATAATCTCCAGCGATGTCCAAAAAATAATGTCTTACAATATCCAAAACAATATCCATTGATGTCAATAATATAAAGAATGATGTCCATCGATGTCCAAAGAATGATGTCGATCGATGTCCAAAAAAGAATGTCCAACGATATCCAAAGAATGATGTCCATCGATGACCAAAGAATGATGTCCATCGATGACCAAAGAATGATGTCCATGGATGTCCAAAAAAGAATGTCCATCGGTGTCCAAAATCATGCCCAGCAATATCAATAAATATTGTGGACTGGTGAGATAGACTTTACTGTTATGATTTTAAGCCTACAGCACCTGGTACTCCCAGCAGATTTACCATCCACAATTCTAACCAGGCCCAGCCCTTCTTCACTTCCGAGATAAAATGAGATCGGGCGTATTTAGGGTGGCTAGGCCATAGGCATGTCATTTTTTAGCAACTGTACTGTACGCAATCACTGGACAAACAAATTGTCCGGTGATTTTAAAACAAATAATCTTAAGAGATTTCCAAAAAATAATGTCTTTCAATATCCAAAACAATATCCAGTGATTTCCAAAATATCAAGAATGATGTCCATGGATGTCCAAAGAATGATGTCCATCGATGTCCAAAAAAGAATGTCCATCGATGTCCAAAGAATGATGTCCATCGATGACCAAAGAATGATGTCCATCGATGACCAAAAAAGAATGTCCATCGATGTCCAAAATCATGCCCAGCAATATCAACAAATATTGTGGACTGGTGAGATAGACTTCACTGTTATGATTTTAAGCCTACAGCACCTGGTACTCCCAGCAGATTTACCATCCACAATTTTAACAAGGCCCAGCCCTTCTTCACTTCCAAGATAAAATGAGATCGGGCGTATATAGGGTGGCTAGGCCATAGGCGTGTCATTTTTTAACATTTGTACTGTACGCAATCACTGGACAAACAAATTGTCTGGTGATTTTCAAAGAAATAATCTCCAGCGATGTCCAAAAAATAATGTCTTACAATATCCAAAACAATATCCATTGATGTCAATAATATAAAGAATGATGTCCATCGATGTCCAAAGAATGATGTCGATCGATGTCCAAAAAAGAATGTCCAACGATGTCCAAAGAATGATGTCCATCGATGACCAAAGAATGATGTCCATCGATGACCAAAGAATGATGTCCATGGATGTCCAAAAAAGAATGTCCATCGGTGTCCAAAATCATACCCAGCAATATCAATAAATATTGTGGACAGGTGAGATAGACTTTACTGTTATGATTTTAAGCCTACAGCACCTGGTACTCCCAGCAGATTTACCATCCACAATTCTAACCAGGCCCAGCCCTTCTTCACTTCCGAGATAAAATGAGATCGGGCGTATTTAGGGTGGATAGGCCATAGGCATGTCATTTTTTAGCAACTGTACTGTACGCAATCACGGGACAAACAAATTGTCCGGTGATTTTAAAACAAATAATCTTA
The DNA here is from genome assembly GCF_062004578.1 of Staurois parvus. NCBI lineage: Eukaryota > Metazoa > Chordata > Amphibia > Anura > Ranidae > Staurois > Staurois parvus. The sequence continues at coordinate 221,556 of NW_028318072.1, forward strand.
AGAGATTTCCAAAAAATAATGTCTTTCAATATCCAAAACAATATCCAGTGATTTCCAAAATATCAAGAATGATGTCCATGGATGTCCAAAGAATGATGTCCATCGATGACCAAAGAATGATGTCCATAGATGTCCAAAAAAGAATGTCCATCGATGTCCAAAATCATGCCCAGCAATATCAACAAATATTGTGGACTGGTGAGATAGACTTCACTGTTATGATTTTAAGCCTACAGCACCTGGTACTCCCAGCAGATTTACCATCCACAATTTTAACAAGGCCCAGCCCTTCTTCGCTTCCAAGATAATATGAGATCGGGCGTATGTAGGGTGGCTAGGCCATAGGCGTGTCATTTTTTAGCAATTGTACTGTACGCAATCACTGGACAAACAAATTGTCTGGTGATTTTCAAAGAAATATTCTCCAGGGATGTCCAAAAAATATTGTCTTACAATATCCAAAACAATATCCATTGATGTCAATAATATAAAGAATGATGTCCATCGATGTCCAAAGAATGATGTCGATCGATGTCCAAAAAAGAATGTCCAACGATGTCCATCGATGACCAAAGAATGATGTCCATCGATGACCAAAGAATGATGTCCATGGATGTCCAAAAAAGAATGTCCATCGGTGTCCAAAATCATGCCCAGCAATATCAATAAATATTGTGGACTGGTGAGATAGACTTTACTGTTATGATTTTAAGCCTACAGCACCTGGTACTCCCAGCAGATTTAACATCCACAATTCTGACCAGGCCCAGCCCTTCTTCTCTTCCGAGATAAAATGAGATTGAGCGTATTTAGGGTGGCTAGGCCATAGGCGTGTCATTTTTTAGCAATTGTACTGTACGCAATCACTGGACAAACAAATTGTCTGGTGATTTTCAAAGAAATAATTTCCAGCGATGTCCAAAAAATAATGTCTTACAATATCCAAAACAATATCCATTGATGTCAATAATATCAAGGATGATGTCCATCGATGTCCAAAGAATGATCTCCATCGATGTCCAAAGAATGATGTCCATCGATGTCCAAAAAAGAATGTCCATTGATGTCCAAAGAATGATGTCCATCGATGACCAAAGAATGATGTCCATAGATGTCCAAAAAAGAATGTCCATCGATGTCCAAAATCATGCCCAGCAATATCAACAAATATTGTGGACTGGTGAGATAGACTTCACTGTTATGATTTTAAGTATACAGCACCTGGTACTCCCAGCAGATTTACCATCCACAATACTAACCAGGCCCAGCCCTTCTTCACTTCCGAGATAAAATGAGATCGGGTGTATTTAGGGTGGCTAGGCCATAGGCATGTCATTTTTTAGCAACTGTACTGTACGCAATCACTGGACAAACAAATTGTCCGGTGATTTTAAAACAAATTATCTTAAGAGATTTCCAAAAATTAATGTCTTTCAATATCCAAAACAATATTCAGTGATTTCCAAAATATCAAGAATGATGTCCATGGATGTCCAAAGAATGATGTCCATCGATGTCCAAAAAAGAATGTCCATCGATGTCCAAAGAATGATGTCCATCGATGACCAAAGAATGATGTCCATCGATGACCAAAGAATGATGTCCATCGATGAAAAAAAAAGACTGTCCATCGATGTCCAAAATCATGCCCAGCAATATCAACAAATATTGTGGACTGGTGAGATAGACTTCACTGTTATGATTTTAAGCCTACAGCACCTGGTACTCCCAGCAGATTTACCATCCACAATTTTAACAAGGCCCAGCCCTTCTTCGCTTCAAAGATAAAATGAGATCGGGCGTATGTAGGGTGGCTAGGCCATAGGCGTGTCATTTTTTAACAATTGTACTGTACGCAATCACTGGACAAACAAATTGTCTGGTGATTTTCAAAGAAATAATCTCCAGCGATGTCCAAAAAATAATGTCTTACAATATCCAAAACAATATCCATTGATGTCAATAATATAAAGAATGATGTCCATCGATGTCCAAAGAATGATGTCGATCGATGTCCAAAAAAGAATGTCCAACGATATCCAAAGAATGATGTCCATCGATGACCAAAGAATGATGTCCATCGATGACCAAAGAATGATGTCCATGGATGTCCAAAAAAGAATGTCCATCGGTGTCCAAAATCATGCCCAGCAATATCAATAAATATTGTGGACTGGTGAGATAGACTTTACTGTTATGATTTTAAGCCTACAGCACCTGGTACTCCCAGCAGATTTACCATCCACAATTCTAACCAGGCCCAGCCCTTCTTCACTTCCGAGATAAAATGAGATCGGGCGTATTTAGGGTGGCTAGGCCATAGGCATGTCATTTTTTAGCAACTGTACTGTACGCAATCACTGGACAAACAAATTGTCCGGTGATTTTAAAACAAATAATCTTAAGAGATTTCCAAAAAATAATGTCTTTCAATATCCAAAACAATATCCAGTGATTTCCAAAATATCAAGAATGATGTCCATGGATGTCCAAAGAATGATGTCCATCGATGTCCAAAAAAGAATGTCCATCGATGTCCAAAGAATGATGTCCATCGATGACCAAAGAATGATGTCCATCGATGACCAAAAAAGAATGTCCATCGATGTCCAAAATCATGCCCAGCAATATCAACAAATATTGTGGACTGGTGAGATAGACTTCACTGTTATGATTTTAAGCCTACAGCACCTGGTACTCCCAGCAGATTTACCATCCACAATTTTAACAAGGCCCAGCCCTTCTTCACTTCCAAGATAAAATGAGATCGGGCGTATATAGGGTGGCTAGGCCATAGGCGTGTCATTTTTTAACATTTGTACTGTACGCAATCACTGGACAAACAAATTGTCTGGTGATTTTCAAAGAAATAATCTCCAGCGATGTCCAAAAAATAATGTCTTACAATATCCAAAACAATATCCATTGATGTCAATAATATAAAGAATGATGTCCATCGATGTCCAAAGAATGATGTCGATCGATGTCCAAAAAAGAATGTCCAACGATGTCCAAAGAATGATGTCCATCGATGACCAAAGAATGATGTCCATCGATGACCAAAGAATGATGTCCATGGATGTCCAAAAAAGAATGTCCATCGGTGTCCAAAATCATACCCAGCAATATCAATAAATATTGTGGACAGGTGAGATAGACTTTACTGTTATGATTTTAAGCCTACAGCACCTGGTACTCCCAGCAGATTTACCATCCACAATTCTAACCAGGCCCAGCCCTTCTTCACTTCCGAGATAAAATGAGATCGGGCGTATTTAGGGTGGATAGGCCATAGGCATGTCATTTTTTAGCAACTGTACTGTACGCAATCACGGGACAAACAAATTGTCCGGTGATTTTAAAACAAATAATCTTAAGAGATTTCCAAAAAATAATGTCTTTCAATATCCAAAACAATATCCAGTGATTTCCAAAATATCAAGAATGATGTCCATGGATGTCCAAAGAATGATGTCCATCGATGACCAAAGAATGATGTCCATAGATGTCCAAAAAAGAATGTCCATCGATGTCCAAAATCATGCCCAGCAATATCAACAAATATTGTGGACTGGTGAGATAGACTTCACTGTTATGATTTTAAGCCTACAGCACCTGGTACTCCCAGCAGATTTACCATCCACAATTTTAACAAGGCCCAGCCCTTCTTCGCTTCCAAGATAATATGAGATCGGGCGTATGTAGGGTGGCTAGGCCATAGGCGTGTCATTTTTTAGCAATTGTACTGTACGCAATCACTGGACAAACAAATTGTCTGGTGATTTTCAAAGAAATATTCTCCAGGGATGTCCAAAAAATATTGTCTTACAATATCCAAAACAATATCCATTGATGTCAATAATATAAAGAATGATGTCCATCGATGTCCAAAGAATGATGTCGATCGATGTCCAAAAAAGAATGTCCAACGATGTCCATCGATGACCAAAGAATGATGTCCATCGATGACCAAAGAATGATGTCCATGGATGTCCAAAAAAGAATGTCCATCGGTGTCCAAAATCATGCCCAGCAATATCAATAAATATTGTGGACTGGTGAGATAGACTTTACTGTTATGATTTTAAGCCTACAGCACCTGGTACTCCCAGCAGACTTACCATCCACAATTCTAACCAGGCCCAGCCCTTCTTCACTTCCGAGATAAAATGAGATCGGGCGTATTTAGGGTGGCTAGGCCATAGGCATGTCATTTTTTAGCAACTGTACTGTACGCAATCACGGGACAAACAAATTGTCCGGTGATTTTAAAACAAATAATCTTAAGAGATTTCCAAAAAATAATGTCTTTCAATATCCAAAACAATATCCAGTGATTTCCAAAATATCAAGAATGATGTCCATGGATGTCCAAAGAATGATGTCCATCGATGACCAAAGAATGATGTCCATAGATGTCCAAAAAAGAATGTCCATCGATGTCCAAAATCATGCCCAGCAATATCAACAAATATTGTGGACTGGTGAGATAGACTTCACTGTTATGATTTTAAGCCTACAGCACCTGGTACTCCCAGCAGATTTACCATCCACAATTTTAACAAGGCCCAGCCCTTCTTCGCTTCCAAGATAATATGAGATCGGGCGTATGTAGGGTGTCTAGGCCATAGGCGTGTCATTTTTTAGCAATTGTACTGTACGCAATCACTGGAAAAACAAATTGTCTGGTGATTTTCAAAGAAATAATCTCCAGGGATGTCCAAAAAATATTGTTTTACAATATCCAAAACAATATCCATTGATGTCAATAATATAAAGAATGATGTCCATCGATGTCCAAAGAATGATGTCGATCGATGTCCAAAAAAGAATGTCCAACGATGTCCAAAGAATGATGTCCATCGATGACCAAAGAATGATGTCCATCGATGACTAAAGAATGATGTCCATCGATGTCCAAAAAAGAATGTCCATCGGTGTCATTAATCATGCCGAGCAATATCAATAAATATTGTGGACTGGTGAGATAGACTTTACTATTATGATTTTAAGCCTACAGCACCTGGTACTCCCAGCAGATTTACCATCCACAATTCTAACCAGGCCCAGCCCTTCTTCACTTCCGAGATAAAATGAGATCGGGCGTATTTAGGGTGGCTAGGCCATAGGCATGTCATTTTTTAGCAACTGTACTGTACGCAATCACTGGACAAACAAATTGTCCAGTGATTTTAAAACAAATAATCTTAAGAGATTTCCAAAAAATAATGTCTTTCAATATCCAAAACAATATCCAGTGATTTGCAAAATATCAAGAATGATGTCCATGGATGTCCAAAGAATGATGTCCATCGATGTCCAAAAAAGAATGTCCATCGATGTCCAAAGAATGATGTCCATCGATGTCCAAAGAATGATGTCCAACGATGTCCAAATAATGATGTCCATCGATGTCCAAATAATGATGTCCATCGATGTCCAACGAATGATGTCCATCGATCTCCAAAAAAGAATGTCCATCAATGTCCAAAGAATGATGTCCATCGATGACCAAAGAATGATGTCCATCGATGTCCAAAGAACGATGTCCATCGATGACCAAAGAATGATGTCCATCGATGTCCAAAGAATGATGTCCATCGATATTCAAAGAATGATGTCCATGGATGTCCAAAGAATGATGTCCATGGATGTCCAAAAAATGATGTCCATCGATGTCCAAAAAAGAATGTCCATCGATGTCCAAAGAATGATGTCCATCGATGACCAAAGAATGATGTCCATCGATGTCCAAAGAATGATGTCCATCGATGTCCAAAGAATGATGTCTGTGGATGTCCAAAGAATGATGTCCATTGATGTCCAAAGAATGATGTCCATCGATGTCCAAAAAAGAATGTCCATCGATGACCAAAGAATGATGTCCATGGATGTCCAAAAAAGAATGTCCATCGGTGTCATAAATCATGCCCAGCAATATCAATAAATATTGTGGACTGGTGAGATAGACTTTACTGTTATGATTTTAAGCCTACAGCACCTGGTACTCCCAGCAGATTTACCATCCACAATTCTAACAAGGCCCAGCCCTTCTTCACTTCCGAGATAAAATGAGATCGTGCGTATTTAGGGTGGCTAGGCCATAGGCATGTCATTTTTTAGCAACTGTACTGTACGCAATCACTGAACAAACAAATTGTCCGGTGATTTTCAAACAAATAATCTCCAGAGATTTCCAAAAAATAATGTCTTACAATATACAAAACAATATCCAGTGATATCCAAAATATCAAGAATGATGTCCATGGATGTCCAAAGAATGATGTCTATCGATGTCCAAAAAAGAATGTCCATCGATGTCCAAAGAATGATGTCCATCGATGTCCAAAGAATGATGTGCATCGATGTCCAAAGAATGATGTCCATCGATGTCGAAAAAAGAATGTCCATCGATGTCAAAAATCATGCCCAGCAATATCAACAAATATTGTGGACTGGTGAGATAGACTTCACTGTTATGATTTTAAGACTACAGCACCTGGTACTCCAAGCAGATTTAACATCCACAAAACTGACCAGGCCCAGCCCTTCTTCGCTTCCGAGATAAAATGAGATTGAGCGTATTTAGGGTGGCTAGGCCATAGGCATGTCATTTTTTTAGCAATTGTACTGTACGCAATCACTGGACAAACAAATTGTCCGGTGATTTTCAAACAAATAATCTCCAGAGATTTCCAAAAAATATGGTCTTACAATATCAAAAATAATATCCATTTATGTCAATAATATCAAGAATGATGTCCATCGATGTCCAAAGAATGATGTCCATTGATGACCAAAGAATGATGTCCATAGATGTCTAAAAAAGAATGTCCATCGATGTCCAAAATCATGCCCAGCCATATCAACAAATATTGTGGACTGGTGAGATAGACTTCACTGTTATGGTTTTAAGCCTACAGCACCTGTCACTCCCAGCAGATTTACCATCCACAATTTTAACAAGGCCCAGCCCTTCTTCGCTTCCGAGATAAAATGAGATCGGGCGTATGTAGGGTGGCTAGGCCATAGGCGTGTAATTTTTTAGCAATTGTACTGTACGCAATCACTGGACAAACAAATTGTCTGGTGATTTTCAAAGAAATAATCTCCAGCGATGTCCAAAAAATAATGTCTTACAATATCCAAAACAATATCCATTGATGTCAATAATATCAAGAATGATGTCCATCGATGTCCAAAGAATGATGTCCATCGATGTCCAAAGAATGATGCCCATCGATGTCCAAAAAAGAATGTCCATCGATGTCCAAAGAATGATGTCTATCGATGTCCAAAGAATGATGTGCATCGATGTCCAAAGAATGATGTCCATCGATGTCGAGAAAAGAATGTCCATCGATGTCAAAAATCATGCCCAGCAATATCAACAAATTGTGTGGACAGGTGAGATAGACTTCACTGTTATGATTTTAAGACTACAGCACCTGGTACTCCCAGCAGATTTAACATCCACAATTCTGACCAGGCCCAGTCCTTCTTCGCTTCTGAGATAAAAAGAGATCGGGCGTATTTAGGGTGGCTAGGCCGTAGCCGTGTCATTTTTTAGCAATTGTACTGTACGCAATCACTGGACAAACAAATTGTCTGGTGATTTTCAAAGAAATAATATCCAGCGATGTCCAAAAAATAATGTCTTACAATATCCAAAACAATATCCATTGATGTCAATAATATCAAGAATGATGTCCATCGATGCCCAAAGAATGATGTCCATCGATGTCCAAAGAATGATGTCCATCGATGTCCAAACAATGATGTACATCGATGTCCAAAAAAGAATGTCCATCGATGTCCAAAGAATGATGTCCATCGATGACCAAAGAATGATGTCCATAGATGTCCAAAAAAGAATGTCCATCGGTGTCCAAAATCATACCCAGCAATATCAATAAATATTGTGGACTGGTGAGATAGACTTTACTGTTATGATTTTAAGCCTACAGCACCTGGTACTCCCAGCAGATTTACCATCCACAATTCTAACCAGGCCCAGCCTTTCTTCACTTCTGAGATAAAATGAGATTGTGCGTATTTAGAGTGGCTAGGCAATAGGCATGTCATTTTTTAGCAACTGTACTGTACGCAATCACTGGACAAACAAATTGTCCGGTGATTTTCAAACAAATAATCTCCAGAGATTTCCAAAAAATAATGTCTTACAATATCCAAAACAATATCCAGTGATATCCAAAATATCAAGAATGATGTCCATGGATGTCCTAAGAATGATGACCATCGATGTCCAAAAAAGAATGTCCATCGATGTCCAAAGAATGATGTCCATCGATGTCCAAAAAAGAATGTCCATCGATGTCCAAAGAATGATGTCCATCGATGACCAAAGAATGATGTCCATCGATGTCCAAAGAATGATGTCCATCGATGTCCAAAGAATGATGTCCATGGATGTCCAAAGAATGATGTCCATGGATGTCCAAAAAATGATGTCCATGGATGTCCAAAAAATGATGTCCATCGATGTCCAAAAAAGAATGTCCATGGATGTCCAAAGAATGATGTCCATCGATGACCAAAGAATGATGTACATCGATGTCCAAAGAATGATGTCCATAGATGTCCAAAGAATGATATCCATCGATGACCAAAGAATGATGTCCATGGATGTCCAAAAAAGAATGTCCATCGGTGTCCAAAATCATGCCCAGCAATATCAATAAATATTGTGGACTGGTGAGATAGACTTTACTATTATGATTTTAAGCCTACAGCACCTGGTACTCCAAGCAGATTTACCATCCACAATTCTAACAAGGCCCAGCCCTTCTTCACTTCCGAGATAAAATGAGATCGTGCGTATTTAGGGTGGCTAGGCCATAGGCATTTCATTTTTTAGCAACTGTACTGTACGCAATCACTGGACAAACAATTCAAACAAATAATCTCCAGAGATTTCCAAAAAATAATGTCTTACAATATCCAAAACAATATCCAGTGATATTCAAAATATCAAGAATGATGTCCATGGATGTCCAAAGAATGATGTCCATCGTTGTCCAAAAAGAATGTCCATCGATGTCCAAAGAATGATGTCCATCGTGTCCAAAGAATGATGTGCATCGATGTCCAAAGAATGATGTCCATCGATGTCGAAAAAAGAATGTCCATCGATGTCACAAATCATGCCCAGCAATATCAACAAATATTGTGGACTGGTGAGATAGACTTCACTGTTATGATTTTAAGACTACAGCACCTGGTACTCCAAGCAGATTTAACATCCACAATTCTGACCAGGCCCAGCCCTTCTTCGCTTCTGAGATAAAATGAGATCAAGCGTATTTAGGGTGGCTACGCCATAGGCGTGTCATTTTTTAGCAATTGTACTGTACGCTATCACTGGACAAACAAATTGTCTGGTGATTTTCAAAGAAATAATCTCCAGCGATGTCCAAAAAATAATGTCTTACAATATCCAAAACAATATCCATTGATGTCAATAATATCAAGAATGATGTCCATCGAAGTCCAAAGAATGATGTTCATCGATGTCCAAAGAATGATGTCCATCGATGTCCAAAAAAGAATGTCCATCGATGTCCAAAGAATGATGTCCATCGATGTCCAAAGAATGATGTCCATAGATGTCCAAAAAAGAATGTCCATCGATGTCCAAAATCATGCCCAGCAATATCAACAAATATTGTGGACTGGTGAGATAGACTTCAATGTTATGATTTTAAGCCTACAGCACCTGGTACTCCCAGCAGATATACCATCCACAATTTTTACAAGGCCCAGACCTTCTTCGCTTCCAAGATAAAATGAGATCGGGCGTATGTAGGGTGGCTAGGCCATAGGCATGTCATTTTTTAGCAACTGTACTGTACGCAATCACTGGACAAACAAATTGTCCGGTGATTTTAAAACAAATAATCTTAAGAGATTTCCAAAAAATAATGTCTTTCAATATCCAAAACAATATCCAGTGATTTCCAAAATATCAAGAATGATGTCCATGGATGTCCAAAGAATGATGTCCATCGATGTCCAAAAAAGAATGTCCATCGATGTCCAAAGAATGATGTCCATCGATGTCCAAAGAATGATGTGCATAGATGTCCAAAGAATGATGTCCATCGATGTCGAAAAAAGAATGTCCATCGATGTCCAAAATCATGCCCAGCAATATCAACAAATATTGTGGACTAGTGAGATAGACTTCACTGTTATGATTTTAAGACTACAGCACCTGGTACTCCCAGCAGATTTAACATCCATAATTCTGACCAGGCCCAGTGCTACTTCGCTTCTGAGATAAAAAGAGATCGGGCGTATTTAGGGTGGCTAGGCCGCAGCCGTGTCATTTTTTAGCAATTGTACTGTACGCAATCACTGGACAAACAAATTGTCTGGTGATTTTCAAAGAAATAATCTCCAGCGATGTCCAAAAAATAATGTCTTACAATATCCAAAACAATATCCATTGATGTCAATAATATCAAGAATGATGTCCATCGATGTCCAAAGAATGATGTCCATCGATGTCCAAAGAATGATGTCCATCGATGTCCAAAAAAGAATGTCCATCGATGTCCAAAGAATGATGTCCATCGATGACCAAAGAATGATGTCCATAGATGTCCAAAAAAGAATGTCCATCGATGTCCAAAATCATGCCCAGCAATATCAACAAATTTTGTGGACTGGTGAGATAGACTTCACTGTTATGATTTTAAGCCTACAGCACCTGGTACTCCCAGCAGATTTACCATCCACAATTCTAACCAGGCCCAGCCCTTCTTCACTTCCGAGATAAAATGAGATCGGGCGTATTTAGGGTGGCTAGGCCATAGGCATGTCATTTTTTAGCAACTGTACTGTACGCAATCACTGGACAAACAAATTGTCCGGTGATTTTAAAACAAATAATCTTAACAGATTTCCAAAAAATAATGTCTTTCAATATCCAAAACAATATCCAGTGATTTCCAAAATATCAAGAATGATGACCATGGATGTCCAAAGAATGATGTCCATCGTCTGTCCAAAAAAGAATGTCCATCGATGTCCAAAGAATGATGTCCATCGATGACCAAAGAATGATGTCCATCGATGACCAAAGAATGATGTCCATCGATGACCAAAAAAGAATGTCCATCGATGTCCAAAATCATGCCCAGCAATATCAACAAATATTGTGGACTGGTGAGATAGACTTCACTGTTATGATTTTAAGCCTACAGCACCTGGTACTCCCAGCAGATTTACCATCCACAATTTTAACAAGGCCCAGCCCTTCTTCGCTTCAAAGATAAAATGAGATCGGGCGTATGTAGGGTGGCTAGGCCATAGGCGTGTCATTTTTTAACAATTGTACTGTACGCAATCACTGGACAAACAAATTGTCTGGTGATTTTCAAAGAAATAATCTCCAGCGATGTCCAAAAAATAATGTCTTACAATATCCAAAACAATATCCATTGATGTCAGTAATATAAAGAATGATGTCCATCGATGTCCAAAGAATGATGTCGATCGATGTCCAAAAAAGAATGTCCAACGATGTCCAAAGAATGATGTCCATCGATGACCAAAGAATGATTTCCATCGATGACCAAAGAATGATGTCCATGGATGTCCAAAAAAGAATGTCCATCGGTGTCCAAAATCATGCCCAGCAATATCAATAAATATTGTGGACTGGTGAGATAGACTTTACTGTTATGATTTTAAGCCTACAGCACCTGGTACTCCCAGCAGACTTACCATCCACAATTCTAACCAGGCCCAGCCCTTCTTCACTTCCGAGATAAAATGAGATTGGGCGTATTTAGGGTGGCTAGGCCATAGGCATGTCATTTTTTAGCAACTGTACTGTAGGCAATCACGGGACAAACAAATTGTCCGGTGATTTTAAAACAAATAATCTTAAGAGATTTCCAAAAAATAATGTCTTTCAATATCCAAAACAATATCCAGTGATTTCCAAAATATCAAGAATGATGTCCATGGATGTCCAAAGAATGATGTCCATCGATGACCAAAGAATGATGTCCATAGATGTACAAAAAAGAATGTCCATCGATGTCCAAAATCATGCCCAGCAATATCAACAAATATTGTGGACTGGTGAGATAGACTTCACTGTTATGATTTTAAGCCTACAGCACATGGTACTCCCAGCAGATTTACCATCCACAATTTTAACAAGGCCCAGCCCTTCTTCGCTTCCAAGATAATATGAGATCGGGCGTATGTAGGGTGTCTAGGCCATAGGCGTGTCATTTTTTAGCAATTGTACTGTACGCAATCACTGGAAAAACAAATTGTCTGGTGATTTTCAAAGAAATAATCTCCAGGGATGTCCAAAAAATATTGTTTTACAATATCCAAAACAATATCCATTGATGTCAATAATATAAAGAATGATGTCCATCGATGTCCAAAGAATGATGTCGATCGATGTCCAAAAAAGAATGTCCAACGATGTCCAAAGAATGATGTCCATCGATGACCAAAGAATGATGTCCATCGATGACCAAAGAATGATGTCCATGGATGTCCAAAAAAGAATGTCCATCGGTGTCATTAATCATGCCGAGCAATATCAATAAATATTGTGGACTGGTGAGATAGACTTTACTATTATGATTTTAAGCCTACAGCACCTGGTACTCCCAGCAGATTTACCATCCACAATTCTAACCAGGCCCAGCCCTTCTTCACTTCCGAGATAAAATGAGATCGGGCGTATTTAGGGTGGCTAGGCCATAGGCATGTCATTTTTTAGCAACTGTACTGTACGCAATCACTGGACAAACAAATTGTCCAGTGATTTTAAAACAAATAATCTTAAGAGATTTCCAAAAAATAATGTCTTTCAATATCCAAAACAATATCCAGTGATTTGCAAAATATCAAGAATGATGTCCATGGATGTCCAAAGAATGATGTCCATCGATGTCCAAAAAAGAATGTCCATCGATGTCCAAAGAATGATGTCCAACGATGTCCAAATAATGATGTCCATCGATGTCCAAATAATGATGTCCATCGATGTCCAACGAATGATGTCCATCGATGTCCAAAAAAGAATGTCCATCAATGTCCAAAGAATGATGTCCATCGATGACCAAAGAATGATGTCCATCGATGTCCAAAGAACGATGTCCATCGATGACCAAAGAATGATGTCCATCGATGACCAAAGAATGATGTCCATAGATATTCAAAGAATGATGTCCATGGATGTCCAAAGAATGATGTCCATGGATGTCCAAAAAATGATGTCCATCGATGTCCAAAAAAGAATGTCCATCGATGTCCAAAGAATGATGTCCATCGATGACCAAAGAATGATGTCCATCGATGTCCAAAGAATGATGTCCATCGATGTCCAAAGAATGATGTCTGTGGATGTCCAAAGAATGATGTCCATTGATGTCCAAAGAATGATGTCCATCGATGTCCAAAAAAGAATGTCCATCGATGACCAAAGAATGATGTCCATGGATGTCCAAAAAAGAATGTCCATCGGTGTCATAAATCATGCCCAGCAATATCAATAAATATTGTGGACTGGTGAGATAGACTTCACTGTTATGATTTTAAGCCTACAGCACCTGGTACTCCCAGCAGATTTACCATCCACAATTCTAACAAGGCCCAGCCATTCTTCACTTCCGAGATAAAATGAGATCGTGCAGATTTAGGGTGGCTAGGCCATAGGCATGTCATTTTTTAGCAACTGTACTGTACGCAATCACTGAACAAACAAATTGTCCGGTGATTTTCAAACAAATAATCTCCAGAGATTTCCAAAAAATAATGTCTTACAATATACAAAACAATATCCAGTGATATCCAAAATATCAAGAATGATGTCCATGGATGTCCAAAGAATGATGTCTATCGATGTCCAAAAAAGAATGTCCATCGATGTCCAAAGAATGATGTCCATCGATGTCCAAAGAATGATGTGCATCGATGTCCAAAGAATGATGTCCATCGATGTCGAAAAAAGAATGTCCATCGATGTCAAAAATCATGCCCAGCAATATCAACAAATATTGTGGACTGGTGAGATAGACTTCACTGTTATGATTTTAAGACTACAGCACCTGGTACTCCAAGCAGATTTAACATCCACAAAACTGACCAGGCCCAGCCCTTCTTCGCTTCCGAGATAAAATGAGATTGAGCGTATTTAGGGTGGCTAGGCCATAGGCATGTCATTTTTTTAGCAATTATACTGTACGCAATCACTGGACAAACAAATTGTCCGGTGATTTTCAAACAAATAATCTCCAGAGATTTCCAAAAAATATGGTCTTACAATATCAAAAACAATATCCATTTATGTCAATAATATCAAGAATGATGTCCATCGATGTCCAAAGAATGATGTCCATCGATGTCCAAAGAATGATGTCCATCGATGTCCAAAAAAGAATGTCCATCGATGTCCAAAGAATGATGTCCATTGATGACCAAAGAATGATGTCCATAGATGTCTAAAAAAGAATGTCCATCGATGTCCAAAATCATGCCCAGCCATATCAACAAATATTGTGGACTGGTGAGATAGACTTCACTGTTATGGTTTTAAGCCTACAGCACCTGTCACTCCCAGCAGATTTACCATCCACAATTTTAACAAGGCCCAGCCCTTCTTCGCTTCCGAGATAAAATGAGATCGGGCGTATGTAGGGTGGCTAGGCCATAGGCGTGTAATTTTTTAGCAATTGTACTGTACGCAATCACTGGACAAATTGTCTGGTGATTTTCAAAGAAATAATCTCCAGCGATGTCCAAAAAATAATGTCTTACAATATCCAAAACAATATCCATTGATGTCAATAATATCAAGAATGATGTCCATCGATGTCCAAAGAATGATGTCCATCGATGTCCAAAGAATGATGCCCATCGATGTCCAAAAAAGAATGTCCATCGATGTCCAAAGAATGATGTCCATCGATGTCCAAAGAATGATGTGCATCGATGTCCAAAGAATGATGTCCATCGATGTCGAGAAAAGAATGTCCATCGATGTCAAAAATCATGCCCAGCAATATCAACAAATTGTGTGGACAGGTGAGATAGACTTCACTGTTATGATTTTAAGACTACAGCACCTGGTACTCCCAGCAGATTTAACATCCACAATTCTGACCAGGCCCAGTCCTTCTTCGCTTCTGAGATAAAAAGAGATCGGGCGTATTTAGGGTGGCTAGGCCGTAGCCGTGTCATTTTTTAGCAATTGTACTGTACGCAATCACTGGACAAACAAATTGTCTGGTGATTTTCAAAGAAATAATCTCCAGCGATGTCCAAAAAATAATGTCTTACAATATCCAAAACAATATCCATTGATGTCAATAATATCAAGAATGATGTCCATCGATGCCCAAAGAATGATGTCCATCGATGTCCAAAGAATGATGTCCATCGATGTCCAAACAATGATGTACATCGATGTCCAAAAAAGAATGTCCATCGATGTCCAAAGAATGATGTCCATCGATGACCAAAGAATGATGTCCATAGATGTCCAAAAAAGAATGTCCAAAATCATACCCAGCAATATCAATAAATATTGTGGACTGGTGAGATAGACTTTACTGTTATGATTTTAAGCCTACAGCACCTGGTACTCCCAGCAGATTTACCATCCACAATTCTAACCAGGCCCAGCCTTTCTTCACTTCTGAGATAAAATGAGATTGTGCGTATTTAGAGTGGCTAGGCAATAGGCATGTCATTTTTTAGCAACTGTACTGTACGCAATCACTGGACAAACAAATTGTCCGGTGATTTTAAAACAAATAATCTTAAGAGATTTCCATCGTTGTCCAAAAAGAATGTCCATCGATGTCCAAAGAATGATGTCCATCGTGTCCAAAGAATGATGTGCATCGATGTCCAAAGAATGATGTCCATCGATGTCGAAAAAAGAATGTCCATCGATGTCACAAATCATGCCCAGCAATATCAACAAATATTGTGGACTGTTGAGATAGACTTCACTGTTATGATTTTAAGACTACAGCACCTGGTACTCCAAGCAGATTTAACATCCACAATTCTGACCAGGCCCAGCCCTTCTTCGCTTCTGAGATAAAATGAGATCAAGCGTATTTAGGGTGGCTAGGCCATAGGCGTGTCATTTTTTAGCAATTGTACTGTACGCTATCACTGGACAAACAAATTGTCTGGTGATTTTCAAAGAAATAATCTCCAGCGATGTCCAAAAAATAATGTCTTACAATATCCAAAACAATATCTATTGATGTCAATAATATCAAGAATGATGTCCATCGATGTCCAAAGAATGATGTTCATCGATGTCCAAAGAATGATGTCGATCGATGTCCAAAAAAGAATGTCCAACGATGTCCAGAGAATGATGTCCATCGATGACCAAAGAATGATTTCCATCGATGACCAAAGAATGATTTCCATGGATGTCCAAAAAAGAATGTCCATCGGTGTCCAAAATCATGCCCAGCAATATCAATAAATATTGTGGACTGGTGAGATAGACTTTACTGTTATGATTTTAAGCCTACAACACCTGGTACTCCCAGCAGATTTATCATCCACAATTCTAACCAGGCCCAGACCTTCTTCACTTCCGAGATAAAATGAGATCGGGCGTATTTAGGGTGGCTAGGCCATAGGCATGTCATTTTTTAGCAACTGTACTGTACACAATCACTGGACAAACAAATTGTCCGGTGATTTTAAAACAAATAATCTTAAGAGATTTCCAAAAAATAATGTCTTTCAATATCCAAAACAATATCCAGTGATTTCCAAAATATCAAGAATGATGTCCATGGATGTCCAAAGAATGATGTCCATCGATGTCCAAAAAAGAATGTCCATCGATGTCCAAAGAATGATGTCCATCGATGTCCAAAAAAGAATGTCCATTGATGTCCAAAGAATGATGTCCATCGATGTCCAAAGAATGATGTCCATCGATGTCCAAAGAATGATGTCCATCGATGTCCAAAGAATGATGTCCATCGATGTCCAACGAATAATGTCCATCGATGTCCAACGAATAATGTCCATCGATGTCCAACGAATGATGTCCATCGATGTCCAAAAAAGAATGTCCATCAATGTCCAAAGAATGATGTCCATCGATGTCCAAAAAAGAATGTCCATCGATGTCCAAAGAATGATGTCCATCGATGACCAAAGAATGATGTCCATCGATGTCCAAAGAATGACGTCCATGGATGTCCAAAGAATGATGTCCATGGATGTCCAAAGAATGATGTCCATGGATGTCAAAAGAATGATGTCCATCGATGTCCAAAAAAGAATGTCCATGGATGTCCAAAGAATGATGTCCATCGATGACCAAAGAATGATGTCCATCGATGTCCAAAGAATGATGTCCATCGATGTCCAAAGAATGATATCCATCGATGACCAAAGAATGATGTCCATGGATGTCCAAAAAAGAATGTCCATCGGTGTCCAAAATCATGCCCAGCAATATCAATAAATATTGTGAACTGGTGAGATAGACTTTACTGTTATGATTTTAAGCCTACAGCACCTGGTACTCCCAGCAGATTTACCATCCACAATTCTAACAAGGCCTAGCCCTTCTTCACTTCCGAGATAAAATGAGATCGTGCGTATTTAGGGTGGCTAGGCCATAGGCATGTCATTTTATAGCAACTGTACTGTACGCAATCACTGGACAAACAAATTGTCCGGTGATTTTCAAACAAATAATCTCCAGAGATTTCCAAAAAATAATGTCTTACAATATCCAAAACAATATCCAGTGATATCCAAAATATCAAGAATGATGTCCATGGATGTCCAAAGAATGATGTCCATCGATGTCCAAAAAAGAATGTCCATCGATGTCCAAAGAATGATGTCCAAAGAATGATGTGCATCGATGTCCAAAGAATGATGTCCATCTATGTCGAAAAAAGAATGTCCATCGATGTCAAAAATCATGCCCAGCAATATCAACAAATATTGTGGACTGGTGAAATAGACTTCACTGTTATGATTTTAAGACTACAGCACCTGGTACTCCAAGCAGATTTAACATCCACAATTCTGACCAGGCCCAGCCCTTCTTCGCTTCCGAGATAAAATGAGATCGAGCGTATTTAGGGTGGCTAGGCCATAGGCGTGGCATTTTTTAGCAATTGTACTGTACGCAATCACTGGACAAACAAATTGTCTGGTGATTTTCAAAGAAATAATCTCCAGCGATGTCCAAAAAATAATGTCTTACAATATCCAAAACAATATCCATTGATGTCAATAATATCAAGAATGATGTCCATCGATGTCCAAAGAATGATGTCCATCGATGTCCAAAAAAGAATGTCCATCGATGTCCAAAGAATGATGTCCATCGATGACCAAAGAATGATGTCCATAGATGTCCAAAAAAGAATGTCCATCGATGTCCAAAATCATGCCCAGCAATATCAACAAATATTGTGGACTGGTGAGATAAACTTTACTGTTATGGTTTTAAGCCTACAGCACCTGGTACTCCCAGCAGATTTACCATCCACAATTTTAACAAGGCCCAGCCCTTCTTCACTTCCGAGATAAAATGAGATCGGGCGTATTCAGGATGGCTAGGCCATAGGCGTGTCATTTTTCAGCAATTGTACTGTACGCAATCACTGGACAAACAAATTGTCCGGTGATTTTCAAACAAATAATGTCCAGAGATGTCCAAAAAATAATGTCTTACAATATCCAAAACAATATCCAGTGATATCCAAAATATCAAGAATGATGTCCATGGATGTCAAAAGAATGATGTCCATTGATGTCCAAAAAAGAATGTCCATCGATGTCCAAAGAATGATGTCCATCGATGTCCAAAGAATGATGTCCATCGATGTCCAAAGAATGATGTCCATCGATGTCCAAAGAATGATGTCCATAGATGTCCAAAAAAGAATGTCCATCGATGTCCAAAATCATGCCCAGCAATATCGATGTCCAAACAATGATGTTCATCGATGTCCAAAGAATGATGTCCATCGATGTCCAAAAAAGAATGTCCATCGATGTCCAAAGAATGATGTCCATCGATGTCCAAAGAATGATGTGCATCGATGTCCAAAGAATGATGTCCATCGATGTTGAAAAAAGAATGTCCATCGATGTCAAAAATCATGCCCAGCAATATCAACAAATATTGTGGACTGGTGAGATAGACTTCACTGTTATGATTTTAAGACTACAGCACCTGGTACTCCCAGCAGATTTAACATCCACAATTCGGACCAGGCCCAGCCGTTCTTCGCTTCCGAGATAAAATGAGATCGAGCGTATTTAGGGTGGCTAGGCCATAGGCGTGTCATTTTTTAGCAATTGTACTGTACGCAATCACTGGACAAACAAATTGTCTGGTGATTTTCAAAGAAATAATCTCCAGCGATGTCCAAAAAATAATGTCTTAAAATATCCAAAACAATATCCATTGATGTCAATAATATCAAGAATGATGTCCATCGATGTCCAAAGAATGATGTCCATGGATGTCCAAAGAAAGATGTCCATCGATGTCCAAAAAAGAATGTCCATCGATGTCCAAGAAATGATGTCCATCGATGACCAAAGAATGATGTTCATCGATGTCCAAAAAAGAATGTCCATCGATGTCTAAAATCATGCCCAGCAATATCAACAAATATTGTGGACTGGTGAGACAGACTTCACTGTTATGATTTTAAGCCTACAGCACCTGGTACTCCCAGCAGATTTACCATCCACAATTCTAACCAGGGCCAGCCATTCCTCACTTCCGAGATAAAATGAGATCGGGCGTATTCAGGATGGCTAGGCCATAGGCGTGTCATTTTTTAGCAACTGTACTTTAAGCAATCACTGGACAAACAAATTGTCCGGTGATTTTCAAATAAATAATGTCCAGAGATGTCCAAAAAATAATGTCTTACAATATCCAAAACAATATGCAGTGATATCCAAAATATCAACAATGATGTCCATGGATGTCAAAAGAATGATGTCCATCGATGTCCAAAAAAGAATGTCCATCGATGTCCAAAGAATGATGTCCATCGATGTCCAAAGAATGATGTCCATCGATGTCCAAAGAATGATGTCCATAGATGTCCAAAAAAGAATGTCCATCGATGTCCAAAATCATGCCCAGCAATATCGATATCCAAACAATGATGTTCATCGATGTCCAAAGAATGATGTCCATCGATGTCCATAGAATGATGTCCATCGATGTCCAAAGAATGATGTCCATCGATGTCCAAAAAAGAATGTCCATCGATGTCCAAAGAATAATGTCCATCGATGTCCAAAAAAGAATGTCCATCGATGTCCAAAGAATGATGTCCATCGATGTCCAAAAAAGATTGTCCATCGATGTCTAAAATCATGCCCAGCAATATCCAACAAATATTGTGGACTGGTGAGATGGACTTCACTGTTATGATTTTAAGCCTACAGCACCTGGTACTCCCAGCAGATTCACCATTCACAATTCTGAACTGGCCAAGCCCTTCTTCGCTTCTGAGATAAAATGAGATCGGGCGTATTTAGGGTGGCTAGGCCATAGGTGTGTCATTTTTTAGCAACTGTACTGTACGCAATCACTGGACAAACAAATTGTCCGGTGATTTTCAAACAAATAATCTCCAGAGATGTCCAAAAAATAATGTCTTACAATATCCAAAACAATATCCAGTGATATCTGTAATATCAAGAATGATGTCCATCGATGTCCAAAGAATGATGTCCATCGATGTCCAAAAAAGAATGTCCATCGATGTCCAAAGAATGATGTCCATCAATGTCCAAAGAATGATGTCCATCGATGTCCAAAGAATGATGTCCATCGATGTCCAAAGAATGATGTCCATCGATGTCCAAAAAAGAATGTCCATCAATGTCAAAAATCATGCCCAGCAATATCAACATATATTGTGGACTGGTGAGATAGACTTCACTGTTATGATTTTAAGACTACAGCACCTGGTACTCCCAGCAGATTTAACATCCACAATTCTGACCAGGCCCAGCCCTTCTTCGCTTCAGAGATAAAATGAGATCGGGCGTATTTAGGATGGCTATGCCATAGGCGTGTCATTTTTTAGCAATTGTACTGTACGCAATCACTGGACACACAAATTGTCTGGTGATTTTCAAAGAAATAATCTCCAGCGATGTCCAAAAAATAATGTCTTACAATTTCCAAAACAATATCCATTGATGTCAATAATATCAAGAATGATGTCCATCAATGTCCAAAGAATGATGTCCATCGATGTCCAAAGAATGATGTCCATCGATATCCAAAGAATGATGTCCATCGATGTCCAAAAAAGAATGTCCATCGATGTCCAAAGAATGATGTCCATCGATGTCCAAAGAATGATGTCCATCGATGTCCAAAAAAGAATGTCCATCGATGTCCAAAATCATGCCCAGCAATATCCAACAAATATTGTGGACTGGTGAGATGGACTTCACTGTTATGATTTTAAGCCTACAGCACCTGGTACTCCCAGCAGATTCACCATTCACAATTCTGAACTGGCCCAGCCCTTCTTCGCTTCTGAGATAAAATGAGATCGGGCATATTTAGGGTGGCTAGGCCATAGGTGTGTCATTTTTTAGCAACTGTACTGTGCGCAATCACTGGACAAACAAATTGTCTGGTGATTTTCAAACAAATAATCTCCAGCGATGTCCAAAAAATAATGTCTTACAATACCCAAAACAATATTCAGTGATATCCGTAATATCAAGAATGATGTCCATCGATGTCCAAAGAATGATGTCCATCGATGTCCAATAAAGAATGTCCATCGATGTCCAAAGAATGATGTCCATAGAATGATGTCCATCGTTGTCCAAAAAATGATGTCCATCGATGTCCAAAAAAGATTGTCCATCGATGTCAAAAATCATGCTCAGGAATATCAACAAATATTGTGGACTTGTGAGATAGACTTCACTGTTATGATTTTAAGCCTACAGCACCTGGTACTCCCAGCAGATTCACTATTCACAATTCTGAACTGGCCCAGCCCTTCTTCGCTTCCGAGATAAAATGAGATCGGGCGTATTTAGGGTGGCTAGGTCATAGGTGTGTCATTTTGTAGCAACTGTACTGTACGCAATCACTGAACAAACAAATTGTCTGGTGATTTTCAAAGAAATAATCTCCAGCGATGTCCAAAAAATAATGTCTTACAATATCCAAAACAATATCCATTGATGTCAATAATATCAAGAATAATGTCCATCGATGACCAAAGAATGATGTCCATCGATGTCCAAAGAATGATGTCCATCGATGTCCAAAGAATGATGTCCATCGATGTCAAAAATCATGCCCAGCAATATCAACAAATGTTGTGGACTGGTGAGATAGACTTCACTGTTATGATTTTAAGCCTACAGCACCTGGTACTCCCAGCAGATTTACCATCCACAATTCTAACCAGGCCCAGCCCTTCTTCGCTTCCGAGATAAAATCAGATCGGGCGTATTTAGGGTGGCTAGGCCATAGGTGTGTCATTTTTTAGCAACTGTAATGTACGCAATCACTGGACAAACAAATTGTCCGGTGATTTTCAAACAAATAATCTCCAGAGATATCATAAAATAATGTCTTACAATATCCAAAACAATATCCAGTGATGTCCATAATATCAAGAATGGTGTCCATCAATGTCCAAAGAATGATGTCCAAAAAAGAATGTCCATCGATGTCCAAAAAAGAATGGCCATCAATGTCTAAAATCATTCCCAGAAATATTAAAAAAATATTGTGGACTGGTGAGATGGACCTCACGGTTATGATTTTAAGCCTACAGCACCTGTTACTCCCAAAAGATTTACCATCCACAATTCAGACCAGGCCCAGCCCTTCCTTGCTTTAGAGATAAAATGAGAACGGGCGCATTTAGGGTGACTAGGCCGTAGACGTGTCATTTTTTAGCAACTGTACTGTACGCAACCACTGGACAAACAAATTGTCTGGTGATTTTCAAACAAATAATCTCCAGCGATGTCCAAAAAATAATGTCTTACAATATCCAAAACAATATCCATTGATGTCAATAATATCAAGAATGATGTCCATCGATGTCCAAAGAATGATGTCCATCGATGTCCAAAAAAGAATGTCCATCGATGTCCAAAGAATGATGTCCATAGATGTCCAAAAAAGAATGTCCATCGATGTCCAAAGAATGATGTCCATCGATGACCAAAGAATGATGTCCATCGATGTCCAAAAAAGAATGTCCATCGATGTCCAAAATCATGCCCAGCAATATCAACAAATATTGTGAACTGGTGAGATAGACTTCACTGTTATGATTTTAAGCCTACAGCACCTGGTACTCCCAGCAGATTTACCATCCACAATTCTAACCAGGCCCAGCCCTTTTTCACTTCCGAGATAAAATGAGATCGGGCGTATTTAGGGTGGCAAGGCCATAGGCGTGTCATTTTTTAGCAACTGTACTATACGCAATCACTGGACAAACAAATTGTCCAGTGATTTTCAAACAAATAATCTCCAGAGATGTCCAAAAAAATAAGGTCTTACAATATCAAAACAATATCCAGTGATATCCAAAATATCAAGAATGATGTCCATTGATGTCAAAAGAATGATGTCCATCGATGTCCAAAAAAGAATGTCCATCGATGTCCAAAGAATGATGTCCATCGATGTCCAAAAAAGAATGTCCTTCGATGTCCAAAATCATGCCCAGCAATATCCAACAAATATTGTGGACTGGTGAGATGGACTTCACTGTTATGATTTTAAGCCTACAGCATCTGGTACTCCCAGCAGATTCACCATTCACAATTCTGAACTGGCCCAGCCCTTCTTCGCTTCCGAGATAAAATGAGATCGGGCGTATTTAGGGTGGCTAGGCCATAGGTGTGTCATTTTTTAGCAACTGTAGTGTGCGCAATCACTGGACAAACAAATTGTCTGGTGATTTTCAAAGAAATAATCTCCAGCGATGTCCAAAAAATAATGTCTTACAATACCCAAAACAATATCCAGTGATATCCGTAATATCAAGAATGATGTCCATCGATGTCCAAAGAATGATGTCCATCGATGTCCAAAGAATGATGTCCATCGATGTCCAAAGAATGATGTCCATCGATGTCCAAAGAATGATGTCCATCGATGTCAAAAATCATGCCCAGCAATATCAACAAATATTGTGGACTGGTGAGATAGACTTCACTGTTATGATTTTAAGACTACAGCACCTGGTACTCCCAGCAGATTTAACATCCACAATTCTGACCAGGCCCAGCCCTTCTTTGCTTCAGAGATAAAATGAGATCGGGCGTATTTAGGATGGCTAGGCCATAGGCGTGTCATTTTTTAGCAATTGTACTGTACGCAATCACTGGACACACAAATTGTCTGGTGATTTTCAAAGAAATAATCTCCAGCGATGTCCAAAAAATAATGTCTTACAATATCCAAAACAATATCCATTGATGTCAATAATATCAAGAATGATGTCCATCGATGTCCAAAGAATGATATCCATCGATGCCCAAAGAATGATGTCCATCAATGTCCAAAGAATGATGTCCATCGATGTCCAAAGAATGATGTCCATCGATGTCCAAAGAATGATGTCCATCAATGACCAAAGAATGATGTCCATCAATGTCCAAAAAAGAATGTCCATCGATGTCCAAAATCATGCCCAGCAATATCAACAAATATTGTGAACTGGTGAGATAGACTTCACTGTTATTATTTTAAGCCTACAGCACCTGGTACTCCCAGCAGATTTACCATCCACAATTCTAACCAGGCCCAGCCCTTTTTCACTTCCGAGATAAAATGAGATCGGGCGTATTTAGGGTGGCAAGGCCATAGGCGTGTCATTTTTTAGCAACTGTACTGTACGCAATCACTGGACAAACAAATTGTCCAGTGATTTTCAAACAAATAATCTCCAGAGATGTCCAAAAAAATAAGGTCTTACAATATCAAAACAATATCCAGTGATATCCAAAATATCAAGAATGATGTCCATTGATGTCAAAAGAATGATGTCCATCGATGTCCAAAAAAGAATGTCCATCGATGTCCAAAGAATGATGTCCATCGATGTCCAAAAAAGAATGTCCTTCGATGTCCAAAATCATGCCCAGCAATATCCAACAAATATTGTGGACTGGTGAGATGGACTTCACTGTTATGATTTTAAGCCTACAGCATCTGGTACTCCCAGCAGATTCACCATTCACAATTCTGAACTGGCCCAGCCCTTCTTCGCTTCCGAGATAAAATGAGATCGGGCGTATTTAGGGTGGCTAGGCCATAGGTGTGTCATTTTTTAGCAACTGTAGTGTGCGCAATCACTGGACAAACAAATTGTCTGGTGATTTTCAAAGAAATAATCTCCAGCGATGTCCAAAAAATAATGTCTTACAATACCCAAAACAATATCCAGTGATATCCGTAATATCAAGAATGATGTCCATCGATGTCCAAAGAATGATGTTCATCGATGTCCAAAAAAGAATGTCCATCGATGTCCAAAGAATGATGTCCATAGAATGATGTCCATCGATGTCCATCGATGTCCAAAAAAGATTGTCCATCGATGTCAAAAATCATGCTCAGGAATATCAACAAATATTGTGGACTTGTGAGATAGACTTCACTGTTATGATTTTAAGCCTACAGCACCTGGTACTCCCAGCAGATTCACTATTTACAATTCTGAACTGGCCCAGTCCTTCTTCGCTTCCGAGATAAAATGAGATCGGGCGTATTTAGGGTGGCTAGGTCATAGGTGTGTCATTTTTTATCAACTGTACTGTACGCAATCACTGGACAAACAAATTGTCTGGTGATTTTCAAAGAAATAATCTCCAGCGATGTCCAAAAAATAATGTCTTACAATATCCAAAACAATATCCATTGCTGTCAATAATATCAAGAATGATGTCCATCGATGTCCAAAGAATGATATCCATCGATGTCCAAAGAATGATGTCCATCGATGTCCAAAGAATGATGTCCATCAATGTCCAAAGAATGATGTCCATCGATGTCCAAAGAATGATGTCCATCGATGTCCAAAGAATGATGTCCATCGATGTCCATCGATGTCCAAAGAATGATGTCCATCGATGTCAAAAATCATGCCCAGCAATATCAACAAATGTTGTGGACTGGTGAGATAGACTTCACTGTTATGATTTTAAGCCTACAGCACCTGGTACTCCCAGCAGATTTACCATGCACAATTCTAACCAGGCCCAGCTCTTCTTCGCTTCCGAGATAAAATCAGATCGGGCGTATTTAGGGTGGCTAGGCCATAGGTGTGTCATTTTTTAGCAACTGTAATGTACGCAATCACTGGACAAACAAATTGTCCGGTGATTTTCAAACAAATAATCTCCAGAGATATCATAAAATAATGTCTTACAATATCCAAAACAATATCCAGTGATGTCCATAATATCAAGAATGGTGTCCATCGATGTCCAAAGAATGATGTCCATCGATGTCCAAAGAATGATGTCCATTGATGTCCAAAAAAGAATGGCCATCAATGTCTAAAATCATTCCCAGAAATATTAAAAAAATATTGTGGACTGGTGAGATGGACCTCACGGTTATGATTTTAAGCCTATAGCACCTGTTACTCCCAAAAGATTTACCATATACAATTCAGACCAGGCCCAGCCCTTCTTTGCTTTAGAGATAAAATGAGATCGGGCGCATTTAGGGTGACTAGGCCGTAGACGTGTCATTTTTTGGCTACTGTACTGTACACAATCACGGGACTAACAAATTGTCCAGCAATTTTTAAAAAAATAATGTCCAGCGAAGTCCGTAAAACTATGTCCTACAATATCCAAAACAATGTCCAGAGATGTCCATAATATCCAAAATAATGTCTGACGAGGAATGGAAAACACTACAAAATTGATCGATTTATATCCTGTGATTCCAAAGGTGTGGTGTATACTCCGTCAATGTCAATCGATGTCCAAAATCATGCCCAGCAATATCCAACAAATATTGTAGACTGGTGAGATGGACCTCACTGTTATGATGTTAAGCCTACAGCACCTGCTACTCCCAGCAGATTTACCATCCACAATTAAGACCAGGCCCAGCCCTTCTTCGCTTCCGAAATAAAATGAGATCGGGCGCATTTAGGGTGGCTAGGCCGTAGGCGTGTCAGTTTTGGCAACTGTACTGTACACAATCTCTGGACAAACAAATTGTCCTGCGATTTTAAAACAAATAATCTCCAGCAATGTCCAAAAACAATGTCTTACAAAATCAAAAACAATGTCCAGCAATGTCCATAATATCCAAAATAATGTCTGGCGATGTGCAAAAATAATACCCAAAGATGTACAAAGACAAAAGCCTAGCGTCAAAAAAAGAATGTCCAAGAAATGTCGAAAAAAATGTCCAACAATGTCCAAAAAATAATGTCCAGTCGTGTAAAAAAAAACATCCAGCGATGTCCAAATTGTAATATTCTACAATATCCCAAAAAATTGTCCACCGATGTTCACAATATCCAAATAAATGTCTAGCGATGTAAAAAAAAAAATTGTCCCGCGATTTTAAAACAAATAATCCCCAGTGATTTAAAAAAAACAATGTCTTACAATATCCAAAACAATGTCCAGTGATGTCCATAATATCAAGAATGTTGTCCGGCGATGTCCAAAAAATTATGTCCATCGATGTCCAAGAGATGTTCATAATATCCAAAATAATGGCCGGCGATGTGCAAAAAAAATGCCCAAAGATGTTCAAAGATGAATGTCTAGCGTTGTGAAAAAAATAATGTCCAAGGAATGTCGAAAAAAAATGTCAAACAATGTCCAAAATATAATGTCCAGTGATGTCACAAAAATAATATCCAGCGATGTCCAAATTGTAATATCCCACAATATCATTCTTTAATTTTTATATTTAATAAAAGCTCTTTTCCTGTTATCTGTAGCTTTTTAACTTTGGAAGTAAGCTACATAGGTTTCATTTTTAGCCTTTTGCAGTGTGTTGACATACAATCTTTTTGAAGAACTCCCTTTTCTGTGTTGTGTTCATCGATGCCAACATTTCCTCACAGCCTAAGTCTTGGAGAGCAGCTCTCAGCCTTGGAAAACTAGCTCTCTTAAAATTGAGCGTTTTTATTTTTCCCATATGTGCTTGCTGTTTACTGCTAACAATAAATTAAATCATATTATGGTCACTGCTACTGAGATGTTCTTTTATATGGACATTTGTATTAAGCTCTGCATGGTTTGAGATTACCAGGTCCAGCAGAGCATCATTCCTAGTTGGAGCCTCTAAGAACTGTACCATAAAATTGTCCTGTAGTAGGTTTAAAAATGTTTGTCCTTTAACTGTTCCAGCAGTACCATTACTCCAGTCAATTTCCGGGTAGTTAAAATCCCCCATTATTATTACTGTCCCAGCCTTTGCAGCCCTTTCGATCTGTGCAAGGAGCTGAGTCTCCACCTCCTCATTAACACTGGGAGGCCTATAACAAACTCCAATGATTACCTTTGTAGTACGCACCCCCATGTGCAGTTCCACCCATAATGCTTCAGCCTCATCACACTCTCCATCAACTAGGTCCTCTTTCACACTTGCTCTGGGATCACTTCTCACATAGAGACAGACACAACCACCTTTCCTATTTACCCTGTCGCTCCAAAAGAGAACATGCCCGGGAATATTAATGGCCCAGTCATGTGAAAAATGAGAAAGTGTATTAACTGTTTACTTAATTCCTTTTTATGGGGTTCTAAACCTCCCAGGGTATCACTTAAAATACTACAATTACCTGTTCACGGGGGGAGGGGGATTGCCCTGCCTGATATATGTATGTATTACTTTGCCTCTCAGTTGATATATGCATATTGGGGTAATGTTTCCTCAACTGAATAATGCCGCCACCGCAGTGGAAGCAGCAGTGGCCACTTCCTATGAGGCTCTCTTAAATTTTTAATGAGGAGAGGCTCCCTCAGGAGAAGTTACAGCTATCCTCAGTATCCAAAAAGATTTTTACCATCTGTGCTCGTCATATTTGAGATACAGCCCTATCATTATTTCCAAATGCTGCTCTCTGGTACAACCCAAATACAGGGGAATTTTATAGGCTAGAGGGGGGTCATCACTGGGCTCAGTATGGTATTAAACACGCTCATCATATTCATGAGGATGGCAAGCTTAAGCCCTTTTAACAATTGGGCATACCGTGCTTATGGTATTTTCAATATGCTCAACTCAAGCATGCTGATGGCTTAGTATGTCCCTGGAGAGGTCATTCTCAATAATAGTAGATTGGAAACTCTTCTCTTACAGCCAAAGCATACTAAGCTGGTTTCCATTTACTATGCAAAACTGAATCTCATCATCAGTAGGCAATGTCATCAAGCCAGCGAAAGGTGGTTTGGATGGATGTTCTTGCCACATATATGTGTACAGTTATTTCTACTTGAGACAAAATTATACAATTACATAACCTGCACCGAATGTATTACACACCTCAGTGTCACTTTCATATGGGGAGATGAGACACTGCCATTTGCTATAAATGTCAAGCTAGTAAGGGATTCTTTTTGCATGTGGTATGGGAATGTACCAAATTCAGGCCTTTGTGGTCTGAAATCACCACATTCATAGCTGACACGTTTGATTTACCTAATATATGTAGTCCACTGGTATGCCTTTCAGGGGTGCTCGAGGATGAAACTATGAATAATGCTACTAAGCTTTTTTTTTGAGACTCTTGTTTTCTATGTACGAAAATGAATAGCACTGAATTGGATACATACCGATGCTCTTGACTTGATGGCATGAAAAAAGTTGGTCAATCTGGATCCCCTACTTTATGAAATGACATATGAAGCTAGGGGGTGTCCAAAAACATTTGGGAAGATTTGGTCCAGGTGGGTGGAGCAGTGCAACAGTGTCAGTACTTTATTTGTAAGATCCCTGTAGCAATTGGGGTGCTCTGCAGGTGTATTATTTTCATGATATGAGGTGCTATGGAGCCCCAGCTTTGCTTATTGATTATTTTGGATTGGTGGAATGGGTTTACCCCGATTTGTTTTTGGTTGTTTTTGAAGGTTCCCCTTTTTTTTTTCTTTGCCAGGGGAATACTTTTCTTTTTTTTTGTTTTATATATATATATATATATATACCGTATATATATACATATATATATTGTAATCCATTTGCTAAATGCTATATGCGAGTATGCTTACTTTAGTACTCTGTAATGATTGAGAATACTTGTCACTGTCCTTTTCTGTGATATATTGGGTATGAATTCTGTATGTTATGGATGTTGGTATTGAATTTTATCTTTTCCTTGTAATGTTTACTGTTCATTTTGGACTATGCCAACTACATATTGTCTGCTGTTTAAATATTTGCATATAGCAATAAAGTATTTAAAAAAAATGTTTGGCCACAATATGTGAGCTGACAAATCTCCAAATCTCACTTGGGTAAAGGCCTTTCCACTATTGTTAAAGTCTGTCAGACACACCCCCAGAGGGTCAGAGAAACTATCCCTTTTTGGAAGTTCTGGTAGATCATCAGCTTAATAATGGCATGAAATGCCGAGCTGCGGTTTCTAAAGCGAGCAAAATCCTCTCTTGTATTAAAAGAGGTATAGACTCCAGAGAGAGAGATCTCATTTAGCCTTGTACAAATCATTAGTAAAACCTCATCTGGAATATGCAGTTCAGTTTTGGGCACCAATTCACAAAAAAGAACATTGGGAAAGTACAGAGAAGGGCAACCAAACTGATAAGAGGCATGGAGGAGCTCAGCTATGAGGAAATATTAGAGGAACTGAATTTATTCTCTCTTGAGAAGAGGAGGTTAGGGAGGATATGATCAACATATAGTGAACTCGGTGTAGAGTTACTCACCCATAGGTCATCACAGAGTACAAGGGGGCACTCTTTACGTCTGGAGGAAAAGAGATTTAATCTCCAAATACAGAAAGGTTTCTTTCCAGACTTGCTATGTAGCTATGAAATATTATTTGGGAGAGCTCCTGTGACAGAGTTGTTCTTCCCACAAGAAATTAAGTTGATGCACTGTTCATTGAGAACGTACAAGAGTTCCAGATCCTGACTCTGAAGTTGGGTTCCATCCCTCACAGCCTGGAGACTGGGTAGTGGTCAAGAGGTCCAAAGGAAAGGACTGGAATCCAGATACAATGGTCTCTATTAGGTTTTTATGAAAACTGAAACATCTGTAAAATTGAAGGGAAAAATCTCCTAGATCCATGCCTCACATTGTCAGAAAGTAGGCAAAAATAGGTAGGGGACCCTGTGGGGTGGGACTGCTTGTCCTAATTGTATATTTGACCAATTGGCAAGCCCTTCCATCATCTGGGGAAACCTTGAACTTCATGAAATTAACACACAATAATTCCAGGTTTAAAAGTGTTACCCCATTCTCTCATACAAATTTTACCCTGTGGACCCAGCCTGAAAGTTATGGTATATGGAGAAAAAGACCTGAAGGTTGGAATCCTACACAAACACACAGGGTGCAGGCAGGGAAAGCTACTTGCCAGATATAAAAAAAAAATGTGCTAAAAACGCATGCAACCAATGCACAGTACTCAGCGCTTATGTAAGAATGGTGAATGCACCTAAGCTTGAGAGCTAGCTACTTTATGTTTAAAAACAATTGTCATAAAAAGCAATCAATATAACATTAATCACAGCAGTGCTCCACACTTTTAAAAGTTCACAGTTTTCCACCAATTGGTCATGAAAAGTGCAACAAATCCCAAACAGTCAGTGAGATGTTTTCCTCTGGGTAGATAGCTCACAGCTTCACTTCTCCACCTATAGGTGTCCGTTTATGAACCAGCGATAAATGATCACTGCTCAGTTCTCTGGCATTCTCGGAGAACACAGTTCTCCTGTGAATGCCTTTTATGAAGCAGTTCTCCGAACGAAGGGAGAACGGTCTCCAAACGCTGGAGAACGGTTTACAAATGGTGGAAAACGGCTGATTTTACTATAATCTTGCGAAATTACAGTAAAAGATCAGTTTACTAAGAATCTGGAGGGAGAACACAGATATCCAGTGAAGAGCTGAACAGTTCTCCACTGATCTCCTGAATGTCATAAACTGTAAATGACCAGAGAATAGCTGCACTCCTCTGAATCGCAGCTATTCTCTGTGTCATAAACAGACACCTTAATCAGAGTAGCAGATCAACCACCCTTTCTGCTCAGTGAACCACATCCCCTCAGGATACAACACTCACTGCAAGCAAATGCATATTACTGAGAGGCAAATAGCACTTTTATTTGATCATCCATTTAGGTGGATCCATCCTATTCTTCCTTCCCCACTCCGGTTCTTTATAGCTCTAAAAGCTTAAGATAAGGGAACAAAGCAACTCACGTAGCGTAGTCCCATTTCAAAAATGTATTGCTTGTTCATTCCCATTAAAAACTCACAAACTTAAAAAGAATGATCGCTTATCACAAACCCAATTCATTAGATGTCAGACCTCTGCCATCACAGTAATGCATGCGGTATCTCACCACCCTGTCCATCCACGGACTGACGTTACTTCCTTCACGCTTCCCTCAGAAAAAGTTGTAAGGACAAAGAGTTAGGGACATGGCTAAATGGCATGGAGGAAGTAATGCCAGTCCATGGATCAACAGGGTGGTGAGATACTGCATGCATTACTGTGATGGCAACATTACTTGATTTTGCAACTAAATTGTAGTCTAACATATCAAGTTACTTGGTTTGAAAAATTACAGAAGATTGATATAAATAAGTATGCAAAAACACTGGTCCTAAATGTAAAAACTGATGCAAAGAAAAAAACATATGAAAAAATGCATTCTGAAGGAGGAGCATCAATATGAAGTTTCCTTATACATATCATGAGAGATACAGTATATGTACCCCTGAGGTAGAGGAACATTATTTCTTTGAAGTGGCTTATTGGTATTCAAATCAATCTACATACTTTAGTGGTCCAAATCCCTAGAAGTGGAATGTCCTGTGCAATGGTATAGATTTATCTAGTGTGAATGAATGGATGGCCAATGAATGAAGGAATGAGAGGGGTGTTTGTGACCACTGACTGGCAGGACCCACACGGATATGATTTGGACATAGATTTAAATTTAGATGGGCCTTTTACTTAACTTTTTTGTGAGGCCACTGACGAAGGTTATTGAACAATTGAACATCAGTCAATTTGTTTAGGTTGGAAAGCTGATCTACCTGAATTTCTTGGGGTGAATGATCCTACCTTAGACCCAAGACATGCACTTGGGAAGGTTGAGGTATAATCTATGTTGTGGTGGTTCAAATATCAAGTGAGAAAAATGTCCTGGAAACAGCAAAAATTAATATTACTGAATGCAGAGTTCCAATGGCTAAGGCTGCAGAAGTAGTTGCCCACAGTTGTCATCACAATGGATGGTACTAACAGAAACACAGTTCATATTGTACACCTGGAGAGCTTCTATGAATGATTTCAAAGTGGATCACTGGGATAAAAGGTGTGCTGCCTTTGTGAAAAATCAAATCTACATGTTAAAGAGATGGTTGGAGTCTGGTTACTCTCATAACAAAGTAAAAAGGGATATACTAGACACTGCAGTGGGGGCAGGAGGTGTGGCTATGGGAGCAATAAATACTATGGATTTAGAGGGGTTACAAAATAAATTGGGGGGTCTAGCCCAACACATAAGGGATGGAGTTTAAACCCAGTTAGATATAAATTATATTTTAGAAAATGTACAATATGCACACATTGACACAACTGCCTCTTTGTCCAAACTCATTAAGAAATAATGTAAAGGGTTAATCGTTGGCCTTGCCCAGCAACAGGAGTATATCCAGCTTGCTCTGTCTTGTACCCTGATAGAATCTGAGTTGTCTCAAGATCTTAGGTTAATGATTACTTCTCTTTATACAGGACAATATCTTAATGCTTAATTTAAAAAAGACAGGGTGATACCAAGATTTGCAATGAGTCATGAAAAGTGGTGGATGACTCAGTTCCACTGGGGCTTTAATTTGACCTGTATTGTTTCCTCATGTGTGCCCATCTCTGGGACAGAGCACCATGCTTATGCTGCGGTCAATCTGGATGCTATCCTGGGTATCCAAGGTTGCACCAGGACCTGATGGTTTATGAGTTGGGACAGCCTCAGATGATTGACACTGATGTGTGTTGGAAGGGAGAAGGCGTTTTATTGTGTCATGGATTATAAGAGAGGATAATAAGACACCAGTGTTGGCATAAACCTGGGCCATGATTAATAGATGCACAAGATTTACTATCTTATCACTTGAAATACCTAGGGTAAGGTTATTGGTGTTGGCATACGGTAACTAATAACACTGCATTCTCTGTCTATGCCTTAAAGAACTATAGGCAAAAAAATCACCTATTACTATACCCCCTACACAAAACAGTAATTAAAATGTTGAAATTCCTTAACATTTAAGAGAAAAGTCTAATTGAATTTTTATTACCTCATCTCTGTAATTCAAAAGATAACAGCATCTGCTCTGCCAAGGAGGAGATGTAACAGCAGGGATCAGGGCTGATACTACCACTAGGCGAACTAGGCAGCCGCCTAGGGCGCACACACAGCCGCTGCTTTCCCTACTCTCTGCAATTGCTGGATCTAGGGGTGTGTTGTGCCCCTTCAGATTTCAGTTGCTCCCCACACTCATGTCTGAGACAAGGGGAGAGTAGCTTGGAACAGTGAAGCCTGCAAAGGAAAAATGACAGGAGAGAGTCGGGAGGTGCGGACTGTGCTTTCTCTGGAGGGATTTGTGGGAAGTTGTCCTAGGTGGGGGGATTGAAGGCAGAGGATTGGTGTTTGGAGGGGGGATTGGGGTATTTGAGCTAGTAGCAGGGATGGGGGGGAATTTGAACTAGGAGTGGGGATTGGGGGGGGGGTTTCTGCTAGGAGAGGAGATTGGGGGGATTTGTGTTAGGAGAAGGGATTTGGGGGGGATTTGTGTTAGGATGCGGGATTGGGGGGAATTTTACTAGGAGAGGGGATTGGGGAGATTTGTGTTAGGAAAGGAGATGGGGGGGATTTTTATTAGGGGAGGATTTGTGTTAGGGGAGGGGACAGGGGGGATGTGTGCTAGGAGAGGAGATTGAGGGGATTTGTGTTAGGATGGGGGATTGAGGAGAATTTTACTAGGAGAAAAGTTTGGGGGGGGGAGTTGTGCTAGGAGAGGAGATTGGGGGGGATTTGTGTTAGGAGAGGGGGGGGTTTGTGTTAGGGGAGGGGATTGGGGGAAAATTTATACTACGGGAGGGGTTGTGCTAGGAGGGAGGATTGGGGAGGGGGAATTTGTGCTTGGAGGGGGGATGTGGGGTAGTTGTGCTAGGAGGAGGGATTTCGGGGGAATTTGTGCTAGGAGAGCAGGATTGAGGGGATTTGCATTGGGAGGGGTTGTGCTAGGAGGTTGGGATTTGTTCTAGGAAAGGGAGATTTGGATGGGGAGGAAGGATTTATGCTAGGAAGGGTATTTTGGAGAGTGTTGTGCTAGGAGGTGGTACTTGGAGGGTTTTATGCTATGAGGGGGGATTTGGGAGAGAGGATTTGTGCTAGGGTGGAAAATGTGAGGTGAAAGAGGATGTGTGCTAGGAGAAGTGAAGTAGAACTACAGGTGAAGTTAAATTGTGGGGGGGGGGGTGTAAGTAGCTGGTCTTGCCTAGGGCGCAAAATGGTTCAGCACCAGCTCTGGCAGGGATTACATAATATCCTCTTCTCTCTGCAGTAAAAGGGAACTACATTTCCCATCAACCACAGGGAATTGTAGTTAATATGGATGGGTACACCAGGCCTGTACATGTTGAATGTGTTTGAGATCTTTGGTCCACACACCACTGCAAGTGAGGCTGAATTACATCACTGCTTCCCGGAGAAAGAACTACAGAAGGGATTTGACAAGACCAAGGCCTGGGGGAATAGGAGGCATAGCAGCCACGGTCTTACAAACAGGAAACCAAACAGAATTAACGGTTTGATTTGAAAATGAATAGGCTATTTCAGAGCAACTACTGAGTGTACCAGAAGATGGATGACATGTTCAGTGAAGGTAGGAAATCAGCAACAGGGTCATGTAAAGAAGTTTTTGCCTGAACTTCTGCTTTAAACTATACGCAAACATGTGTTTTACCTCGTGGAATTTACTGTGTCTCTACTCCTACCCTGGGACTAGATGTAGCTGAACTTAAAGGATTTACTCCCATTACTCCTGAAAAAATGTTAGATATGAAACCTGATGCCCCTATGTGATTCCAAAAATGATCCTAGTGTTTGGAGCTGAACTTGGCTATTTGATTTTGGTAAAGAGGATGCAAATATAAATACATTAAGAGCTACTGAAAAACAAGCAATTGTGCGTCTAGCCCATGATCGAAATAGGCTTTTGCAAGAGTCACATACCATTGAAGAAGACTCAAAGGGTTTTAGATGGGAAAGTTTATTTGGATACAGTCCTAAAGCAACTGCCTTTTTGAATATTTTACTTCATCCGATTGTTATATCACTTATAATAATTCTTATGCTTTATCTGCTTGTGATAATCATGTATTGCATGTTTAAGTAATTCAGTTCTAAGGCTGAACATATGCTTAGTTCTGCACAATATGTCCTTTTGATCATATTCCTGAGATGAGGTGTTCTGTTCCATTGGATCCATGGTTCCATTTGGGTCTGGGGGTGAGGGCTTGAAGCTGAACATATGTCGCTTTGGATCACTTCTGGGCCCGACCTGGGGCTGGGAGCCCCTGACAGTTCATTGGATCTCCCTGCCATGTAAGTTTAGAATGAATGTTTATTAAAGGTATATATATATATATGATACACCAGGGCTTAAAATTTTGAGTCTAGACCTACTAGCCAGGCACAAACCTTACTCTCCACCAGTTGCCCTACCCAACCTTGCCCAGGCCAGCCTCCAACCTCACCCCTAGCCCTGGCCCCAACCCCGCCCCCTAATGCTTATGAAATTACATTTTTCTTAAGAATAAAGAGTCCAAAATATAAAACTGTATACAGTAATGTATATCCCAGCTCCCCTGTACTCCATTATAGCGATATGACATGTATACAGTAATGTATATCCCAGCTCCCCTGTACTCCATTATAGTGATATGACATGTATAGAGTAATGTATATCCCAGCTCCCCTGTACTCCATTATAATGATATGACATGTATACAGTAATGTATATCCCAGCTCCCCTGTACTCCGTTATAGTGATATGACATGTATACAGTAATGTATATCCCAGCTCCCCTGTACTCCATTATAGTGATATGACATGTATACAGTAATGTATATCCCAGCTCCCCTGTACTCCGTTATAGTGATATGACATGTATACAGTATGTATATCCCCCCTCCCCTGTACTCCGTTATAGTGATATGACATGTATACAGTATGTATATCCCAGCTCCCCTGTACTCCAATATAGTGATATGACATGTATACAGTAATGTATATCCCAGCTCCCCTGTACTCCATTATAGCGATATGACATGTATACAGTATGTATATCCCAGCTCCCCTGTACTCCAATATAGCGATATGACATGTATACAGTAATGTATATCCCAGCTCCCCTGTACTCCATTATAGCGATATGACATGTATACAGTAATGTATATCCCAGCTCCCCTGTACTCCAATATAGCGATATGACATGTATACAGTAATGTATATCCCAGCTCCCCTGTACTCCATTATAGTGATATGACATGTATACAGTAATGTATATCCCAGCTCCCCTGTACTCCATTATAGTGATATGACATGTATACAGTAATGTATATCCCAGCTCCCCTGTACTCCAATATAGTGATATGACATGTATACAGTAATGTATATCCCAGCTCATGGCGCCCATGGCGGTGGAGAGTTGTCTCCTCTCAATGTAGGAGAGCAGACCTCTCCTGTACCTGTCCCCTCAGCGGCGGTGCCGAAGAAGCCGGAAACTGGAACTCGGCTTCACAATGATATTTGGAGTGCAGCCGCTCCATCATCTGTGCTCGCCGCTAGAGAATTTCTCCTCGCATTTGGCGAGCGGATTTTTCAAGCCCTGTGATACACTATATTACTATATTTCTGCATGCTTATGAACTTATGTTATATCTTTAAATTCCTGAATAGCAGAATCCCATTAACACCTCCATAGGCTCAGAGGTGTATTTAGGGGTTGTGCTGCCCTAGTACCCCCCCCCCCCCCCAATGTAGAGAAAGAGAGAGAGAGACACACATTCTTCCAGCACTCAAGGTCACAGCTCTCCAGAATGAAAGCAGACCATCCTCAGAGTCATGGCCAGGAAAGCCCGATGTCATTCTTGTGCACTGAGCTCAGCCAGTTATCCGGACATCCCCAGGAATGAGAGTCAGCCCCTACCTATATCAGCAGCTGACAAGAGTTCAGGAGGTGCTACTGCCACCTTTTGACACCTGTTTTTTTGTTCGTTTTTTTTTTAAATTGTTGAATGGCAATTTTACATTGCGGGACCGCGCCAAGCGTTTGGATCGCAGATGCAGAGCAGCCCCATTGAACTAAACAGGAGAGCTGCTGCCTGTCAAACTCTGCAGCCTGAGTTAAAAATACCGCAGCTGCGAAGTAAAGCATTGCAGCTGCCTCCTGGCATATTCACCCCCTCTCTGAATACTGAAAGTGACCGTAAAGGTTAAAAAAAGATAAGAAACATGTCACACTTACCTGCTCTGTGTAACAGTTTTACACAGAGCAGCCGAATTCTCCTCCTTCCCCACCAGGGTTCCTGGCCCCTCCCTTGCTGACATTCATGGGCCCTCCCTCCTGCCAAGTGTTCCTATTATAACCTGCTTGCTATGGAGGCACTCCTGCGTTTGAGTTCTGAGCGTCCATAAGACACAGAGCACGGCTCAGCCTCCCTTTACTGGCTGTGATTGACAGCAACAGGAACCAATGGCTCCCATTGCTGTTTCTGAGCCAATGAGGAGAGCCATTGCTCTTGTGCACATCACTGAATCAGGCTGAGGTGAAAATTGGGGGGGGGGGGTTGGGAAGGGGGGCTGCACACTGATGGTTTTTAACCTTCATGCGTAGAATGAATGGAGGTAAAAACACTTCAGCGCTTAGAACTGTCTGCAGCTTCACTTCAGCACCCCCTCCAGCAGTAGCTATACTCCATGGAAACTGTGGGTGCTGTGTAGGGAGGCCGGGACCAGTGGGCGGAGTAGAGGGCGGGTAGGGAGAGCAGAGGTTGGGGCGAAGCGGGTAGAATTTTTTTTTCCCCCACATTGGTAA
Organism: Staurois parvus; assembly: GCF_062004578.1. Taxonomy (NCBI): domain Eukaryota; kingdom Metazoa; phylum Chordata; class Amphibia; order Anura; family Ranidae; genus Staurois; species Staurois parvus. Next base: position 260,936 of record NW_028318072.1, read on the forward strand.
GGGAGAACATTGCCAATCACTAGAGGGGGGAGAGGAGGGCTGCTGCCACGGGGACTAAGACTGGAATGGGCTGCTGGGCAGCTGTGCCTCTCCTCATAAACTCGTTAATATTTTCTTTCTTTCTGGCGTCTTCCTATTAGCAAGAGAACACTGCCGCCCGCTTCGGGGGGACGGAGCAGGAGAGAGGGAACCTCGCGTCCTGCTCCCACAGGGCCAGGAGGCCGAATGATATCAGCTTCCTTTGTTCCTGATGACGTAAGCCGTGGTTACCATGGCAACCCATTTCGGTGCTGTTTGTTCTGGCTTCATCCGGCGCATGCGCAGTTGCTTCAAGGAATAGGGATTTTCATGGGCTATTAATTTTGCCGCTACACCGGGACTCGAGTGGGCGGAACTCTAGGAGGCGGAGTAGAGGGCGGTACTCGGGTAGGCAGAGCAGAAGTTTGAAGCAGGTAGAATTCTTTTCCTGTGCTTTTTTTCCCCCACATTGGTAAGGGAGAACACTGCCTGTCACTAGAGGGGGAGGAAGGATGTGCGGGCTGCTGCCACAGGGACTGAGGGCTCGTTCACACTTGACTGTTTTACCAACGCTTGCCAAACGTCCCTATAGCGTTTGGCAAGCGTTGGTCTGGCATTTGCGGAGCATTTTATAACGCTCCGCAAACACCGCATGCACGGTTAAGCGGCAGTCGATAGGCGTTTGCCGAGCATTAAAAACGCCCCACAAACGCCTATAATGAAGTTTGAATGTTGTTACCGCTCCGCGACCGCACCGCAAACGCCGGCTGGACGTTTGCAGTGCGGCACCATAAACTAGAGTAGGAGGCTTCAACACCTCCTAACTCAACCAGAGGCATCCGTTTTGCCGCGCCGCTACCGCTCCCGTTAGAACAGCACCATGTGCTGCAATGGGCAGAATTGTCCGAGGCATTTGGGAAGTGGTAAAAACGCTTCCCAAACACCTTTCTGCCGCTAGCAAACAAGGCTAGTGTGAACAAAGGCTGGAATGGGCGCTGTGGGCAGCTGCTGCCTCTCCTCATAGACTCGCTAATCATTTCTTCCTTTCTGGCTTCTTCCTATTAGGCTCCATGCACACGGGCGTTTTAATAACGCTTGTATCGTTAGCTGTGTAAAGTCACATTAAAAACATGAGTTTTTCAGTTTTATTAGCGTTTTGCCGTGTTCTTTTGAGTTTTTTTACCAAAAATTTTTTTTTGGTACAACAATGTCCAAAAAACGCTGGTTTGCCACTATTTACTGCGTTTTTCAGAGTTAGAGCGTTTTTACAGCTAACAAACTCCTCTAGAAACCCACTAGTCCTGGATTTTTTCCAGCCAAAAAACGTTGACTACAGTCTATGTGTGCATGGACACATGGGGTTTATTTACTAAAGCTGGAGAGTGCAAAATCAGACTCCCTTCTGCATAGAAACCAATCAGCTTCCAGGTTTCATTGCCAAAGCTTCATTGAACAAGCTGAGGTTAGAAGCTGATTGGTTTCTATGCAGAAGGGAGTCTGATTTTGGACTCTCCAGCTTTAGTAAATAAACCCCATGGGGTAACATGTTTGGGCATTTACTGGCTGTAGAAAAAAAACGTCAAAAGCCAAAAACAGATGTAAAAACATCCAGTGTGCATGAGGACTTAGCAAGAGGAGAACACTGCCGCCCGCTTACGGGGGATGGAGCGGGAGAGAGGGAACCTTGCGCCTTCCCACAGGGACAGGAGGCTGAATGACAACCGCTTCCTTTGTTCCTGTAGACACGTGTCTTGGTTACTGTGGCAACCCAACTTGGCGCGGCTTGTTGTGCCTTAAAGCAGTGCATGCGCAGTTGCTTTAGGGAATAGATTTTTATGGGATAGTCATCTTGCCTCTATTCCAGGACTGGAGTGGGCGGAACTCTGGAAGGCGGAGCAGAGGGTGGGACACAGGGAGGAGGAGCAGAGGACGGGACTCGGGGAGGAGAAGCAGAGGACGGGACTCGGGGAGGAGGAGCAGAGGACGGGACTCGGGGAGGAAGAGCAGAGGTTGGGGCGAAGCAGGTAAAATTTTTTTTCCTGTTTTTTCCCCCCACATTGGTAAGGGAGAACACTGCCAATCACTAGAGGGGGGAGAGGAGTGCTGTGCGGGCTGCTGCCACAGGGACTAAGGCTGGAATGGCCGCTGTGGGCAGCTGCTGCCTCTCCTCACAGACTCGCTAATAATTTTTTTTCTTTCTGGCTTCTTCCTATTGGCAAGGAGAGGACACTGCTGCCCACTTATGGGGGGTGACGAAGCGGGAGAGAGGGAACCTTACATCCTGCTGCCACAGAGACAGGAGGCCAAATGACAGCTGTGGTCAGCTGCTTCCTGTAGACGCGGTCCATGATTACCATGGCAATCCAATTGTTGGCACGGCTTGTTTACCAGGAGAGCGCACTCAGCAAGGAATGCCCCCTGGTAAACAAGGCGTGCCATCCCTGGTAAAGGAGATCAGCATAGCCTAGTAGGTAAAGCTGAATGTGGAGAAAGGAGAACCTTGCCGGCTTCACTTCCTGTGGTTGCCACTGAAATGCTGGAGCTGAGAGGTCAGTGAATACACCTCTCCCTGCAGCTGACAGACATCCCTGCCCAGCCATTCATTAAGTCACCCCTAAGACCCCATTCACACTTCTCACTTGTTTATTTTATTCTGCATTGCACATAGGGCGGCCTGTTCATTTGAATGGGGTGACCTATGTGGGACAAACATGCCAGAGATGCACACAGCAAAATACACATCTGCTAACCGCATTTGGGCTGCCATTAGCAATTAATGGCACCACAAGTGTGCATAGCAGGAATTTTTCATTCTTTTATACAGGGGCAAGTCCAACCTGGGCAACTTGTATCGCTTTCAAATTTGTGGTATTGTTTGCCACCCTCTGAAAAGCGATCTATTGTTGATCGCTTTTTAAAGAGTTGTATATCAGCAGCTAACAAGTGTTGAGGAGGTGCTACTGACACTTTCTAAAAAAATTTTTGTTAGGTTTTTTTTTTTTCAAATTGTTGAATGGCAATTTTACATTGCGGGACCACACCAAGCGTTTGGATCGCAGATGCAAAGCAGCCCCTTTGAACTAAACAGGAGAGTTGCTGCCTGTCAAACTCTGCAGCCTGAGTTAAAAATACCGCAGCTGCGAAGTAAAGCATTGCAGCTGCCTCCTGGCATATTCACCCCCTCTCTGAATACTGAAAGTGACCGTAAAGGTTAAAAAAAAAGATAAGAAACATGTCACACTTACCTGCTCTGTGTAATAATATTACACAGAGCAGCCGAATTCTCCTCCTTCCTCGCCAGGGTTCCTGACCCCTCCCTTGCTGACTTCTCCCTCCTGCCAAGTGCCCCTATTACATGCTGCTTGCTATGGGGGCACTCCTTCGTTTGAGTTCTGAGTGTCCATAAGACACTGCACGGCTCAGCCCCCACCGGCCTCCTCACTGGCTGTGATTGACAGCAACAGGAACCAATGGCTCACATTGCTGCTTCTGAGCCAATGAGAAGAGCGATACGGGAGAGCTATTGCTCTTGTGCTGAATTGGGCTTACCTTCATGAATGGAGGTAAAATCTCTTCAGCCCTTAGAACTACTTTGAACTGTCTGCAGCTTCACTTCAGCACGATGAGTGAACTGAAAGTAAGACTGGTATTCTAATATTTCTTTAAAGATATACTTTGGTGTAAAAGTTAGGAAGAAAGTGTCTATACTCCGTAGCTATACTCCATGGAGGCTCTGTGCACTGTGGGTGCTGTGTAGGGAGGCCGGGACCAGTGGGCGGAGTAGAGGGCAGGACTCGGGGGACGGGTAGGGAGAGCAGAGGTTGAGGCGAAGCAGGTAGAATTTTTTTTTCCTACATTGGTAAGGGAGAACATTGCAGGGGGGGGAGAGGAGTGCTGCTGCCACGGGGAATAAGGCTGGAATATTTTTGGCTTCTTCCTATTAGAGACCGAACACTGCCGGCCGCTGCCGCGGGAGAGAGGGAACCTTGCGTCCTGCTCGCACAGAGACAGGAGGCCGAATGGCATCCGCTTCCCTTGTTCCTGATGACGTAAGCCACGGTCACCATGGCAACCCAATTTGGTGCGGCTTAATCCGGCGCATGCGCAGTTGCTTCAGGGAATAGGGATTTTCATGGCATTTTGCCGCTACACCGGGAGTCGAGTGAGCGTAAATGTAGGAGGCGGGGTAGAGGACTCGGGTAGGCAGATCAGAAGTTTGAGTGAAGCAGGTAGAATTTTTTTCCTGTGTTTTATTTTTCCCCCACATTGGTAAGGGAGAACACTGCCTATCACTAGAAGGGGAGGAGGGCTGTGCGGGCTGCTGCCACGGGGACTAAGGCTGGAATGGCTGCTGTGCGCAGCTCCTACCTCTCCTCGTAGACTTGCTAATAATTTCTTTTCTTTCTGGCTTTTTCCTATTGGCAAGGAGAGAACGCTTACGGGGGGGGGGGGGGGGGGGGCGACAGAGCGAGAGAGAGGGAACCTTGCGTCCTGCTCCCACAGAGACAGGAAGCCGAATGAACACTGTAGTCAGCTGCTTCCTGTTTCCTGTTGACGCGGTCCATGGTTACCATGGCAATCCAATTGTTGGCACGGCTAGTTTACCAGGAGAGCGCACTCAGCAAGGAATGCCCCCTGGTAAACAAGGCGTGCCATCCCTGGTAAAGGAGATCAGCATAGCCTGGTAGGTAAAGCTGAATGTGGAGAAAGGAGAACCTTGCCGGCTTCACCCCTAAGACCCCATTCACACTTCTCACTTGTGGTTTTTTTTTTTCTGCATTGCACATAGGGCGGCCTGTTCATTTGAATGGGGTGACCTATGTGCGACAAACATGCGAGACATACACATGGCAAAATGCACATCTGCTTACTACATTTTCTGTGCACTTTGTCACGTTCTGTATACGCCAAGTGTGAGTGAGGCCTAAGGGCTCTTTCACACGGATAGCTGGGTTTAAAAAAAAAAAATAACAAGCATGTCATACTTACCTGCTCTGTGCAGTGGTTTTGCACAGAACAGCCCTGATCCTCCTCTTCTCAGGTCCACTGCTGGCAATTCTGGCTCCTCTTTAGTGGGTGCTCTCGTAGGAAGTTGCTTCCTATTGGACACCCTTGGAGACTCACTTCTGAGATCCTCTGCGTCCATAGACAATCTAACAGTCTGTCCTTTGGGGAGGGAGAAACAGGAGAGAGTCGGTGCTCTCATGCACAGTGCTGGATCAAGATTGGGCTCTGGTAGGTATAAGGGGGGGTTTGAGGTGGATATGGATACAGAAGTTTTTTTATTTATCTTCTCGAAGGTAAGAAAAACTTCAACCTTTAGAACAACTTTAATCCTTTCATGGAGCATAACCTGGGTAACCCTACTTCTAGTTCTATTACAATTAGAGCCCTGATTGTCCCAACCTTCGCTATTGCCTGGCTGCTGTGAGAATGTGAATCATTGGCTGACATTGTCCATTGGTAGGCCAAGAGGTGTCAAATTGAGGAGAGCATATTTTGCCTGTAGGAGTACCACATACCTGCCTATCAGCAAATGTATGTAGACATAGGTCACACTCCCTTAAAGGAGAATTAGACAAAAAAAGATTAGTTAAACCTACAAGTGCTTTTTTATTTTTTACCACTACTATTCCTTTATACTGGCTTATGAAGTTCACAAATGCAGCAATTTAGAAACTGTATGAAAGATTTAGCCCTGTGAAACACTTTTTGAAAGATAAATAGTTCATTTTATATACAACTATGTAGATCAGACCAAAACGAGGGACAAATGAGGAGGAAAGAGGAACAGAGGGACTTTGTTCCCAATCAGGGACAGTCCCTCAAAATCAGAGACAGTTGGGAGGTATGGTACCATGGGACCTGACAGTTTGGTGGACGTGTCAAAGACCTTTGACCGGAATTATCTGGCTTTGGGCATGGCCACCAGATATGGAGGAAGATACTGGCCTTCCCACAACCAGAGAAGCATGTGAGTGAATATGTACAGATTTTTACTATACTTCAGGTAGCTAAACAGAATAGCAGAGCAGCAAAGTAAAGATGAGTATATGCCAGTGGTTAAGAGCATTTAGCCCTGGTTCACACTGATGCGGTTTGGAATTTGCAGCAGTTTCTGTACAAATTCCGCACCACATCAGAATCGCATCTTGTTCATGCGAACCTCTGCGGGTGTGTATCTTAAGTTAAAAACACCCTGAAAGCGGCCTGCAAAACGTGATGCGATGTGCAGAATCAAATTGCATAGGTGTGAATACCCATGCGATCCAATTCTAGCGCTGACCCAAAAAAAAGGTCCTGCGCGTTTTTGGTGTTGGTGTGGTGTGATTAAAGCTATAGAAAATGTATTGCTCCAATCATACCGCACACAAATCGCATGTGATTTGCATAGGAATACGGTGTGGTTCCTGTGCGAATCACATGCGATATTCTGCATATATGTGAACCCAGGCTTAAGCAGACCCATTATATCACCATGCATAGGTTTTACTGTAAACCGTTTTGACACACTAAAAAGGTATATAATAAAGTAAGCGCTCTCTAATAAAAAGATAAGCAGCTGAAAGCACTAGAGGAAATCACAACCACCTCTCGTTTCAAAAATAAATATAAAGTGCAGCGCTAAACTATAAAAGAACATCAAACCAAAAGTTCGTTCAGAAAAGTTTGTTCAAATAATTCATGTAATAACAGCCAGGTGATAGCGCAGCTACATTTGATCCAGAAGAACTCGTTGAAATAATGATAGAAATGCGCACTCACCGACCGCACATAGGAAATGCGCATTGATATATAAAGATCAGCAGGTGCCGTTCTCCTCAAGGATAGGTGTCATCTAATGATGGTAGGCTCAACTCGGAGGACCTCTTTAAGATCGGGTTGTACTATCCAGATGACTGCTCCCTCCTTTGGATACTGTATGCAGTGAAGGCTGTATATGTTGATCTAATACCTCCTCAGAGTGGGGTCAGAAAAGGGAGTACCAATAGTGTAGTATTTCCAAACTTTTATTATGGTAATAATAAATCCAAAAATGCAGGTCAGTAAACACTGGCAAAAAGCCAGAAAGTAAAAGATAAAAATGTTGTACAGACCTCAAGTAAGATGGCCGCCGGGCCTCCTTGTGGTCCCGGCGGCAAAAGGCGTCACAGGCTGTCAGCTCCTCCTAAGGCCTTTCGTGCTAAGGCACATCATCAGAGGGGAGGACATAAATTTAATTTGCGCGGTCATGCAACACTGCACCCAAATTAATTTTATGTCCTTTTTCCCACAAATGGAGCTTTCCTTTGGTGGTATTTGATAGCCTGTGCATTTTTTACTTTTTGCACTATAAATAAAAAAAAAGACATTTTGGAAAAAAAATATATATTTTTGACTTTTTGCTATAAAATATATCCAGTAAAAAATCAAATGATGTCATAAATTTAGGCCAAAATTTATTCTGCTACATGTCTCCCCCGTCATTGATACTCTGGTGGGACTCTGGTGCTACGGGGAATCTCTGGCCGGGACTCGGTGATTAACAGCTGTAGCTGCCAATGGCGGCACGGGTAGGGTAATAAAAAGAAATGATGTGGCGCTACTAACTGTGTAAAATACCCTAAACGTACAAAAGTATTCTCATAAACGCATATCCATAATTGTGACATATAAACTAACTAAAACATAATAAATAACCAAGTGATAATACAGTGCTTGTGATAAATGCCAAATCAATATGAGTGAGCAAATAAACATGCATCAACTGATATTGATTTATTTGCTCACTCATATTGATTTGGCATTTATGACAAGCACTGTATTATCACTTGGTTATTTATTATGTTTTAGTTAGTTTATATGTCACAATTATGGATATGCGTTTATGAGAATACTTTTGTACGTTTAGGGCATTTTACACAGTAGCGCCACATCATTTCTTTTTATTACATTTTCATCTATCATAAGGTATATGATTGGATGTTGGCAGCTTATTTAGATCCACTTAGTATAGGCTTAGTAGCGCAGGAGGTTCACATATTAGATTTGGCGCGGGTAGGGTGCATTCGCCTCCTACCTGGAAATACAAATTCACATATATATGATTTTGTGCAGCCCTGCCACCCTGTAGCAGTATTTGTTCTATAGGGCGTCGGGGAAGCAGTTAAATGAGGTCATACAGATGTAAGCAAGACGAACATGAAATCACACTGACAGTCAACTTGAAAGTAGAGTGAATTCAAAGCCTCACAGATGTGAACCAGGGCTAGGTGTGGCCTGCAAAGGATTAAACTCAGTAGTACCACTTACTACTCCCGGTATGCAACAGAACAATATGAACCTGCACAGCTGTCAGATTGGAACCAGTGGCTGTGCAGATGCTGCATCCCTATAGACATGAATGTGGATATGCCGAACACCTCTTTGGGCAGACAGGCCTTCACAGGTGTGTGGATAGGTACACTCGTGAATGAAGCCTTATGTCCTGGTTCACAATAGTGCGACTTATGCGATTTGACCATTCCAAATAGCATGACAAGTCACACCCTATTTGTGCCTATGGAACTGTTCAAATCGGTGCAGCGCTGACTTTGAAAAAAGGTCCCTGCACTATTTTTGACGATTTCATGTGCGACTTGCATAGACAAAGATTTTTTCTATAAGTAAACCTACTCTAAAACCAAACTATGTAAAACCTCCCGAAAAATAAAGACCAAAAATAAATCATAATGGTGAAACATATCAAGTAGATGTGGCCTATGGGCTGGGACATTATGGATTCAGTTGTATTTCTGACAGGTGATAAAAACTGTTTGGAAGAGCAGGTATTGCAAGTGTATGATTTGCTTTGGTCCCATGGGCACAGCTGTGTAAAATCTAGTAAACATACTGCAGTCAGATAGTGCTTAGGGATATGTAATCCTTAAACACTTCCAGATCGGACACTTTTACCCCCTTCCTGACCAGGGCAATTTTCAGCTTTCAGCGCTATCACACTTTGAATGACAATTGCGCGGTCATGCAACACTGTACCCAAATTAATTTTTTACCATTTTTTTGAGACAGATAAAGCTTTATTTTGGTGGTATTTATTCACCGCTGGGATTTTTATTTGTTTTGCTATGTAAATGAAAATGTCGAAAAATTTTGAAAAAAAGTGTTTTTTTTAATAAAATTTTGCAAATAAATAATATTTCATCATAAATCTTGGCCAAAATTTATTCCGTTATCTTTTTAGTAAAAAAAAAAAAATCCAAATTAGTTTATAACCAAAAAGTATAATTTTTAAACATTTTTTTTTACATTTTTATTTTATTTTTTTATATTATTATTTTTTATTTTAATTTTTTTTTTTTTACATACTGTCACCCTAGCAGTACAGTGTGACCATGGTGTGTGGGGGGTGATGAAGATTTTTTTTTTTTTTTTTACACTGATTGCTTTTACACCCATATAGGATGTAAAAGCAATCATTTCTCTTTCTCTCTGTCTGCATTCTTGCACTCATTGAGAAGTACTGAGTGAGCTGTGATTGGTCACAGCTTGTCACATGGTACAAGGCTGTTGTGAATAGCCTTGTACCATGTGACCTCTATGATCATTCACAGATTTCACACATAGTAAGCAATGATGTCACAAGTGACATCTTGCTTACTACTTTTCATGTGATCACTGATTGGCCAATCAGTGATCACATGATCGGGACCTCGTACAGAGGTCCCGTACGACGATCGGTGTTTCACTGTGTCTGGAGGACACAGCGGGCACCGGATCGCGGTGCTGCGCACTCCCAAGGAGCGTGCACAAGCAGGGTGCGGGGAGGCCGTTTATAAATGGCCACCCAACCCTGCAGTGCCACCGTCCGGCCGTTTATATGCAACGGCCGGTCGGGAAGTGGTTAAAGAGACACTGCTCAGTACAAGTAAATGGAGATTAATGGCTCCAGAACTATAATTTCTGGTACACAGAAACTGGTCTGGCGCTGTAAGCTGAGCTGCACATGTGCAGCTCAGATTGCAGCGCTGGAGAAGACAGCGAGCAGGCTGTTAAGGGCATTTTAATGCAGAAGAGGTGCATTGCATGTCTCTTCTGCAATAAAAGTGCCTGCTCCCTGTTTCTCACAGCAAAACTTCAGTTCTGCATTAATTGCAGAAAAGACCTGCAGCACCTCCTCTGCAATTCACTACACCTACCTGTCTGCTCACAGTGATCTCCAGAATGTAAACTGAGCTGTGCATGTACAGCTCAGCTTACAGCTGTCGGACAGATCCCCGTGTGCTGGAATGATGTTATCTTTGGAAAGGTGAATATTTGTTCCTTTAGATCCATTTGAACTCAACAGTTTGCTGTGGCTAACTTCTCCAGCTTTGCCTTATTTTCCTCAGTTAAATCAGTCCAAATATACCTTGTCACCTCCAGCATTCCCTTACTCTTGCAGAGTTATACAAACTCCTCTTCTGTACTGAAATTGCTTCCTCTGATTTTATTGCACACTGAGAGCTTCTCACAGTGTGCATTAAAAGCTGCAGCAAGTCTAACAGAAGTCTCTTTTCCTGGCTGGAAGATGTCCATTACAATCTAGCCCTTTCCTCCCCAGCTTTACGGGCCCTGGACCACGTTTTCCATTCATTGGATTTAAGTTCTTTCAAACATAGAGGCTCAACATCACATCACATTTAGGTGTTACCTAGCAGTCTCTATGCATATACAGCCTGCCTAGGAACACCCACTCCTCCAAACTGACACCCACCCATCAAGTAATTATGGTATTTATATAACCTCTCCCAAGAACCAACCCACTGCTAGCATCAGGGCTGAGGGCTCTTGAGATTGGTGTTTTGATGATTTTACGAAGCTAATTATAGCACCACTACTGCTCCTCCTTACAGCCATGATCCCCGCATTGCATAGAGAAACACAGAGATCCAGTGATGATATCACTGGATCTAAAATAAGGTATGTAATGAAAATGGATAGGTTTTATTACATTGTAAAAACTGTCAGTAGTAAGTTGATGGGGGGTGGATGGGAAAGAACCAGGGAAAGCAAGATACACACAAATTAAACTTCATCTTTAATGGAATAAAGTTGATTTTAAATTAAATGTATCTGATCTCAAAACTATTCAAAGGGAAAGAGACAGATGGACTTTTGAGGTGCCAGAATGCAGACAGTATAGATAAAATGAATTACTTTTGTTAATTTTACAACACAATCATATTTAAAAACACGTGATTAAAAATGTTTGCAATATACAAAATATATTGATACAGATACAAAATGCCTCCCTATAACTAGTAACTACGAATATAAAAAAAAAACACTGTTTGTAGATCAATACAGGTGTTCCATCCAATGACCTCTATACAAGATTGAGGTGTCTTCCATGGGTGGAAGTTGCCTCTGTGTTTTGTGGGATTCCCCACTTCTTCAGGAGAGAGCTAGGCAATCTATGAAATACACAAAAAGTACATAATTACACATAGATGTAATAAATGTCATCATACAACATAAAATAGTATACAGCAGCTCAACAATCCAATAGGGGGTCCAAAAAGCTTGGTGGGAAGGCCATTGGCCACTGATATTTCCTGGGGGCAGGTGTGGGAGCTGATTCAAGTGGCACCCTAAATATGATCATAAGCTATAAATAAATATATCTAAAATATCACAAAAAGATGTACCATCCAGTTGGTAATATCTGATCACAAAGGTCTTAAAAAGCCATGAGCAGGTACAGTCAATGGCGTACTTAGGTTTCGTGCTGCCCTAGGCAACACAAAAATTGTCTCCCCCCACGAAGAGACCCTGACACCGACCAACACCCCCCTCCCCCACGGAAAGAGCCTGACATTGACCAACAACACTCCAGCCCCCCCACCCGAGATTGCCTTCCACTACCACCACCCCCCATACACTGGCAAGGCCCCAGACGCTGCAAGAGAAAAGACACTCACCTTCACAGCTCTGGACATCTTTGGAAACAAGATTCAGGCTCTGCATACACCATCAAGCAGCCCACAGCCTCTCTCAGATCCCTCCTGTTCCCCATGCTGCATGTGTCCCTTCTTCCATCCCTTCCATTGGGGGGTGGCGCTGCCCCCCTGAATGATGCTGCTGCCCTCCTGAAAAATGCAGCTGCAGACAGAACAGGGAGAAGAATGGGGATTTCAAATCCCTGGACCGCTACCACAGCTGTGTGGGCACTGAAAGCTCATCACTCACAGAGGTGAGTACAGCAGGGACCAGGGGTGAAGATGCTGTAGGTTGTTAGTTCACCTTTAATTTTTTCTGAAAAGGTAAACTGACACTAGAATCCATAAAATGAATTGAACTATTGTTGCCCAAAATATGTTTGTTTTTTTTTTCTTTGTTTAACCACCTTCCGCCCGCACTATAGTACAATGACGGGCGCAAGGTGGTTCTCTCGTTCTGATAGGACGTCATATGACGTCCTACCATTCTCACTGCGCATGTGCGGCTCAGGGAGCGCGCAGCGTGGCGATCGCCGGTACGCTGTGGCCCTCGGACACAGCAGATCACGGAAAGAGCCGAAGATGTCGGCTCGGTCATGTGATCAGCTGTGTCCAATCACAGCTGATCACATGTTAACATGGAAATGCCGGTTATCTGCATTTCTCTCCTCTCGAGCTGTCACGCTGACAGAGGAGAGGAGAGCCGGTAATTGGCTTTCCGCGTAGGGGTCATGTACACTGATCATCAGGGCACTGATGATCAGTGTGCCCTGATGATCAGTGTGGCCCCAGAAGTGCCACCTGTCAGTGCTCTACAGTGCCAAGTGCCAGTGCCCATCAGTGCCACATAGTGCATACCAGTGCACATCAATGCCACATATCAGTGCCCATCTGAGCTGCCTTTCAATGTCACCCGTCAGTGCCACCTATCAATGCCAATCAGTGCCACCTATCAGTGCCAGTGTCACCTATCAGTGCGCATCAGTGCCACCTAACAGTGCCAGTCAGTGCCGCCTATCAGTGCCATATATCAGTGTCATGTATCAGTGCTGCCTTTCAGTGCCCATCAGTGATGCCTGTCAATCCCCATCAGTGCAACCTACCAGTGCCTCCTCATCAGTGTCCATCAGTGCAGCCTATCAGTGCCCAGCAGCCTCATTAGCGCACATCAGTGAAAGAGAAAAATCACTTATTTACAAAACTGTATAACAAAAACTAAGAAAAAATGGTTTTTTTTTTAATTTTCTGTGGTTTTTGGTTTGTTTAAGAAAAAATCAAAATCCCAGAGGTGATTAAATACCACCAAAAGAAAGCTCTATCTGTCTCAAAAAAATGATAAAAATTTCATATGGGTACAGTGTTGCATGACCGCGCAATTGTCATTCAAAGTGTGACAGCGCTGAAAGTTGGAAATTGGCCTGGGCAGGAAGGGGGTATAAGTGCCCTGTAGGCTAGTGGTTAAGGAGCAGTAAACACACGGGGTGTGCCAAAAGTGTTCTTCCATGAGCCCAGGGAGTTTTGCCATGTGATACAGCAGGGATTTAGCAAGGGTATGGGAGTGTCCCTTTTCCAGTCTAAATGCTGCGCTATACAGTTGATTACAGGAGTCTGATATCAACACTGATTCAATTATTTATATTACTTGCATGTTTTGTTTTTTTCCATGAATCCATAAGTGCCTTAACTGGTGCTTTCTTATACCTGTCTTGTAGTTCAGCATTACCGTAGATGACAAAACCCAATCAAAAACATCACATACTGAATAATAATAATAATCGGTGCATTCCGTAAATACAACAAGTTCAGATATGAATGGAGCCCAGTCACAAGCTGGGTCCAGTAACAGCTGAATTAAAATCATCAGCAGAATCAGAGTCAAAGGGTGGGATCCCAAGTGTAAAAACACTTTTTCTGAACTGCGCCTTTTAGGGCTAGGCCTTTTTAGCTAAGTCCAGGGCAATTTTTTTTGCTATGGGCCTCAGGGCCTAGCCAGTGCACAATTGCACAGCCACTTATTTATTTTTCTCCCACCGTTTTGTCACCTTTCACTTTTGTGTGTGTATGTGTTTTTTTTCTTTCTCAGTAGGCTGGTGGGTGTGGGTCCTCTGGCCTGCCCTGAAGTCTGGGGGGAGGATGCATGGCCATTAGGTTCCTTCCTCCCCTGTTCCTTGGGGCTCTCTCTTCGGGAGAGCTCCCTGACCTAGTACTTGGTGGTAGGCTTCGGCTTGCCACATGGAAAGGGGTCCACCAGGCCTTTTGACTAGGTCAGGGGTAGGCAACCTGAGAGCCGCAGGACTACAAGTTCCATCATGTCTCTGCAAGTCATAACTGTAATTGTCAGTTTTGTAATCTTTGAAATGCCTCATGGGAAATGTAGTTCCACAACAGCTAGAGAGCCACAGGTTGCCTACCCCTGGGCTAGGTGGACCATGTGGAAACCTTTGTCTCTGTCAGGAGCCTTGCGCCCCAGGGGATCAGGGTAGAAATCCTACCCCTTCAAGTGGGTGGACTAAAGCACACCCCTAAGTGCACTTTTTTGTGTTTGTGTTTTGCACCTGCATGTTTTTTGTTCACTTACAGGTTTTTGTATTTCCCACCTTTGCGGATTCTTAAAAAAAGAAGCAGAGGTCAGCAATGTACAAGCAGCGAGGTATGAAGTTGACAAAAATCTCAGTCAAAAGTCCAGGCCGAGGTCAGTAACAGAAATAAACAACTAACATAAGCAGGAAAGGGTAATCCAAAAGCAGGTCAGTTGGAAGTTGGGTCAATAACAAGGTCCATATACGTTTTGGGATCAGAGTCAAAGGAGAAAAGAATGAAAGACCATTCAGCATTGACACTGCAGAGCTCAGGTTTAAATAGCCAGCTTGGCACCAGTAGATGTACTGCATGCAATTTGTGTGTTTCAGCACCACCTGTTGCATTCCCCATTCTAAAATTAAAAAAAAAAAACAGAGCAGGAACCCCTTATAATGGCCATAGCAGCATCTACCAAAAACGGACCCTTCTGTAGACTGACACTATAAAATGAACCTTTGGCAAGGCTAAAAAACATAAGCAGTAAGAGGCTGAATGTGGGCAGCACAGTGGCTAAATGGTTAGCACTTCCACCTGGCAGTACTAGGGTCGTTGGTTCAAATCCCAACCTTGGCACCACCTGGCTGGAGCTTGCATGTTCTCCCTGTGCCTGCATGGGCTTCCTCCAACACTACAAAAGACATGCCGATAGATTAATTGGCTCTTGTCTAAATTGGCCCTAGTATATGTATGTATGAATGTTAGGGAGTTAGGGACCTTAGATTGTACGCCCCTTGAGGGTTAGGGACTGATGTGAATGTACAATATATTTGTAAAGCACTGCGTACATTGATGGTGCTATATAAGTACCTGAATTTACCTCTGTAGCTGCAAGCACTGTGTAGCAATTGAGCCTCAAAATGTAAAGGGGCATTATACCCAATAGCAAAAATTTATTATATTACAGCTGATTCTTAGAGGTTGTGACTGCATTCGTTTTCTTATTTTAAGGCTCTCTTTCCTTTAAATTCACCTGGTGATCCAGACCAGTAACTTATTATTTTTCAACTTTCCTTACCAGACCAAGCTGTCCACCAAAAATGGCAGTTGGAGAGTTAAGACAAACCATCTATCACCGAAAGGGGTACTTACAGTGGTCAGCTTTCATTCAGTTATTTGGACATAAAGAAACCGGGTAGTGGGAAGGTCAGAAGGCACCTTGCCCCATATACTAAATATTCTTATCAGCCAATGAATGAATTTGACAATGCCACAAAAAATTAGATATTTATGTCTGTTAAAATTATATTCTTACACTTCACAATAAAAGCATCATATAAAAAGAAAACAGTGACATGTGGGTCGAGGAGGTTGCATATATGATGAGCAATGCAAAATCAAGTGCCTCAGGTACTGACGTCTACATGTTTCACCTAGGTTGGTGAAATCAGGAAGTTTTCTATTACCAGAAAACTACTACAGAAAACTACTATATTGAAGTAAAACAATTATCGGAAAACAGTACAATATTAATTACTATCCTCCATATTGGAACTGGGTTGCAAGTATACTCTCACCACAATTGTGTAGCCACACTCGCCTAAAACCATGTGCAGAATGGGAATTCAATTCACCCATGGAAGATGGAAAGTAAATAGAGGTTCCTGAATGCATCTCAGAGGGCAGGTCCAAGGCAATGTACAGTGACCACAGAGGAGGTACAACACCATGCTTCTAAAAAATATGTTTTGTACATAAATTCAACATATACTGTATATATTTATCTATAAATTTGCTCCCCCAACTTACTCAATGTTGCATACAAACGAAAGTATCATTATCTAAAATAACCAGTAGAGGGCACTCACGCTGTATGACTTCACCGAGGCTGCTATATTGAGAATTGAAGATTGCTATATTTATTTATTTCAGGTACTTCTATAGCCCAATCAATGTATGCAGCGCTTTACATATATATTGTACATTCACATCAGTCCCTAACCCTCAAGGGGTGTACAATCTAAGGTCCCTAACTTACATTCATACATACACATACTAGGACCAATTTAGACAGGAGACAATTAACCTACCAGCATGTCTTTGAAGTGTGGGAGGAAACTGGAGTACCCGGAGGAAACCCACGCAGGGAGAACATGCAAACTCCAGGCAGGTGGTGCCATGGTTGGGAATCGAACCTATGACCCTAGTACTGCCAGGCGGAAATGCTAACCATTTAGCCACTGTGCTGCCCATATGATGGACCAGTCAATCAAAACCTACAAAAATTCAAAAAGAGGAAGGTGGATTCCATATATTGTCTAAGTACTAGGAAGGGAGATGTATACGAGGAGATATTTAATTATATAAATTGCACGAGATTATAAATCCACCAAACCAAAAAAACCTCCAATTAAGTGTCCTCCCATAGATGTGTAACATACTTTACAACTCACGCCTCCTTTGAAATGATATAAAAAAATCTCCCACAAACACTGCTCCCTGAAGATATAAAATAATAGTTATATGTCAATGTCAATCTGAGCAGTTTTCATTTCTACTAGTACAGAGTTGTCCCTCCGGGCTCCGGCAAGATGGCCGCCGGATGTTCAGCATTTTTGCTGCTTGCGTCTGACGTCATGGACACGACCCTCATTCCCACTGGGGACCAGTGCGCATGCCTGGAAACATCTGCCCACACCTGTTGATAAATCCAGAGGGGAAAGAAAAAGGGGGGTGTCTAGATGGAAAAAATGGGGTGTGCTCACAGCCACCCAAAAATTGGCACCAGGTGTGGAATCAGGATTAAGCCCCAATGCCCTGGGCATCTGTCACTCATAAAAATTTGCCCCACATAGACCCACTACAACATGCAACTAGGAAATATAAATCCAGAATGCAGGATCCAGGTGGGAGTGGTCAAACACATTCGGGCAGAAGAACCTGCAAAAACAACCTACAAACATTAACCATTTGCCCTCCAGAGAATTTACCCCCCTTCCTGACCAGGCCATTTTTTGCGATACGGCGCTGCATTACTTTTAACTGACAGTTGCGCGGTCATGCAACGCTGCACCCAAATATGATTTAGGTCCTTTTTCCCACAAATAGAGCTTTCTTTCGGTGGTATTTGATCGCATGTGCGTTTTTTATTTTTTGTGCTATAAACAAAAAAAGTGACAATTTTGGGAAAAAAATATTTTTGACTTTTTGCTATTAAACATATCCAATAAAAAATTTAAAAAATCAAATTTCGTCATAAATTTACACCAAAATGTATTCTGCGACATGTCTTTGCTAAAAAAAAAAATACCAATATGTGTAAATAAAGCAGTTTACGTGAGTAAAGTAAGTTATAGCGTCTATAAATGGCGGTATATATACTGGGATTTTTTTTTCTTACTAGTAATGGCGGTGATCAGCAACTTATAGCGGGACTGCAGCAGGCATTGCGACACTGGAGGGAACTGACTTGGTGTCACTGACATCCCCAGTGACACCAATACAGTGATCAATGCTAATAAAAAGCACTAACACTGTACTAATGGCACTGGGCAGGAAGGGGTTGACATCTGGGGAGATCAAAGGGTTAACTGTGTGCTGTGTGTGCTTTACACTGTAAGCACACTGCTTTGTATGGCTCTTCTATGCAGAGCCATACAAAGCAGCATGCAGGAGCTGACGGGAGAGAACTGTTGTTTATACAGAAGTCTCTCCCTCATTAGTAATTATTATTATTATACAGGATTTATATAGCGCCAACATTTTGCGCAGCGCTTTATAAAATAATACTCGGTGATCGCCGGGTGTCGGTGAGAAATCACCAGCAGGGACCCGGTGATTGATAGCCGAGGCTGCGAATGGTGGCGCAGATAGGGGGCGTGCGTGCCCCCTACCCAGAACTGCAAAATCACGCATATATACATGATTTTGCTCCCCCGTGCCGCCATGTGGCAGTATTTCTGCAATAGGGTGGCATGGAAGCAGTTAAGCACAAAGTACACAAAAGTAACACTGAATAAATAAAATATGCTGTGTATATAATGCCTATATAGCATAGCTATATCTTAACCACTAGCCTGCAGGGCACTTCTACCCCCTTCCTGCCCAGGCCAATTTCCAGCTTTCAGCGCTGTCGCACTTTGAATGACAATTGCGCAGTCATGCAACACTGTACCCATATGAAATTTTTATCATTTTTTTTGTGAGAAATAGAGCTTTATTTTGATGGTATTTAATCACCTCTGGGTTTTTCTTTTTTCTTAAACAAACCAAAAACCACTGAAAATTTTGAAAACAAATGTTTTTTCTTAGTTTTTGTTATACAATTTTGTAACTAAGTGATTTTTCTCCTTCACTGATGTGCGCTAATGAGGCTGCACTGATGGACACTGATAGGAGGCACTGATGAGGAGGCACTGGTAGGTGGCACTGATGGGCACTGAAAGGCAGCACGGATACATGGCACTGAGAGGCAGCACTGATAGGCGGCACTGATTGGCACTAATAGGCGGCACTGACTGGCACTGATAGGCGGCACTGACAGGCACTGATAGGCAGCACTGAGCGGCACTGACTGGCACTGATAGGTGGCACTGATTGGCAGCACTGATAGGTGGGACTGATTAGCATTGATAGGTGGCACTGACTGGCACTGATGGGTGACACTGAAAGGCAGCTCAGATGGGCACTGATATGTGGCATTGATGTGCACTGGTAGGCACTGATGTGACACTGATGGGCACTGGCACGAGGCACTGATGAGCACTGACATAAGGCACTGATAGACACTGACAGGTGGCACTGCTGGGGCTACACTGATCATCAGGGCACACTGATGATCAGTGCCCTGATGATCAGTGTACATGTCCCCTCTGCAGAAAGCCGATTACGGGCTCTCCTCTCCAGCTGTCAGTGTGACAGCTTGAGAGGAGAGAAATGCCGATAACCGTCATTTCCCTGTTTACATGTGATCAGCTGTGATTGGACACAGCTGATCACATGACCGAGCCAACATCTTTGGGTCTTTCCGTGATCGATGATCCGGACACAGCACACTGCTGATCGCCGCGCTGCGCGCTCCCTGAGCCGTGCATGCGCAGTGAGAATGGGAGGACGTCATATGACGTTCTCCCAGAACGAGAGAACCATCTTGCGCCCGTCATATTACTATATGGCGGGCGGGAGGTGGTTAAAGATGTTTACAAAATTATTATTATTATTATACAGTATTTATATAGCACCAAAGGGTTTGCTCAGCGCTGTACAGTAGCAAGGGGGACAGAACATGAGACAAGACAGTAACAATACAATACACGAGGGGTTCGAGGGCCCTGCTCTTTCGAGCTTACAATATAAATACAATACATACAAAAAAATGAATATTACAACAAATAACATCATGGAGACCAGCTGGCATTATTAGGCAAGTTAGAGCAACCCTACAAAATGGTTTGTAACTGATTGACTCATTGGGGTGGAATTACAAAAAATGGAAAGTGCAAAAGGTGGTGCATCTGTGTATGGTAGCCAATCAGCTTCTAACTTCAGCTTGTTCAATTAAGCTTTGACAAAAAAAAAACCTGGAAGCTGATTGGTTTCTATGCAGTTGCACCAATTCTAGTAAATCAACCCCAATACCTTCTGTTTGGCATGTTATTCAGTGTCTGGGTCTCCATGTTTGGCTATTAGGGAGGGTGACCTCCTGACCTTTTAGGATGAACCGGCAATGATTTCTATAGATAGGAAATTGTATGAAACTTAGCTCTGTGTAGTTCAATAATACAGACTTGCAGATGTGTTTTGTGGAATACATACCAGACAAGTATTTTATGATCGGATTCAATGATATAACTGGCTAAATGGTTGTTTATGATGGCTAATAACAAGCTCTGCTGATATGAATTAAAGTCATATTAATAGTTCTGCTAAAAGTAATTTAAACTGGAATGAATTATGTTGTCAAATGTGTTAAATCCTAATGGATGTCTAGTAGAGACAAGAGATTGGTTGTAAAGGCTGAAGTTTTTTACCTTCACGCATTCTATGCATTAAGGTCAAAAACCTTCAGTGTGCAGCATCCCCCAGCCCCCCTAATACTCACCTAAGCCCCCTCTCAATCCAGCGATGTGCACTGGAGTCTCAACTATCCTGGGACACCCTCTCCTCATTGGTTGAGACAAAGCAGGAGCCATTGGCTCCTGATGCTGTCAATCACAGCCAGTGAGCCAATGAGAAGAGAGGGGGCATGGCCGAACCATGGTTTCATGTGTGAATGTATACATGGAGCAGCAGCTGGGGAGTGCACATGCTCGAGTGCCTCCAAACTGCTTGCTGTGTGGACACCCGACAGGAGGGAGGGACTAGGAGCACCAGCGGGGAACCCAAGAAGAGGAGGATCGGGGCTGCTCTGTGCAAAACCACTGCACAGAGCAGGTAAGTATAGGCATGTTTGTTATTTTTAAAAAAAGAAAAAATAAGCCTTTAGAATCACTTTAAATCTGATCATTTTCATTTACTTTGCACATTATTAACAATTAAAAGTAAATATAGCTTTAAAACAATCCCCCACTCACTTCTCTAGCTGCAGCAACAAAGACCATATAGTCATATTTCGATAACTGTCTAACAGCCTACAGACTTCTATTTTTTGTTACATTAGAGAGCTGGCAGGCTGCTAAGATTTACTCCCTATAGAAAAAACTAGGATTTCAGTTCTTTTGTTGGGAACTTTGAAAATGAATTTTTCAGCAATTCTTATAGATACAGATATAAATGTTTTACAGTGCTTTAACCACTTTCTGTCCACCTGTCCGCAATGTTCTGCGGATGGGCGGCAGCTACACAGGGGGCACGCAACCCTACCCCCTCACATTCGCTGTGTCTACTGGACACAGCAGAATGAGGAACCCAGTAATCGGGTCCAGGTGATCATGTGATCGTTATGCGATCACAAGATCACAATGACAACAAAGCTTTAATGAATCAATCTGATTTATAAAAGCTTTTCTGCTGTTCCTGGGGAGCTGTGATTGGTCCACAGCTCTTACATGACACATGGGGCCAATCACAGCAATCTGTACCATGTTACCAACTGGAGCCAATCAATTAGATTGAATTGTCAGGAACTTTATTGTTCATGCAATGCAAAGTGTTGAAAAAAAAAAATCTCTGATCACCCCCCCTCCCCAGAGTAGTACAATACTACTATGGTAATATTGCACTACTCTGATGAAAGTATTTTTCTTAAATAGTAAAAAAATAACAATAATGTTTAAAAAAAAAATGTTAAAAAAAAATGATTGAGAGAAATTAAAAAATGTCTTGTTTTTCCTTAACTACATACTGCTGGCCTGCCAACAATGTGTGGGTGAGCGGTGGCTCTGGCCAAAGTGACGTAACCCTACGTCGCTTTGTATTTCCGGGTATGCATCTGCCCCCTATGCCATCCAGGAAGAGAAGAACGAACATAGCACTGAGTAAAAGCACTATATTTTACACTCGTTTGATTAGCACATTTGCCATTAGTACAAAGTCAGTATATAGAATTTTTAACTGATCATTGCATTCCTGCCACTAGTGACATCAGATAGTGTCAGGGTCAGTTAGCGCCCCTCCCAGCCAGTGTCAGCTAGCATTAGATTGCCCGCACACTATCACACTCACGATATACAGTGGGGATCAAAAGTTTGGGCACCCCAGCTAAACATTTGTATTAATGTGCATAAAGAAGCCAAGGAAAGATGGAAAAATCTCCAAAAGGCATCAAATTACAGATTAGACATTCTTATAATATGTCAACAAAAGTTTAATTTTATTTCCATCATTTACACTTTCAAAATAACAGAAAACGAAAAAATGGCGTCTGCAAAAGTTTGGGCACCCTGCAGAGTTAATATCTTGTACTGCCCCCTTTGGCAAGTATCACAGCTTGTAAACGCTTTTTGTAGCCACTCAAGAGTCTTTCAATTCTTGTTTGAGGTATCTTTGCCCATTCTTCCTTACAAAAGTCTTCCAGTTCTTTGAGACTCTCTGGCCTGTCTGTCAGGCACTGCTCTTTTAAGGTCTATCCATAGATTTTCAATTATGTTGAGGTCAGGAGATTGTGACCATGGCAAAACCTTCAGTTTACGCCTCTTGATGTAATCCCCCGTGGATTTCGAGGTGTGTTTAGGATCATTATCCATTTGTAGAAGCCATCCTCTCTTTAACTTCAGCTTTTTCACAGGTGGCATCAAGTTACCATCCAAAATTTGCTGAAAGTTTATTGAATCCATTTTTCCTTCTACTCGTGAGATGTTCCCTGTGCCACTGGCTGCAACACAACCCCAAAGCATGATTGATCCAACCCCATGCTTAACAGTTGGACAGAGGTTCTTTTCATTAAATTCTGTGCCCCTTCTTCTACAAACGTACCTTTGCTCATTCCGGCCAAAAAGTTCAATTTTAACCTCATCGGTCCACAGAACTTGTTTCCAAAATGCATCAGGCTTGTCTATATGTTCATTTGCAAAGTTCAAACGATGATTTTTGTGGTGAGGACGTAGAAGAGGTTTTCTTCTGATGACTCTTCCATGAAGACCATATTTATACAAGTATCTCTTTATAGTGGAATAGTGTACCACAACTCCAGTGTCTGCCAGATCTTTCTGGAGGGATCGTACAGTCAAACGTGGGTTTTGAATTGTTTTTCTCACAATCCTGCGAGCTGTTCTGTCTGATATTTTTCTTGGTCTTCCAGATCTTGCTTTAACTTCCACTGTTCCTGATGACTGCCATTTCTTAATTACATTCCGAACAGAGGATATTGACATCTGAAAACGCTTTGCTATCTTCTTATAGCCTTCTCCAGCTTTGTGAGCGTCAACTATTTTCAGTTTCAGTTTTCTAGACAACTGCTTAGAAGAACCCATGGTGCTGATTGTTGGGGCAAGGTCAGATGAGTCTGGGCATTTAAAACCTTTGAGATTGACATAACTTGGTCTTCCCAGACGATGATTTAGAACAATCCATGACACTGGCAGGTCTCAGCTTTGCAAAGGGGGCAGTGCATGCTATAAATTCTGCAGGGTGCCCAAACTTTTGCAGACGTCATTTTTTTGTTTTCTGTTATTTTGAAAGTGTAAATGATGGAAATAAAATCTAACTTTTGTTGACATATTATAGGAATGTCTAATCTGTAATTTCATGTCTTTTGCAGAGTTTTTCCATCTTTCCTTGGCTTCTTTATGCACATTAATACAAATTTTTAGCTGGGGTGCCCAAACTTTCGATCCCCACTGTAGGTTGCTGATCACCATCATTACTAGTGTAGTGTTTGTACAGATCAATATACTGCTCATTAACAGATCATTACTAGTGCCTCCTTTGTATAGTGTCCCCAAAAACGCAGTGTTAGCAGGATCAGCCCAGTTCGCTGTCAGCACTAGTGTTTAGCTTTTCCACTGTTCTTCACGTTAGATTTGTGTCAATTGATTGTGGGCCAAAGCAATTTATATGCACAACACATCACTGCCCACTCAAATTCAGCTCTTGCCAGACAATTTGCATGGAAATCTATCACAGTTTCTGAATTTAAACATTTTTTGGGCCTAAGGCTACGTTCACACTAGCGTTGTGTGCAGGCGGCAGAGAGGCATTTGGGAAGCGTTTTTACCGCTTCCCAAACGCCTCTGCCAATTCTGCACATTACAGCACATGGTGCTGTTCTAACGGGAGCGTTTGCGTCGCGGCAAAACGGACGCCTCTGGTCGAGTCAGGAGGCGTTGAAGCCTCCTATTCTCGTCTATGGTGCCGCTCCGCAAACGCCCGGCCGGGCGTTTGCGGGGCGGTAACACCACTCAAACTGCATTATAGGCATTTGTGGGGCGTTATTAACGGTCGGCAAACGCCTAGCAACTGCCGCTAAACCATGCATGCGGCGTTTGCGGAGCGTTTGCCGAGCGTTAAAAAGCGCTCCACAAACGCCGGACCAAGGCTTGCCAAACGCTATAGGGGCGTTTGACAAGTGTTGGTAAAACAGCCAAGTGTGAACGAGCCCTTACACTCAACTTGGGCATTACAAAAAAAGATTGAATTGCAGTCGTATTGGTCTACAGACCCAATTCATCATATGCTCATGTTCTCTGTTGCTCATATATGCCCAACATGAACCAGCAACATACTGGCACGTTGCTGGACTTTGAATGGTTATACGGGGATGATGCCTGCAGCTACAGGTATTATCCTGGTATCGTTTTTTTCACCTGGCAGTCGGCTTTCATGTTAATATAATCCTAGCCACTAATTAGTCGCTGGATTGCTTTTACAAGCAGCGAGAAGTGACTTCCCCACTCCTCCCACCCACTTCCAAGGTTTTCTTGGGCTCTTCCGTCCCACTGGGGAACCCAAAAATTCAGCCAGCAGTTCCGCTGGCTGACAATAGAGCTGATCGGAAACTGGAATGCCTCCAATAATCTTTATGGTCTAAGAGACCAGAAGCTATGAGCATTTCATTATTTCTGTTCCATCGGATATAAACAGCGCCATTTTAAAATTGGGAAAGCATCTGATCACACCAATCTTGGTGTGATCAGATGCTTCAAGGGCAGAGGAGAGATCTGGAGTCTAATAGACCCCAGATTTCTCAGAAAAGAGTACCTGTCACTGCCTATTGCTATCACAGGGGATATTATATTCCCTGTAATAACAATACTGTAAAAGTGATTGAAAAAAAAATTAAAGGGGCAGTGTAAAAATAATTTTAAAAAGCAAAATAAATAATAAAAAAAAATCACCCCCAAGCTCATGTGCAAAAGGAAATGCAAGCAGTGGTCCCATGGTGGTATGTAAACAGAGATTGCACCATGCATGTGAAGTATCACTGTGAACGTCAGATGGAGGGAAGTAATTCTAGTACAAGACCTCCTGTGTAAATCTAAAACAATGACCTGTAAAGGCTTTTAAAGAGTCACCTATGGATTTTCACAATTTACGTAATTTGTCACCGTTGCATGGGCATGTGCAGTTTTAAAGCATCTCATGTTTGGTATCCATTTACTCGGTGTAACATCATCTTTTGTATTTTATCAAATAGTTGGGCACTATACTGTGTGTTTGTGCATTAAAATTCTAAAAAGTGTATATTTCCAAAACATTTGCGATTGAAAAATTGTTGCGCAAATACTGTATGACATAAAAAAATGTCAGCGCCCGTTGTTTTATTCTCTAGGGCCTCTCCTTTAAAAAATATATAATATTTGGGGTTTCAAAATAATTTTCTAGCAAAAAAAATGTGTTTTCAAGTGAACAAAAAGTGTCAGAAAAGGCTTGGTCCTCAAGAGTGGGTAATGTGTGGCATAAGCTTCTAATGTTGGCCCTGAAATGCCAGCCAGGATAGTAGTAGCACCCCCCCCCCCCCCCCCCAAATGACCACTTTTTGGAAAGTAGACACCCAAATGAATTTGATAAGAGGTGTGTTATTTTGCAGATCTCATTTGTTGACACAAGTTTTTGGAAAACAGAAAGCAGAAAGAAAACAAACATGTATTTTTTCTTTCATTCATTTTCAAAACCCAGGACAAAATTGATATCTGCAAAATGCTCATCATGCCTCTTATCAAATTCCTTGGTGTGTCAACTGTTCAAAAAGGGGTCATTTGGGGAGGGGGGGGGGGGTTGTACTATTCTGGCATTTTAGGGCCTCCTAAAACTGTGATAGGTAGTGAGGAAGTGATATGAGGAAATATGCCCTTTGAAAGCCTGGATCTTGGGTGCCTGTATGTGGCTAGGCTGCCAAAAAGTCTCTCACATGTGGTATCCTCATACTTGGAAGAAGTAGCAGAATGTGTTTTGGGGTGTTATTCCACATATACCCATGGCATGTGTGAGCAATATATCATTTAACTGACAACTTTATGTAAACAAAAAATATATATATATATAGACTCAACATGCCTCTCAGCAAATTCCATGGGGTGTCTACTTTCCAAAAAAGGGTAATCTGGGGGGGGGGGTTGTACTTCCCTGGCATTTTGGCACCTCAAGAAATGTGATAGGCGATCAGAAAATAAAAGCTTCGTAAATTCATATATACATATACATACAGGGGTGGACTGACCATTTAGGCACTCGGGCACTGCCCGAGGGCTCGGGGTCAGTGGGGGCCCCATGAGCTGCCCCTGGTACCTTTTAGGCTTTCTTTGCATGTGGGCGAGGACACAGAGGCCCCATGATTTCTTATTGCCTGGGGGCCCCATGAGTTGTCAGTCCGCCCCTGTGTGTGTGTATATATATATATATATATATATATATATATATACCATAGTTTGTAGATGCTATAAGTGTCACACAAGTCAATCAATTTACATGTATTGGGATTTGTTTTACCAACAGACATGTAGCAGAACACATTTTGTCCTACATTTATGACTAACTGAGTTTACTATATATTTTTTATAACCAAAAGTATCGTGGTTTTTTTTTCAAAATATTCAGGTTTTTTTTGTTTATATCACAATAATTAAAAAAAACATTGGTGATCAAATACCACCAAAAGAAAGCCCTATCTGTGTGAAAAAAGAACATAAATTTCATTTGGGTACAGCAATGCACGACCGCGCAATTACCAGTTGAAATAGTGCAGTGCCGAATAGCAAAAAATGGCCTGGTCATTAAGGGGGGTAAATCTTCCGCAGGGCAAGTAGTTAAAGTAGAATTGAAGGCAAAACCTTTTTTTCATTTTAAATACAGTAAGAAAGGGTTATAACCCCAGTCAAGTTTTTATTGCCATCTGTGTCTGATTGGTGAGATTTCAGTTCACTTACTGTCCCATAACCACAACATGAAGTGAGAGGAAACCCCTACAAAGTCAGGGAAATCCCTAGTAATCACCAAGAACTAGTGTCCTCACTGAAAGATTTTCCCTCTATTCCTGATGTGGTGACCACTCAAAATTTGGGATTGTCTTTTACTTTTAGTGACAAGGGTGATCAAGACGAATAAAGAGTGTGAATCTAACTAACACAGATCAGCGACAGTGGGGTATTTTTTCCTAACACTGACCACAGCAACCAGGCATGTTTTCCTCCTACTGTCCACTGACGGCAGGGCATTCTTTCCTCCTACTGATCACTGACGCCGGGGCATTTTTCCTCCCATTGACAACTGATTTTGAGACATTTTTTCATCCCCCTGTCCAGCACTGGGACATTTCTTCTCCTACTGACCACTGACCACCATTTTCCCCTCCAATAACCACAGAACTATTTTTCACCCCACTGACCACCATAACGTTTATTTTTTCTACCACTGATATTGAAGCATTTTTTTAACACTTACACTGGGGCAATTTTTCTGAATGCTGACTCTGTTCACTATGTTGTATGTTACATAATTCCAACTGCTAGACTATAGGACATTATATTGCACTAACCACTGTAAGCTGTAAATAACTAATAATAACTCCTGACCAAAGTTTGTATGGTATCATCAGTTATTGGTTACCATGTAGTCTCCATCTGTTGAAATGAAGCCGTTTTTTAAGCTAGGTTCGGAGGATTTGTTAACTCTATATTTTTTTAATTTGAAATATAATCAATTAGGTTTATAGGTATTTGTGAGACTCCCACCCGTAGCATAGAAAGTAAGGTATTTTGTGGGTGATTGCAAGGACTATGGTAAATCTATGCAGTGTATACTGCGAGTACGCTCAGGTCCGATATTGGCTTTGCCCAATATTTACCACATTATAGCCACACCTCCTATCCATGTTCTCCCTCCTTCTCAAGTTCTAATGTTGGTAAAGCTGAACTCTAGGCAAATGTAAAAGAGCAGAAATTAATCTATAATATAATTTATAGCCCAACACTGTGCCCGCACTGCATGGATTAACTGCTCATTTTTTCTAGTGGCAAACCGAAAGCTGATACTCACCTGATCCTCCACTCCAGTGGCAAATGGAGCTATGATCCAGCAGTGGACTGTTCCTGGCATTCCCACATCCAGAGCAGGTTTATGGGCTTGATGACTTCAGGAACAGTCCACTGCATAAAACCGCTAGACGTGTGTGGTGTTAGAAACCACAGGGACATGTCTTGTGAGGAGAAGATCAAAGGATTAGGTAAGTATATCTACCTCCCCCAATCCCCTAAACAAAAATGGGCAGTTAACCCTTGCAGTGCAGGCACAGCCCCACGGCAAGGGAACTTTTTTTTTGCCTGAAGTTGGGCTTTAATGCATTTTTTAAAAACAAACAGTGTAAGCGCCTGAATGTGACCTGGTACCTCTTTCAGTCCCTGTTCAGCAGAGCTGGAGTGTAAGAGGAAGGAGCAGTACAAGAAGCCAGTCAGTTAATGTGCTGAGAAGAAGCATGCTTATAGGAAGAGACAGAGGACAGATGAGCTCATGACTTAGCTGCTTCTCCTTTCACTGTCCAGTAACAGGCAGAACGACTTGGGCTCAGAGGAAGTGGATTGAACAATGTTGGCCATCAGACTGAGGATGTCTGGTGGCAGAAAAAAAATACTGCAGGGGAAATTTTTTGATTGAGGATTAATACTGCAGCAAACGCTGGCCTTTTTGTTTTCTTGTTACTTTTGGCTGCAGTTCTACTTTTGCTTTTTACCACAAAACATAGTAGCTCTCTATATATTGTGATGTGCTGTAACACACATGCATTGTGGTGAGTTGGCAAGGAGTTTTAGGGTGTCTTTCAATATGAATGGCAATGCATTGCACTGTGGTTAATGCATTACTGCGTATTGCGTTTTTATATTGTGTATTGTGCTTTCATTACTGTATACCTGGCTTTAAAAATGGTTGTGTTTAGTGCTGCCATTACTCTCCCAGCAATTACAGTAAAGATAAAGAAGTTTATTGAAGCTGTCATGGAATAACAAAAGGTCTTGTTTCACTAATATTTGGAAGATTATTTTTATCTAAAGCAAATAGAATAGTGGGATAATATAACACCCTGTGTAAACAGTGTATAAAGGCGTGTGGTAAAGGCAAACACAAAATATTTGCTAAGATCATGCAGTGAATAGGTAAAATATGAGGCTGCCACTGCTGCTATGGAGAAGCTCTGCCAATTGCTGCCAACCCACCGCTCCACAATTACGTTGTTGGTTATGGACTGGTTGCGTTTGGCAGTGGTAATGCCTGCCAAACATGACATGGGTTTTCATTTTTGCCACAGTTGCAAAGCACACCTCTGATTGACTGCATATCCTTCTTTAGGTAGGTAGTTGGTGGCCTGCTTTTACCGCCCCAGCTGTTTGTGTGGATAAACCCATAGATTGTTGTCAGTGGAATAGGTGTCCCCTCTATTCTTGTTCTGTTGACAGTTGACATGTTGGATTTTCCCCTCTCATTCAGTCTCATTGATGATGGCCATCAGGATAAATCGAGATAATAAATTTCTCTAACAGGGACACGGCCATAAAAACCTGCCAGCATTTCTAATCACTCTCCACTCCAAAACATAAAAAAAAATGGACTTTAGATAAACTTTTAACTCGGAAGTCTTGCCAAACACTGAAACACGTGGAGACTTTCAGTCCTATAGCCACAGACCTAGAAAAGGCCTAGGTAGTGAATATGCTATGTCTAGTGAAGACTGTGTGACATAGTTGAGAATGACCTCAGAGTGACAGTAGTGTGCAAACAAGAGAAAATTTCATAATACCGTCAATAAAGATAAAAGCATAGAACGGCACATGTGGGATTCCTGGAATTCACACTATTTTAAACATGCGAAAACAGATTCACCATATCTTTCCGCATTGCGCAGACTCTAGTGCTGACAATTTGAAGCTGGGAATATAATTTGTAATTGTTAAAAGGACAGAATTATAAAAATAAAATATTTAAAAATATATGAATCCTAGTCTATCTACAACACATACGGGTTGATTTACTAAAACTACAGCTTGACTGTGGATTCACACATTGAAGCTCAGTTTTCACAGCTAATTGACAAAGTAGTTGTTCAGCGGATCAGGTCAGGTTTACATCAGGATCGGGTCAGGTTTACATCAGGATCGGGTCAGGTTTACAACAGGAGAGAAAACCATCCTGAAATTGTGTTCACAAACTCATGACGTGCGATTCAGAAGTGGTTCCCATAGAAGTCAATGAACCTGTAATTCGCACCTAAACCGGACCACACTTCTCAGAAATCTCAGACAGGACTCTTTTTCAGCGTGAATCCGCACTGCCAGTGCACCTGTCGTTTGTGAACAGGCACCATGTCATGCGAGTTGGATGCGCATCAAACTGTATCTAATCTGCATATATGTGAACCGGCTCTTATGTTTACATGTCAGTGCTGCTGCCAACATCATCCTTGCCTTGGTGGGAGCAAAAGAGTTAAAGCAGTATTAAATCCAAAAGCAAACATTTATTATATTGCAGCTTAACAATTCTTAGATCTGATGGCTCTTTTTGTTTCCTTTTTAGGCTTTCTTTCTTCTATTTTCATCTGATGATCCAGCCAGCAACTCTGTTGTTTTTCAAAAGCACAACCTACCCAGCAGAATTTATCAGCTTACATGCGTGAGCTGGAGTTTGGCTTCAATTCATTATTGTATTCAAATCTTCTGGTACATCTAACACTCCTCTCCCACTAGACTGACAAAGCTACTGTCTGCTGTGCCACCTGTGCTCCTTCACCAGAGCACCTAATACAGTAGGTGTGTTACTGGCTAGATCACCAGGTGAAAAAAAAAAAGCCAAAAAAGAAAACTGATGCAGCTACCACATCTAATGATTGGTAAGCTGCAATATAATATAAACATGTTCAGTTTGGGGTTTAATACCACTTTAAAGATCCTGCAAGTTTAGAAAAACACCTATTGATCTGCCACAAATGCATTCAGTTTTTAAAGCTGGGACTTCCTAGCTCCCTTTCCCCATACACAGTAAAAAAGCCACTAAATTTATAAATCCAGTGTCTTAACTGTTCAGTTGATTAGGTATTTTTTATTGTAATGTCATTGGCCCCTCACATTGGTACACCTGTGTGAAGGGCCCTATTTGCCTGTACAGGATGCACAAATGTTCCATCCAGGCAGTCCCATTCATGTCTATTGGGAAGCAGTGGCTGCATGTAAACAGCCGCTGTCACGGTATAGAGGCCCGGCCAATTATTAATTCCTGCTTAATGTCCCCAATTATTAATTCCCTCATTAATCCCTCCTGGCCATAGGAAGAGGATCCTTCAATTAGTATTCTACTACTGTGTGCCAAAGGCCCCTAGCTGTAATTAACGAGCCCCCTCCACAAAAGGTCCCAAATTCAATTAGTGTATTCTCCCCATTGTTATCCTGTTTACAGCTACAAATTCAATTATTGTGTTTCCTTCCCTGTCCATCTTGCCCATCCTGGTTTGTGTCCAAATGTATATTATTCGCCACTGTTATCCTGTTTACAGGTGCAAATCTAATTACTGTGTTTCCTTGTCCATCCTGTCCAACCAGTTTTTGCCCAAATAGAATACCCTCCCCACTGTCCTCCTGTTTACAGCTACAAATTCAGTTACTGTATTTCCTTTCCTGTCCATCCCCTCCATTGTCCTCCAAATGTCCACAAACTCAATTAAGGCCTTCCCTCCATTGTCACTCTGCTAATGACTCCCCTCCACCTCTCATCCTGCTCTGGGGGTTTAAGAGGTCAGTGCTGGTCTCTCCTGATCAGCCATTCTGCTGTGCAGCTACTGAGGGATCCAGCTGCGGCTGGACTCTAGTGGCCCAGACTCTGCCTGAGCCCCATTGGAGGAAGGGGGCCCCAGAAGCCACATCAGCTCTGCCTGAGCTTACCACACCAGCTCTGCCTGAGACGCTGCCAGCTCTATTTGGGACTATCACATCAGCTCTGCGTGAGTGTATGCTTCTCCTGTGTTATCTGACTTGTTTATGAACTGCCTCTTACCCCCTGTTGGATTACAAAGTGCTGTAGAGACTTTAACTTTGCCCTCCGGGGCTGGACTACAAAGTTCTCCTGTGTTATCTGACCTGTTTATGAACTGCCTCTTACCTCCCTGTTGGATTACAAACTGCTGTAGAGACTTTAACTTTGCCCACCGGGGCTGTATTACAAAGTATTTTGGGCTCTTTGTCGGCACTACTCCTCATTGAGTGACTGTTGTCTGTTTCAATAAAGCTTTAAGTGTTTGCCATCTGCCTTGTGTGTTCTGTCCCGCTTACCCTCTGTCACACCTGCTGATCCTAATTTGACAGCTGAGTGGGACAAGCACCCTTACCTGCACAGCTGTCAAATTAGGACCAGCGGCTTTGTCCCATTAGACATGAAGGGGACTTCCTGCAAGCAGATGCATGGAACAACTGTGGATCCCATGCAGGCAAGGATGGCCTTTCACATAGGTGTATGGATAGGTGTGCCCATGTGAACGAGGCCTTAGGGACCTCTTTGAGGAATAAGAAATATCAAAAAATGGACTGTAAAAAGAGAAGTGCTTTTGCACATGTACCTTGCTAATAAGATTCTACTCCCCCTGGCTGGAGTTCAGCTTTAGGCTGCATTCACACTTGAGTGCTTTGTAGCTTGAAGCTCCAAAAATGCTCAAACTTAAAAAATCAATTGTTCTCTATGGTGCCTGTTCCTGCAATCAGGTGTGAACAGGCACCCTAGAGAACAACTGATGTTTTAAGTTTGAGCTTTTTTGGAGCTTCAAGCTACAAAACTCTCAAGTGTGAATACAGCCTTAGGCCATGTTCTGGGCTGACAACAAACAGGACTTTTGTAGACCAAGCGGTGTCAGCCCTGCCCAGTGTTTTTTGCTGAACTACCCAACCACTCCCTCTATCAGATCTCTACAACATAAAATCTAATCATTCTGTAGACCAGGGTAACAACCAGGAGCACTAAACAGACTCTTTGAGGTAACTCAGGAAGTGTGGAGAGGACCTGAGGACAGTTCTGAATTTCTGACAAACCACAAACCTCCTTTGACATTGATGTGTGATTTTCAAATGATGCTTGCTTAAGAGTCAAAAAAGAAAAATGCCCCATTCATTATAATGAATAGGACAAAAAAGCTATAAAGGGAACAAACAGCAGAGCATTGGAGGCTCCACATTACATTTTTTAACTGCTTAAAGGTTCCGCTGCACTGGATCATGTACATGATCCAGAATTTCCAGGTAGAGAGCGCATACAACCCCCCTGCCCTATCTATGCTGTCATTTAGTACAGCACAACTCAGTCAGCAGGTCCCAGCCAATGTTTTATGGCTGGGACCTGCTGATCGGCTTAGCGAATCACAGGACAGAGCCCTGTGTTTACTAACAACACAGGGCTTTGTACACAGAGCAGCAATATGGCTGTTTTTTTCTCCCTACCAAGCAGCGCATATTACAGTGTTAGGCACACAGTTAATTCTTTGATTTTTCCCTAGATGCTAACCCCTTCCCAGCCAGTGTCATTAGTATAGCGACAGTGTACAGTATTAGCACTGATCACTGTATTAGTGTCACTATTGATGTCCGTGTCAGTTAATGTCCCTCTAAGCCAGTGTCAGCTAGCGGCAGATTGCCTGCCACTCTTTCACAGTCCCACTATAAGTTGATGATCACTGCCATTACAAGTATAGCGCCATAGCTGCATAAACTCCAGTATAGGTGCAGGTCCATAAATATTGGGACATCGACACAATTCTAACATTTTTGGCCCTATACACCACCACAATGGATTTCAAATGAAAAGAACAAGATGTGCTTTAACTGCAGACTGTCAGCTTTAAGGGTATTTACATCCAAATCAGGTGAACGGTGTAGGAATTACAACAGTTTGCATATGTGCCTCCCACTTGTTAAGGGACCAAAAGTAATGGGACAGAATAATAATCATAAATCAAACTTTCACTTTTTAATACTTGGTTGCAAATCTTTTGCAGTCAATTACAGCCTGAAGTCTGGAACGCATAGACATCACCAGACGCTGGGTTTCATCCCTGGTGATGCTCTGCCAGGCCTCTACTGCAACTGTCTTCAGTTCCTGCTTGTCCTTCGGGCATTTTCCCTTCAGTTTTGTCTTCAGCAAGTGAAATGCATGCTCATTCGAAATCAGGTCAGGTGATTGACTTGGCCATTGCATAACATTCCACTTCTTTCCCTTAAAATACTCTTTGGTTGCTTTTGCAGTATGCTTTGGGTCATTGTCCATCTGCACTGTGAAGCGGCATCCAATGAGTTCTGAAGCATTTGGCTGAATATGAGCAGATAATATTGCCTGAAGCACTTCAGAATTCATCCTGCTGCTTTTGTCAGCAGCCACATCATCAATAAATACAAGAGAACCAGTTCCATTGGCAGCCATACATGCCCACGCCATGACACTACCACCACCATGCTTCACTGATGAGGTGGTATGCTTAGGATCATGAGCAGTTCCTTTCCTTCTCCATACTCTTCTCTTCCCATCACTCTGGTACAAGTTGATCTTGGTCTCATCTGTCCATAGGATGTTGTTCCAGAACTGTGAAGGCTTTTTTAGATGTCGTTTGGCAAACTCTAATCTGGCCTTCCTGTTTTTGAGGCTCACCAATGGTTTACATCTTGTGGTGAACCCTCTGTATTCACTCTGGTGAAGTCTTCTCTTGATTGTTGACTTTGACACACATACACCTACCTCCTGGAGAGTGTTCTTGATCTGGCCAACTGTTGTGAAGGGTGTTTTCTTCACCAGGGAAAGAATTCTTCGGTCATCCACCACAGTTGTTTTCTGTGGTCCTCCGGGTCTTTTGGTGTTGCTGAGCTCACCGGTGCATTCCTTCTTTTTCAGAATGTTCCAAACAGTTGTTTTGGCCACGCCTAATGTTTTTGCTATTTCTCTGATGGGTTTGTTTTGTTTTTTCAGCCTAATGATGGCTTGTTTCACTGATAGTGACAGCTCTTTGGATCTCATCTTGAGAGTTGACAGCAACAGATTCCAAATGAAGCACACTTGAAATGAACTCTGGACCTTTTATCTGCTCATTGTAATTGGGATAATGAGGGAATAACACACACCTGGCCATGGAACAGCTGAGAAGCCAATTGTCCCATTACTTTTGGTCCCTTAACAAGTGGGAGGCACATATGCAAACTGTTGTAATTCCTACACCGTTCACCTGATTTGGATGTAAATACCCTCAAATTAAAGCTGACAGTCTGCAGTTAAAGCACATCTTGTTCGTTTCATTTCAAAACCATTGTGGTGGTGTATAGAGTCAAAAATACTACTGTATATACCATAGTTTGTAGACGCTATAACTTTCACACAAACCAAATACTATACACTTATTGAGATTTGTTTTCTTAGCAAAGTCATGTAGAAGAATCCACTTTGGCAAAAATTTATGAAGAAATTAGATTTTTTGATTTTTGTAGTGAATATGTTTTATATCAAAGTAGAAAATACGGTTTTCTACAATTTTTTTTTTAACAGTTTGGTCTTTTTTCTTTTACATAATAAAAATAAAAAACCCGGTGGTGCTCAAATACCACCAAAAGAAAGTTCTATTTGTGGAAAAAAAAATATTATTATTATTATACAGGATTTATATAGCACCAACAGTTTGCGCAGCGCTTTACAATATAAGGGAGACAGTACAATTACAATACATTTCAACAGAGAAGAAATAGGAGGGCCCTGCTTGTGGAGCTTACAATCTAAAGGAAGGGGGGAATATAAATGTAATTTGCGTGGTGTTGCATGACCGCCCAATTGCCAGTTAAAGATGCACAGTGCCGAATAGCAAAAAAATGCCCTGGTCATGAAGGAGCTAGAACCTGGGTTCTATGGGTTTAGTTCCGCTTTAAATAAAACAGAAAAAGCTAATGAAGAGTGGGAAACTCCAGATAGATCCTGTGGTGTCTGGAGTCATTATAAATAGGTCCCTAAGGTGAGGGGGTGGTATTAGTTTTTTGCATAAAAGTCTTGCTCCTTTTGTCTGTAAGAACTCTCAATCCCTGAATCTTCATCCATCATTTCCATTCAGCTGGTAATTATTTTCCTGTAATTTAAAAAGGACCCAAATAAAATAAAGGGACATAGAGGTGGTTTCAACGTCTTTAATACAGAATCCAGCTGTGATCCCAGATCATATTTAACTGCAGTCCAGACAATGTGATCAACTCGTTGTTCTCGTTCTCCCAGATTTCTGCATCTGAATGGTTTTGTCCAGGTAATGAGCAATTACTAGATACACTGTCCTTATAGAGAAATAAGTGAGATTCGTCATGTGGAATTTACAATTCAATTAAGTAACAATTATATGTACAAGTCTACAGCAAAGCACACAGCCAATCAGTAGTTTGCTTTTCTATCCATGGTACAAAATGATCAGATAAATTGTTGCTGGCTCTCAAATATTACAAATCATTCCAGAACAAAGAAACGATAAAAGCCATCGTTTTCTAGAAAATAAGGCCAGTGGTGCGATATTATATTAAAAATGAGCTTACATTGTGTTTAATTAAGGCCAAAAGTTTTTACACACAGGCAGTGATGTGGACACCCCGAAGAAGACCCCACCGCATGTAAACAGAAGAAAAGAGAAGACTTGAGACTAGAGCGTTGAGTCACCGTGACTTTAGGTAAGTATAAAGGGCATTTAATGCCAGCACTCAGATACAGAGGGGTGGGGGAAGGGGGTTGCGAGGCGATGAAGATTAAGGTTCCATGCACACTAGCATTTTTTTTAAGCTACTAGAAGCTGTTATTAGTGTTTTTTTTCTGCTCCTAAAAGCTAAATAGCATTATCCTATATGCCCATGCACACTACTTTAGGGTATTAGCATTTTCTG
This sequence comes from Staurois parvus, assembly GCF_062004578.1. Classification (NCBI taxonomy): domain Eukaryota; kingdom Metazoa; phylum Chordata; class Amphibia; order Anura; family Ranidae; genus Staurois; species Staurois parvus. The sequence continues at coordinate 298,209 of NW_028318072.1, forward strand.
AGCTTCAGCGTCTGGGAGCAGAAAAAAATTTGTTTTTGTAGAGTTTTTCCAGCAGGAAAACACTGCTAAACGCTACTAAAATGCTCTTGACAGCCTTTTTTCTACATGTACTGTACAAACGCTTATAGAACGTCAACGTTCCTAAAATACACTATTACCAGCGTTTTTTTTTACTTTAAAAAAACGCTAGTGTGCATGGAGCATAACCAATTACTGCACTTTAAAACAAAGAACACTTATCATTTTTGCCCACCCTCCACCTCCACAAATGTATAATCTCCTTGACCTGACAGCTGTGCACTCCAGTGTCTGTTAACATCTAGGGCTACACTGGTTTCTGCTGTTTATTACAGCCCTATAGACTTCTATAGATCCATTTCTCTTTATCCCCGGTCTTGGAACACAGTCTCATAGAAGTCTATGGGGATGTAATGAGCAGGCGTCAGGTGGACATTGGACTCATGCCTGAAAATCGCATTCAACCCAGTTGCGTATAGAGGTTCTTCAGTCTACCCCCCCAAAAAAAAAATTTAAAGTCAATGGCTACAAATACTAGAGCTACTGACTTTTAATAAAAGGACATATACCTGTTCAGGGATCCAGCGCTGTCCTCATCCGGGCCGGTTCTTCGTTAGTCTTTGGGTCCCTGGCGTTGCCATGCTGTGGCTTTCTCTTTATCCCCGGTCTTGGAACACAGTCTCATAGAAGTCTATGGGGATGTAATGAGCAGGCTTCATGTGGATATTGGGACTTGCAGCACTGGACTCATTGACTAAATATATGGTATCCCCTCAACAAACTATATCCAAAATCCCCTATAGCATATGTGAACACTTTCACCCCAAAAGTGTAATAATCTGTGAATAATGATATTCTACCTATAATAAATATAAATCCTCAATCATATCCCAAAATATAAAAAAAATATATCGAATAATACAAAAGAAAATGTCCAAAATATATACAAAAATAAATAATGTCCTTCAAAGTATATAGTCACTCAGTAGAAAAATTCCCAAAAGAATCCACGTGTTGAAATGCTAAAAATGTATAAATAAGTGAGCGCTTACAATAATAATATATTGTTATAATGACAGCAGCTGTACACCAAAGGCACCATATAAGACCTCCAAATGAACAGTAATATAAAAGAGGGTGCAGCGCTAATAAAATCAATAAATAAATAAAAATCACATATATATGAATGAATAAATATAATAAAGTGACACTGTGCAATTATATATATATGCCACTAGGATATGTGGCTAATATTGTGAGAGAAAAGCACTATGTCAAACGGAGATAAGTCCAAGGTGAAAGTGTGATCGAGATCTCAGATGATCTTCTGACGTCCAATGACACAATTTGTGGATGAGGTGAGAGAATTTAGGATATAGACTGCGCACTCACCAGATACGCAACCTTTATGCGCATTTGTGTAATATAACAAGGACATCAGATATCTTCACACAGGTCTGGTCAGATCTGGTCATGCATCCTTCAGTGCCTCATGGTTTGCACTCAGCGTTCCCATTTAAAGATGACCACTCTGTGAATGTAGTCAGCTCACTCAGGAGCTCAACAAAACAGAGGAGGCCAGTAGTGCAATATGTCAAGAATGTTTATTTCAAAGTTGCCGCCGGGACCCCTCGGGGTGCCGGCGGTATAGGCGTCACACAGCTGTAGCTCGACCCTTACACTGAGAACGCTGAGTGCAAACCATGAGGCAGTGAAGGATGCATGACCAGATCTGACCAGACCTGTGTGACGATATCTGATGTTCTTGTTATATTACACAAATGCGCATAAAAGTTGCGTATCTGGTGAGTGTGCAGTCTATATCCTAAATTCTCTCACCTCATCCACAAATTGTTTCATTAGACGTCAGAAGATCATCTGAGATCTCGATCACACTTTCACCTTGGACTTATCTCCGTTTGACATAGTGCTTTTCTCTCACGATATTAGCCACATATCCTAGTGGCATATATATATATATAATTGCACAGTTTCACTTTATTATATTTATTCATTCATATATATGTGATTTTTATTTATTTATTGATTTTATTAGCGCTGCACCCTCTTTTATATTACAATCCTCATGTTGAAACCTTCCAAATGGCTTCTGTGGCCAATAGAGAACCTCAAAAGAAAAGCAAATTCACATAGTGCGTTATCCTTGACAAACCTTGAATTATACACACTGGATAAGCAAATGTGGTTTATAGAAAACGCAAAAAACACGTGATCACTAATAGTGGCAAAGTGAATAAATGTGTCAAAACGTGACAGTGAATCAATCAAGTGCAAAAATGCCAATCTAACAGCAAGTGTAAAAAACTGTGTCCACTTCTATTGTGTAAGGAGTGAATACCCTTACCAAATAAAATATAAAACACGCCTTATAACCATCAGGACAGGATAATTCCACATAATATGCTACACCAAGGAGATCCTTTCAGAATATCATCACAGCCTTATAGATACGTTCCTGATGTCATCCAAGTACAGCAACCTGCATATTCCTTATCCTTCTACCATCAATCTCCAAGCTTGGAAGAAGCTTTTTACCCATAAGTAGCTTACACTCAAAGGATGGAAAGCTTATCTAGTTTTGAAATAATTTCAGGAGGGAATGATAGAAGGCTGGCTAGCCGATCCAACTCAGCATTCAGACGATCTGTGTCTTTTGGAAGGATTTGATTTTTCACTGCCTGATGGAGTTGGTCCCAAGGTTAGCACAGTCCAACTCCTGCTGTTTGGCAGCTTCCAGCACACATGCAGAACTCCAACAGGTCTCTCTCAATACTAGAGCTACTGACTTTTAATAGAAGGACATATACCTGTTCAGGGATCCAGAGCTGTCCTCATCCAGACCGGTTCTTCATTGGTCTTTGCGTCCCTGGCATTGCCATGCTGTGACTGTAGGAAGCCGGCTGTGACTTCCTGCGGCTTCACAGCCAGCTCCCCACTGCGCATGCGCAAGCCATGCTGCGCTCTGTGAAGCCTCCTGGGACCTGTGATGTGAAGCTGTGGGCAAGAGGGGGGGGGGGGCTGAATTTCCACTTGGATTCGCCTAGGCCAGGGGTAGGCAACCTTAAAGAGGTGGAGATCTACCCAAACAACATAGAAGAAGTCAAAGATCACCAAGCACAGTGTCACCCAATGTCGCCTCCCCACACCTGATTTAAACCTCTAATTTCCGTACTAACATGTCGCAATCACAAGCATTGCATGGCAATCATAGGTTTAAATGAGGTAGTGAGGAGGCAACATACTGTTACTGTTCTGAGCCCCCTATAAGGCTGATTTCACACTGATGTGCCATGGGTGCAGCACTGTGCATCTGTGACTTTCCTGGGTTAGCTTTGCCATAGATTTCTATATCCTGCAGGTGCAGTGCACTTTCTGAAAGCGCACCAAAACTCCTGCATTCATTTTTTGTGCACTTTTAGAAAATGCACTGCACCTGCAGGTTATAATAGAAGTCTAAAGACTAAGCGTAGCAAATTCGCAGGAAATCTGCAGGTACAATGCACTGCACTACACCCGTGGTGTTGGTAAATCGCAGCACATCCATGTGAAAGCAGCCCTATACTATTTTGCCCAGTGTTTTGCTTCACACTGACCTGAAGATCTTTTTTTTCCTGCTGTTGGCACCACTCTGGAGACCGCAAGCCGGGATAAGAGGTGGAGTGCAGTTGGTATCACTCCGTATGGGACAGGAGCCAGTATTACAGAGGAGGCATCAGCTTATGTGGCTCTTGCTCCCTACTACAGTTCCAACTTTACAATTAGTCCCTCTGCATTGCACTCTGTTTGTTGCTCTGGGAAGCCAAGCCCAGACCATGATCTACCAGTCACCTGGCTGATATCTACTGGCTGCTGACTACCTGCCTAGGCAATGTAAAAACTAGGTTCCCCCCCAAAAAAAAGTGTCCAAAATTTGAAGAGGATGATGCAGAAAACCCAAGTGCAACCCATTAAAGTAAATGGGGCCACGCTGTAACCACACACATGTGGAGTTGTCCCGTAATTAGAGGGTTACACAAGAGGTGAGGAGGCGATACAACACCTTCCTGCACTGCCTGTCTACTGCAGTCTAAAGAGTGTTTCAAATGCGGATCGCACTTCAGACAGCATAGCAAGTCTAAACGAGGCCTTAGGCTACATTCACACTTGACTTTATTTCTAACTCATTCCAAACGCCCCTATAGCGTTTGACAGGCGTTTGGGAAGCATTTTTAATGCTCCCCAAATGCCCTGTGCGCATTTTTTAGGCGTTTGATAGGCGTTTGCAAAGCGTTAAAACAGCACCACAAACGCCTATAATGAAGTTTAATGGTATTAACGTTCCACAACCGCCTTGCAAATGCCTGACAGTCATTTGAGGAGCGTCACCATAGACTTGAATGGGAGGCTTCAACTCCTCCTGACTGGACATGAGGCGTCAATTTTGCAAGGACGCTAACGCTTCAGTGTGAACAGCACTGTGTGCTGCCATGTGCAGTATTTTAATAGGCGTTTGAAAAGCGTTAAAAACACTTCCAAAATGTCTGTCTGTCGCCTGCTGACAAAGCTAGTGTGAACGTGACCTTAAAGAAGTACATTTATTTGGGCCCTGACCCAACCTAACCACCCTCCCTCCTTTCCCCATGCCTACCCCAGCTCAATTGCATTTCCTCTAGTATTTGTTTACATCCAGTGAGACAAGCCCATAGAAGACTATATGGATGCAATGTGCTGGATGTAAACAAACCTGGAGGTCACAGCAGTTAGACTGAGACAATATGCATATGGGGGGAGAGGGTAACGGACACAATGATAAGTGCACTTTGTTTCCTTTGTTGAATGCCCTTTCCATGCACGTGTTCAGTAGGCTGAGGGTCTATCCACATTTCATTGTTGCGCTAAAACGTGCACTTTCATAACCCGTGTACTGTGGTGTCATTCGTTTTTTCAACGCACGCTTAATACACCACAATGCGCCATAGCTCACTTCTGTGTTGGGATATGCTGCATTAAGGAAAATAGTACAGGTCCAATTTATTGTTGCATTTTGATGCTTTAGAGGCCAATTCCAGTAATCTTCCCTAAACAAACATGCTAATGCTTGCAATAATGTGCATTCGTTTATGCACCACAACGCAGTAGAGGGCTAGATTCTGAGAGAAGGCTGGAGGGTGGGGGTGTCAGAGGAAGCGTGAATGGGCATCATAAAGGGGGGGGGGGAAAGGGGAGTGACCAGAAGACAGGGGTTTGAAAGAGGTGGCTGGAAAAGGGAAGTGTCAAAGAGGAGGGCTGGAATGTGTGGGCATCATAGAAGGTGCCAGAAGCCAAAGGCATCCTAGAAAGGAGGGTTGAAAGGCAGGATGGTTGTGTAGAGGGCCTGGAAGACAGGAGCCTTGTAGATAGGGGATGGAAGGCAGGAGCATTGTAGAGTGGGGGCTGGATGGTGGGTGTTGTAGATAGAGTCCAGAAAATGGAAGGCAGGGGCATCGTAGAGGGGCTGGAAGGTGGGGGTGTCATAATGCACAGGTGTGGTAAAGGAAGGCCAGAAGATGGGGGGGGGGTTATAGAAGTGGCTGGAAGAGGGAAGCGTCAAAGAGGGGGTGCTGGGATGTGTGGGCATCATAGAAGGCAGAGGCATTGTAGAGAGGGTATAAGACGGGGCATCAAAGAGGGGCCAGAAGGTGGAAGCCTTGTAGAAAGGGTATGAAAGGCAAGAGTGTCATAGAGGGAGGCTGAAAGGGAGAGGTGCCAGAAGGCGGGAACCTTGTAGAGAGGGTATGGAAGGTAGGAGCATTGCAGACAGGGGGCTGGATGGTGGGTGTTGTAGATAGGGGCCAGAAGATGGAAGGCAGTGTCATAGAGGGTGGCCAGAATGCACAGGTGTAGTAAAGGAAGGCCAGAAGATGGGGGCATTGTAGAGGTGGGGGTAAACATAGAAAAAAGGGTGCTGGAATGTGTGGGCATCATAGAAGGCAGAGGCATGTAGAGGGGGCTGGAAGGCAGGGGCATCAAAGAGGGGCTAAAAGGTAGGAGCCTTGTAGAGAGGGGATGGAATGCAGGTGTCATGGAGAGGGGTCAGGAGGTGGGAGCCCTGTAGAGAGGGGCTGAAAGGCAGGAGCATTGTAGAGAGGGAGCTGGATGGCAGGGTGTTGTGGAGAGGGGCGGGAAGGTGGGAGCCTCATAGGGGGCAGGATCGCGGGGTGTTGTAGATAGGGGCCAGAAGGCAGGTGTGTCATAGAGGGGGCATTAGAGGGGCTGGAAAGCAAGAGCATTGTAGAAAGGTCTGGAAGATGGGGACATTGTGCAGGAGGCCAAAAGATGGAAGTGTCATAGAGGGGGGGGGGGGGGGGGGGGCCTGAATGTACAGTAAAGGAGAGCCAGAAGATGGGGGCATGGTAGAGGGAGCTGCAAGGCAGCAGCATTGTAGAGCAGTTCTAAATGCGGGGGCGTCATAAAGGGGGGCTGAAAGGTAGGAATTGTTGAAGTGGTGGCTGAGGAGGGGGGGGCTGGAATAGCATTGTTGAGGGGAGCTGAAACGTGTGGGTGTCATAAAGGGTGCTGGAAGGTGGGGGCATGTAGAGGGGGGCTGGAAGGCAGGAGGGAGTGTAGAGGGGGGCTGGAAGGCGGGGGAGGGGGGGTTGTATAGGGGGCTCATTGAAGCCAAAAGGTGGAGGTAGCAGGCAGGACTGTGGTAGAGGAGGCAGATATAAAGTGGGGGTGGAATATAACCAGACAGACGGTGAGTGTAGTGGATGAGGGTGCTGTGGTGACAAATAACAGATAAATGCCCCCCTTCCCCGGGCTGTGTCCGGGAATGTCTCTCCTCCCCCCGTACTGGCCGCCATGGATGTTCGGGTGTGTAATGTGAGCCGGGATGTGCGGTATTTCCGGTGCAGTGACTCTCTGCGGCCGGGAGGGGGAGGAGGGCTAGCATGGCACAGGTGGGGAATCCGGGGCACAGCGCCCCCACCCGGGCACACACAGAACACTGAGCGGAGCGGGCGGCTGGTGGCGGTGAGTGTCCCTGTCTGTCTTTGTACATACCTACACTGTGTGTGTGTGACCCCCATGCCCGGTGTATGGCGGAGTCCTGTGTGTAGGAGATGACGATCGGACGGTGATCGGTGGACCTAGTGAAGGGAAGACAACTTTACTTCATGTCACTCTTCCGGTCCTGTGTGGTAGGGACTGGTACAGGGCATGGAGATGTGAGCACAGGGTCCCTTCATCCAATCTGTCATACATGATCGGACGGTGGTCGGACACACATGATCGGACGGTGGTAGGACACTGGTAGTATTGTGAGGAGGAAGCTGATGACAGGCAGCTGTGCGGATCCCCTCTCCTGTGTATGGCCTGGACATGGATTGGACGGAGCACCTGCTGGTGACACACACACGTTGTATTTGTAGGATTTGTCCTCGGTTGTCACCCCAGGTCCAAACTATGTCATGTCTGTGGGGGGGCTTATGGTGACCACACCTTGATTTTATTATCTGATTGATGAGTAATTCGATCAAAACCATCTGAAAATAATCGAATAGCCATGCCTTATCTTCCAATCAGTTTAGCTCAGTTCCATCCATGTCCATGAACACGATTGTATTTCATTCGATCAGATGATGGGATGACATGGTGGGAACAGATCGTAAACTACAACCTTATCCCAGCTATTGATCAAAATCTTCTTCCCCATGTGGGGAATATCGATCAGATGGGTTGTCACCTATAGATTGATTATTCCTATCAGAAGAGATCGATCAGAAAATAAATCGATAATTTATTGAAGTGTGTATGGCCACCATTGGTTATATATCTGTGTAATGATTTGATGACCACCATTGTACTCTTAAATGTCTGTTGATGGTTTGGAGGAGATGAAGGAGGGTTGGATCCAATGTTTTTTGTTAGTTTTGGATGGGGGGAGTGGAAGGGTTAGACCCCCTACAAGGTTTTTAGGGCTCATTCATAGTGGTGGCCTCCAGTGACAATCTGGGATTCTTGCGGACAGAGAAGCCAACCCTATACACACCTTGTGTGTGGACAGATTTGTCTCCTATACTGATCGATGACCGTTGTTCTCATCCTAGTGGTCACATGTGAACAGGACTCCTGACCGACTCTGAATGCAGAACGATTGTGTCCATAAACTGGATGCAACTAATCGTCTGGTTTGTACACAGCCATAACACACAGTGCTGCTGCATCCTGTCTGAGTGAGCCCTTGCTGCTATCCAACGGTCTGTTGGATCTGGGGTCTCCAAACTTTCTAAACAAAGGGCCGCTCTACAGTCCTTCATACTTTAGGGGGGCCAGACTATGGTCAGTGGGAGTAGAAAATATCTTGGCATCGTTGGGAGTAAACAGTATTCACCTTTGGTGTCAGTTGGAGGGATAGTGCCCCATCATTGGTGTCAGTTGGAGGAATAATGCTCCAACTTTGGTACCAGTGGGAGGAATAGTGTCCAATTGTTGGTGTCAGTGGGAGGAATACTGTTCCATCATTGGTGTCGGTGGTGGGAATAGTGTCCCATCATTGGTGCCGGTGGGGGGAATAGCGTCCCTTCATTGTCAGCCGGAGTAGTAGTGTCTCATCATTGTTGTCAGCTGGTATCAGTGGGAGGAATAGTGCCCAATTGTTGGTGTCAATGTGAGGAAAAGTGCCCCATCATTGATGTTGGTGGGGGGGGGGTCGTGTCCTATCATTGGTGTCAGTGGTAGGAATAGTGCCCCATCATTGTTGTCGGTGAGGGGGATAGTGTCCCTTCATTGGTGTCAGTGAGAGGAATAGTGTCCTATCATTGGTGTCAGTGGGAGGAATAGTGTCCCATCATTGGTGTCAGTGGGAGGAATAGTGTCCCATCATTGGTGTCAGTGGGAGGAATAGTGTCCCATCATTGGTGTCAGTGGGAGGAATAGTGTCCCATCATTGGTGTCAGTGGGAGGAATAGTGCTCCATCATTGGTGTCAGTGGGAGGAATAGTGCCCAATTGTTGGTGTCAGTGAGAGGAATAGTGTCCCATTGTTGGTGTCAGTGAGAGGAATAGTGCCCCATCATTGGTGTTAGTGGGAGGAATAGTGTCCCATTTTGGTGTCAGTTGGAGGAATAGTGCCCAATTGTTGGTGTCAGTGGAAGGAGTAGTGTCCCATCCTTGGTGTTAGTGGGAGGAATTCTACTCCAATGTTGGTGTCAGTGAGAGGCATTATACCCCATTGTTGGTGTTAGTGGGAGGAATTCTACTCCAATGTTGGTGTCAGTGAGAGGCATTATACCCCATTGTTGGTGTTAGTGGGAGGAATTCTACTCCAATATTGGTGTCAGTGAGAGGCATTATACCCCATTGTTGGTGTTAGTGGGAGGAATTATACTTCAATGTTGGTGTCAGTGAGAGGGATTGTACCCCATTGTTGGTGGGAGGAATACTGCCCCAAAGGCTGGATGAAAGCAAACAAAGGGCCACAGTTTGGAGACACCTGTGTTAGAGAGATCTCCCCTCACTTCCTATCCCGCTGACAACATCTCACCAGACAGGAAGTGAGGAGAACCCTCCAACAGCAGCACTGACATAAATAACAATTCTTAATAGCACAGAGAAGGCTAGAACCTCTGCCTGCTTTTTATTTATGTCTGTTATTGTTGGAGCATTCTTCACACTTCCTATCTAGTAAAGCAGGACAGGAAGTACAGGGAAATCTATAGAACGGACAAAATCTACAGCAGTGGTGTTTGGCAACCAATCAGCTTCTAGCTTTCCTTTTCAAGGTTTAACTGGACAAACTGAAGCTGGAAGCTGATTGGTTACTATGCACAGCTGCTCCAGTTCTAATAAATTCTGTGAGGCTGGGTTCACACTGCCGCAACTTGTGAGACCCCCAAGTCACGCGACATGTGAAATCCCAAGTTAGTCAATGAGAGTGGTCTTAGCACTGCTGAAGTTGCTCAGAAAAGGCTCCTGTACTACTTCAAGGCAACGTCTATCTGACTTGTGCCCATAGACTTTAATGGAAGTTGCCTCCAAGTCAGATCCTCATCTATATTGATGTGATTTGTATCTGATATTGCAGGAAGATTATCCGGGAATTCCCTGAAAGTTGCTTCAAAGTAGTACTCAAGTTGCCTGGCAATGTCGCACAGCAAGTCAAACGACTTTCAGGTCATAGTAGTGTGAACCGAGACTTACACAGTTGTTAATTACATGTGTGTTTACACCTTGGGCCCACATCTGTAATCATGCTGTATGTATGCTTTACATTTATTTTATTGTATTTTCATTTTTAAAACATTACATTTTATTAGAGTAAACTTTGTTTTTCCAGCCAGAAAAGCGTGTTCTGGTTACTATATGTAATAGCAGGTATAGCAGGTATCTTGCGTTGTCTTTTAGGCCTCATGCACACTGGACATTGTTACAGCTGCTTCTGGGGGCGCCAGGCATTTTTATTTCCTACCTCTAAACTCCCCTGCATGTTAGTCTATGTGTCCATGCACACAGGCGTTTAGAGGAGTTCATTAGCATGGGCATTTAAACTTCCACTGCGTCCAGGAGCAGCAGAGGTTTGGCAGAAAAACCGCTTGACATTAAACGCATGTAAATGCAGCTAATTGTACATTAACGCTAGGCGCATGTAGCGCTTGAGCGTTAATTCATTTCAATTTCTTCTGGCCAATGAAATGAATTGATGCTTAAACACTTGATGCAGCTAAATGCTCCTAAACGCATTACACTACTTTTGATTGGGAGCTTTCTGAGCATGTGACAGCCAATCGCAGCGGCCATATGACCTGCCCCACCTCCCGGCATCAGAAACCTCTTAAAGAGGAGTTCCAGCTGAAAAAAATAAATAAATAAAAGTCAGCAGCTACAAAAACTGTAGCTGCTGACTTTTAAAATACAGCCACTTACCTGTCCCTCGGTCACTCTTCTTTCCCTGGTGCCGGCATCTTTAGTGTGGGCAGCTTCACAGCTAAGTGCCCACTGTGCATGCGCGAGCAGCGCTGTGCTTTGTGAATGGCCCCGTCGTCTTCTGGGACCTGTCACATGTCCCAGAAGACTACAGGGAAGGAGGGGGGAGGACAACTTCTGCTTCCAATCGCCTAGGCCAGGGGTGGGCAACTGTGGCCCTCCAGCTGTTGATTAACTACAAGTCCCATCATGCCTCTGCCTTTGGGAGTCATGCTTGTAACTGTCAGTTTTGCAATGCCTCATGGGACTTGTAGTTCTACAACAGCTGGAGGGTACAGTTGCTCACCCCTGGCCTAGGTGATCACAGCAGAAGTGGGAGTGGATACCTGTCAAATTCGGGTACCCACTGCCCAAAGGTGCCAATCCTTAATGGGGAGTGGAGGACAAAGGCTTAAAGCAGAACTTTCCCTTTTGTGTGGAGCTCCACATTAATGGGCCAGGAGGCACCGGCGCCGAGGGGTCAAAGTAAAAATCTTCTGCCTTTAGAACCACTTTAATAAACTTCTGTATGTTACACTTTGAACAGCGCCCTCTATTATTTCCTTCTTGTATTACTTATAGATTTTCTTCACTTTCTTGAGGAGCAGCTATAAAGCTAGGTTCACACCTATGCATTTTGCGTTTGAGCCATTTCTGCAAAGTTTTTTGCTGTGCGTTTTTGTACATGCGTTTTTTGACGCATTTTTGCACATGTGTTTTTTCGTTTTTTTCCAACTTGTTGCTGGGCAGATTAAAAAGCAAAAATGAATCAAAAACACACTACATTCATTTCTGCAGCATCTCCATTGAAGTCTATTGAACCAAAAACGCAATGTTTTGCGCTTAAAAAAGTCCCAGACCCTTTCCAAAAAATGCACCGGGCAAAAACGCGGAGCTGTGAACCTGTCCCATAGGAAATCATGTTAAATGGACTGCTGTGCGTTTCTGCAAAGCGCAACAAAAAACGCATCGGTGTGAACCTAGACTAAGTGCCAGTGATGACACGGAATTAACCCTGGATTTACCAAATGCACTTTTATTGACCTTCTAATTTATCTCCTTTTATACCTTTTTTGGTATACTCTTATGCGCCTTATTTTGTTTTTAATTTTTTAATTTATCTTTCACCTTTGTGTTTCTGTATATGTCAGCACATCTTGTCAGGAGTTATAATATTTCACTTTTGTGTTGACATTTGTATTGCATGCTTGCAGTTTGCTGACTTCCTGCTTGGACTTTATACTTCTCTGAAATCACCTCTGTAGCCTTCCACATGCTATCCACAGCTGCTAGGCAGGTCATGTGGGCCAGAACAAGTAGCATCACACATCGGTGTTCTGAGAACAGAAGGATCTCCGATGATACAAAGGACCAGCAGGGCCCGCCATGTTAACATTGCACTTAATGTGGCAAACAGATACATGGTAGAATTATCTATACGAGAGCTGGTTGACCTTCTATATAATCCTGAGGGTTACATAGCTCTTCCATTTGCAGGGGAGGAGATCTGATCTATCTTTACTAGTTTCATCTTCCCATACATGTCTCCTTCCCACCCTCACCCTGTGACTGGACAGTTAAAGGAGAAGCATCACACTAACAAGCTCATCTCTGTCACTCTGCTCTGTCCTTTTATTAGCATGCATCTTGCTCTGCAACACACCTATTTGGTCCTTATGCTGCTTCTTTCTCCCTCTCTGAGCTCTGCTGTACAGGGACTGGAAGAGAGTTCCACCTAAAAAAAAAAAAAAAAAAGTCAGCAGCTACAAAAACTGTAGCTGATGACTTTTAAAATACAGCCACTTACCTGTCCCTCGGTCCAGCGGTGTCTTCACCACCGCTGATTTCACCGGCCATCTTCTCTCCCTGGCGCCGGCATCTTCAGTGTGGGCACCCGGCTGTGACAGCATGTGGCTTCACAGCCGGGTGCCCACTGCACATGTGTGAGAAGCACTGCGCTTTGTGAATGGCCCCGTAGTCTTCTGGGACCTGTCACGTGTCCCAGAAGACTATGGGGAGGGAGGGGGGGGGGGGACAACTAACCCTTCCAATCGCCTAGGTGATCGCAGCGGAAATGGGCAGGTACCTGTCAAATTCAGGTACCCGCTCCCCATAGGTGGTGCCAATCCTTAATGGGGAGCGGGGGACAAAGGCTTAAAGCGGAACTTCCCCTTTTGGGTGGAGCTCCGCTTTAATAAATACAAAGCTGCATAAATGGGTGTGTTTAATGACCAGTTGGAGATCAGCTCTAGGTTCTATCGGTTGAACTAGATGGACACAAGCCTTTTGTATTTGTAAATTCAGTGCTTGGAACCTGTACATTCAGACTTTAGACTGTAGGCGCTGGATACAAATGTGCAAACCCCCCCATCACCTAAGTGTAACCTACATCTAACACTTCTTCTCAATGTAACACCTTTTCCGTCTATGTTAGGGCCTCCTGTGTTCACAATGCAGCAGGGCAGCCTCATGGCAGAAGCTAGTGGAGATCATTGGAGTAGCGTGATGTCCAGCTTCGAGAGGGATCCCACTGGTATGATGTATTCATAGTTACATTGGACCAAGCTAGACCAATGTAACTGTGTCAAAATATCCACACCTGGATTTATTCCTTAGAGCACATTGTCTTAAAGTGGAACTTTACCCATAAAAGTTTGATAATCTTTACCATACATTCCACATTCGTAATTATTCTACCAAAATTAGTGTGTGCTGTTATTGCCTCCAGCATTGCCCCTATTTCTTCTTGAGTTCCACTTTAATGCAGCCTATTCTCTTTGAATGGGCCCTTAAAGTGGTACTAAACCCACAACAGTAAAATCAGTCTGTATATGCAGTAAAGCATGCTTGTTATACTCACTGTGGAACCTAAGGAGTTAATCATCTGCATTGTGTAAAAAGGCCATTTGATCCTGTTTTCTCTGCCCCTCCTCTTGTGCAAATGTCTATGTCTTATCTCCTGATAAGACAGACAGAACCAGTAGCCACATGCACACGCTCAGTTTAGTGTGTATTGCTAGATAGTTTTTCTTTTTCTTGGGAAAAAGACCACAGGGCCAATCAGCACTGTCCCAACAGAGGTCAGGGGTTTTGCATCCTCCTAGAGTAGAAAGAAAGCTCCTCTTACACATTTTAACCAGTGCTCTGTTGAACACTGATAGAAGGCACAAGACTAAGACTACTCTAACTGCTGATGAGAAAAGGTATTTAGGTTTTTATTTGCTAAAATAATTGCACTTCCATGTTGTGTGTAATGTGGGAGACCAGATATAGTAAATGAAGGGTACTGGGTGTAGTAATACTTTAAATTCTCAGGAATAACAGGTTATCTGCTGGTCCAGTGATTCATGAAATAAAATATTCTGCACTGCAGAAACCATTTGTCAGAAAATCACTTCTTAATATTGTATTTTTGACTGTGAGCTCCACCCGTGTATGAAGCCCGATTTGTGGGTGTCCTCATGGGGGTTCTAGCAGAGCTCAGTAGCTACTGCCCCCTCTGCTATGCCCTCCTGCTGTTTTTCTCTCTCAGCACCTCTGGCCTCTCACACTCATTTCTCTTTTCATCTCTCACTGCCGATCTCATTCTCGGGGTGCGCCTTTCACATTTGTGGGGGCTGCTGATACAGTGGAGGTGATGGATAACAGCGATGCATTGCTGGCTGGTGAATGGCTCAAAGAGAGCTCAGCAGGACTGGTGCAAAGGCAAGAATGTTCTGTTTAATCACTATAGGCCCCTTTTCTTGCACGAGTAGTGGTGGCACTCATCAAGGGTGCCTGCCTGCCGCCTGCGACAAACGCTGTCAATCAGAACTAATGGTATACAGTACTTGTCTCCTTGTGATCAGTGTCATTGGGCAATGGTGGGGGGCGCAATGTGCGCTATGCGTTCTTAGCATCCAAACCACCTAGAAAGACGGGACAAAGTGCTACATCACTTTGTCTCTTGTGAGATAAGAGAAACTGCATTTCTGTTTGGGAACGCATGTGCATTCACATACATATGTTTTGGTGCACAGAATTCAGGTCTCAAACTGTACATGTGATTTACCATTCAAAATAAATAAAAATTCACATACAGAGTGAATTAACATGCTTTGTTGTTTCTGTCTTGTCCTTTCTTCTCTGCCATGTGCTGACCAGAAGTTCAGCTCCTTTGTATGTATGTATAGATGTCGCTGCATATTTTGTGCTGACAGTCAGTATGGTGGAGTTGATGACAGGTTGGCTGGTGCTAGACTGCATCAGATCTCCGTACTTACCCATAACCAGTCAAGTAGGTAAAGATGTTGATTCGTGCTATCTGAGCAGCTACTTTGAAATCAGTATCCAGATTTTCAGCTAGTCTGGAGTTCATCTGCCTTTTCTTTTTGAGGAATAAATCAGAATGCCAGGTTTACTCATGACCTGCATATACTGTATATATTTTTACACACCTGCTAAAATGCCTAGCTGGGAAGACCCTGGGTTAGCTTTTACATGGCCATTGTGATCAGGTCCACCTGACAATTTTTAGGGAAGATCTGACTGAAAGTTCCATGCAGGTCCATGGGCATATGGATATAAACAGATTACATCTGTTTTACATCTGCCTACCTCCGAGTCCATCCAGGTCCATTTAAAAAAAAGCTGAACATGATGAACTGGAGGTAGCCTGATGTAAACAAACAAAAGTCTGTTTACATCAGGCAGCCCATAGATCCAATGCAGGTCCACCATAGTCTGCTGTGAAACTGTGAACAAAAAACTGAATGGGCATGGATGTCACAGAAGTGATATCAGTCCTGATCTGCTCTGATTCAGCAGGGGATCTGCTCATGGATTGTTTACTGGATGCAGTGTGCCTTGTGAAAGGACCCTTAAGCCGACCATAGATGGTTTGAATCTCAGTCGGTTCAGCAGGGACCAGCCAAGATTTGAACCATGTTTGGGCAGGCCGATGGATCAACATGGGTACAGCCAGCCTGTTTGGGGTTTAATACTGTTATAGTAGTAAAATAGCCTTTAGCAGTAATTACTGTGTTCTCCTGGCTGGGACGCCCCCCCTGCTCCCCCCCCCCCCCCCCCCCCCCCACTGGGAGAACACGATTGAGGAGGGATTCTGCTATCAACACTAACTGTGTTGATGGGGGAATCTAGCGATTTTCTTTCCTGCAACCAGTGGTCACAGGAATGAAAATCGCACCGTCTATGGCCATTTTTACACCTTCCTTTGTTACCCATCTTCTCATTGGATAAAAAAACAATGATAATGTTTCATTGTTCTTTGAGCTTGCTGTAGGTGGAGAAGTGACACTGGAAGTTGCAAAGCTGAGCTGGATAACATTGGTGTTGCCTGCTTCGCTTTGGGGTTGATTTACTAACACTGGAGAGTGCAAAATCTAGTGCAAGTGTGCATGGTAGCCAATCGGCTTCTAACTTCAGCTTGTTGAAATAAGCTTTGACAATAAAACCTGGAAGTTGATTGGTTTCTATGCAAAACTGCACCAGATGTTGCACTCTCCAGTTCTAGTAAATCAACCCCATGGAGTAATTGCACTTCTGTATAAATCACAAGAGCAACTGCACAGATTTGCAGCTTTTTGGCAGTTAGATCAGTGTACATTTTATGTATTTAGCGGTTTAGGTCCCCTTAGGTTCCGTGTAATCTACTCCACCTTGATTCTAGAGAGTGCCTAATGTGTGGGTGGAGTATTCTGCTTTTTGATGTGTGTGATTTGCAACTTCTTCCTTTGCTCCGTGTAGTACCAGTCAGGTTCATACTCTATTTACACAGAAGTTTTGAATCTTATTGGTGGCTTTGAGGAACATCTTTGACATGTCAGAGTGTAAGGACCATACAGTGGGTGGGTTTGAGAATTTCTCTTCTGAAATGCAGAGAGGTGTTCTAGGATCACTAGGAATTACAGACAATAGGAAGAAGGGTGCACTGCAACTACAGCTGGATGAAAATCTGGAACCCTCAACAGGTGGTAGGTGTGCTTGTATTTTTTTTTTTTTTTTTGATTTTTGATTGGAGTGAACCTTGAAGGACCTTCACACCAGCATATTTTAAGATGGAGTGCTTGCAAGGCAAGACATGACTATACTCTTATGCATTTAACATTGCAGACGCTCCATTGTAAGATTTATTTATTTTATTTATTTCAGGTACTCATATAGCGCCGTCAATTTATGCAGTGCTTTACATATAGTACATTCACATCAGTCCCTAACCCTCAAGGGGCGTACACTCTAAGGTCCCTAACTCACATTCATATACAAGGGCCAATTTAGACAGGATACAATTAACCTACCAGCATGTCTTTGGAGTGTGGGAGGAAACCCACACAGGCACAGGGAGAACATGCAAACTCCAGGCAGGAGGTGCCGTGTCTGGGATTCGAACCAACGACCCTAGTACTGCCAGGCGGAAGTGCTAACCATTTAGCCACTGTGCTTCTTTTCTCATATTGTTCAGGATGAGTATGTGAACTGCCAGCATTTCTAGTACATTGCCCAGGTTTCTTACATTCACATATGTGCCTGGTTTGAATAGTGTTTTTTTGGTCTTCACATCAGCATGCACACCAAAGTGAGCTTGCCCCATGCACACAATGAAAACATTGGATGAATGATCGTCCGTTTTTTTGGGGGGTTTTTTACGCATGCTATTTCGTATCAAAAGTGAAGGGGTTGCTAAAGGTAGGAAAATTCTTGTGCTACAGAAAGAAAATTCGGAAATGCTGTAATGTATTTGTATTATATTTTTGAAGGAAAACTGTGCTGATTAAAGGAAAATCGTACAATCTGGTATCGTACGAGAAACATTTTCGTGCTTGTCCCTTCTGATAATATTGGATGAAAGCTGTGATTAGATTAGCATACAATCGCTTCAAAAGCGGTATTTTTTGTACAATTTTCTGATCATGTGAACTAGGTTTAGGTTATGTTTGTGTTCTGTGTGCCTTAGTGGTTAGCATGCATTGAACTATGCTGATTAATGCAGGTCACTGCACACAATGAGTTATTTGCAAAAAGCTAGCAGTGTTTAGGAAAATGACTTCTCTTATAAATTACAACTTCAAAAATACTTCAGTGCAAAAATTCAATTGTAAATTCCTTCAGATAGGCTGTTGAAATTGATATACGTTACACCAGGGCTCAAAATTTCACGTTCTGAGCTACTAGGCAGGCCTTAGGAGTTACTCACCACCAGTTGCTCCACCCATCCGCTACCCTGCCACGCCCCTAATCCCTCCCCTAAACATGCCCTCATAAATTCTCTCATTAAATGACACTGTTAAATGTTTATGCAGAATACAGTTACAGAAATAAATATATACCCTCCTTCGACCCCCCCCCCCCCCCCATAGCCATGTCCTCTACCCCCTTTTCAAAAAAAAAGAAAGGGGGGTGAGAGAGAGGGAAGGGGGTGAGAGAAAAAGAGGAGGAAGGGGGGAAAAAGAGGGGGGGTGATTGGTATTTCTGCTACTCACAATTATGGCACCATCCCCCCCATAACACACACAGGCACACACATGCATACAGACACACACACACACATACCCACAGACACACACACACATACCTACAGACAGACACACACACATACATACATACATACAGAAACACACATACATGCATACATACAGACACACACAGACACACACATACACACACACACACATACATACATACATACATACATACAGACACACATACATACATACAGACACACACACACATACACACAGACAAGCACACACACACACACTGACACACACACACACATCTCCCCTCTGGCTCTCTCAGCCTATCACACTCCATTTCTCAGCACTCCTGTCACAGACATTTCTCCCCCTTCCTCCCAGTGTTACATGCTGAGTTCTCAAAAGTCTGTGGATTCTCCTCCTCCTTGGGCTCTGTCAGTCACTCTCTCCTCTAACCGGACCGGACTTGTAGCACTCTTGCACAATCCACCCTGTGGCCCTCCCCATCCTTTCAGGAGCCTGTCATAGAACCTCCTAAGGACTCTGGGCCCTTGGGTAATGTGTGAATGCCTAAATTTCTGAAAGCTTATTCCGCCTCTGGTGCCGGCACCTCGCTCCATATCCATCTGCTGTTTGATCGATCAGGCCCTCTCCCCCATGTTATTTCCACTCGCAAAATGCGAGCAGGCAAGTGGAAACTTTCAAGGCCTGCATTACACTGAAAGTTTTTTTAACTAGTTTGAAAGCAGTACATCATATGATGCTAAAGTATGTCAAATGATGACTTCATCCTTGGGAAAGTAGATAGATAGCGCTGGACTATAGGGATGTCGTATTGGTATTCTATAGTATTAAATTGGTGTTATGACAGGTTGTCTGGTGACTGGGTGGGCAGTTTCTACACATTGGGGGGGTCCAACAGTTTCATTAGTTTCTAGTGCAGAACATCAGATCTAAGATTGTGCCACCACGGGTTAATAGTCCAAATACATTTTTATTCAAGTATGTGATCAGATCATAATGGAAAGCTGTCACGTTTCGGGGCATCATCAGGGCTTGAAAAGGGAACCAATGTATATACAACTGATTGAGGGTAAAATGCTAATGGTAGGTTTACCGGTGTGATGTCAGGCACAGATCTTGTGAGCTAGTTTAAGAGCAAAATGATGACTTCATGACGCTCACATGAATAAAACAGCTATAGAACAATTCTGTTTACATAGGAGAGCAGAAAAATCCATACAGCATTGTTAGAGCAATGTCAGACAAGGTTGAGTGTTGTATTGTGAAGTGAAGGTAATGCAGTACAAACATTCCACACAAATACAATGAGTGGTGTGTGCTGAGCCATTGAAGCCTGTCATTTGTGTAAAGAGCTGTTTGACTGCAAAGGTAAAAGTGTCAGCAGCATGCCTTGTGCACATACCTGGAAATCTCTGGGTCTCACCCTGGGACTGCGTATTACAAACGTCTCAAGGCTTATGGCCAAGATTTCAAGGTCGCTTTGTGCAAAGTCAGCTTTTTGCATAACTCTTTTAAAGGGGAGTGCTTACAAATTGTCAAATACATTTTAAAGCTACAGAGCAGCACCAATTAAGAAGACAATCATGCATTCATTAAAGAAAAAATCATTAAGGATCAATTCAAACTATGCGTTGCCTTAATGCTTGTGTGTTAGTCAAATGTGTTGCAGTTCATTAAGGCGCAGTGGGGTTGATTTACTAAAACTGGAGAGTGCAAAATCTGGTGCAGCTGTGCATGGTAGCCAATCAGCTTCTAGCTTTAGCTGGTTTCATTGAGCTTTGACAAAAAAAACCTGGATGCCGATTGGTTTTTGTGCAGAGCTACCCCAGATTTTGCACTCTCCAGTTTTAGTAAATCAACCCCATTGTGTTATCAAAGCCATGCACCTTATTGTGTGGAAAAATAGACATGACTTGATTGGCCTTGCCTTGACTCATGTCAATCAGATCATCATGGCAGAGTGGTGTTTGAAATGTAAGCTAAGCTTTTTTTTTTTTTTTTTAGTTTAATTCCACTTTAGCCTGGGTTCACATACATGCGGTGCTTTACATCGCATGTGATTCGCACAGGAACCGCACCGCATTCCTGTGCAAATCACATGCGATTTGTGTGCGGTGCTCTTGGAGCCGTACATTTTGTATGGCTCTAATTGCACCACACCCGCACCAAGAAGGTGCAGGGCCCTTTTTTTGGTCCACACTAGAATCGGATTGTATGGGTATTCACACCTATGTGATCTGATTCTGCACATCGCACCGCGTTTTGCGGACCAATTTCGGGGTGTTCTTAACTTAACATACACCCCCGCAGCGGTTCACATGAACGGGGTGCGATTCTGATGCGGTGCGGAATTCGCACAGAAAATGCTACAAATTCCGGACCTCATCAGTGTGAACCCAGGCTTAATATATTTTTAAATGTAACTAGTTTTAAAGTGGAACTTCACTCTCTCAATCGACATTATCTATGTTTAATCCCTATGCTCCTAGCATTAGTAAATAGATAGGAAAGTATATTATATTTACTTGTTTTAAACTTTTTTTTTTACCTTTCTTTAGTTTCTTCCTGGTTTTCAGGTCTAGGCAAATGATGTCATACATCCCACGAATCTTCAATAGGGTAGGGGGGGTTTCCTCAGCTAAGCACACCCTCCTGCCTGTATGCCTGAGCTAAAGGCACGTGGATTTCAGGAAGTCACCACTACATTAATCATCTCTTTCTAAGATGACAATGACCTGAAATGAGAGGGGGGTGTCTTTTACAGTGATTTTCCAACAAATGAAGCAAGGAGACATGGATGGATGGGTGAGTTTGCTTTGAATAGTAAAAATGAATGAAATAGTGTTTTTGGTGCTCATATGCAGTGTAGTTCCACTTTAACCACCTCCCGCCCGCCATATAGTGCAATGACGGGTGCAAGGTGGTTCTATCGTTCTGGGAGGACGTCCTATGACGTCCTCCCATTCTAACCGCGCATGCGCGGAGATCGGCAGTGCGCTGTGTCCCCCGGACACAGCAGATCAACGGAAACAGCCAAAGATGTCAGCTCGGTCATGTGATCAGCTGTGTCCAATCACAGCTGATTGCATGTAAATAGGGAAATGCCGGTTATCGGCAGTTCTCTCCTCACGAGCTGTCATGCTGACAGCTCGTGAGGAGAGGAGAGCCGGTAATCGGCATTCCTTGGAGGGGACATGTACACTGATCATCAGGGCACTGATGATCAGTGTGCCCTGATGATCTGTGTAGCCCCAACAGTGCCACTTGTCAGTGTCAAATCAATGCCAGCTGTCAGTGCTCATCAGTGCCACCTGCAAGTGCCCATCAGTGCCTACCAGTGCACATCAATTCCAAATATCAGTGCCCATCTGAGCTGCCTTTCAGTGTCGCCTATCTGTGCCAGTCAGTGCCACCTATCAGTGCTCGTCAGTGCTGCCTATCAATGCCACCTAACAGTGCTAGTCAGTGCCACCTAACAGTGCTTGTCAGTGCTGCTTATCAGTGCTGCCTATCAGTGCCATATATGAGTGCTGCCTTTCAGTGCCCATCAGTGATGCCTGTCAATGCCCATCTGTGCCACCTACCAGTGCCTCCTCACCAGTGCCACCTATCAGTGCCCATCACTGCAGCCTCATTAGCGCACATCAGTGAAGGAGAAAGATCACTTATTTACAACATTTTAAAACAAAAACGAAGAAAAAACACTTTTTAAAAAAAAAAAATTTCATTTGTTGTTGGTTTGTTTAGCAAAAAATAAAAAACACAGAGGTGATTAAATACCACCAAAAGAAAGCTCTATCTGTCTCAAAAAAATGATAAAAATGTCATATGAGTACAGTGTTGCATGACCACGCAATTGTCATTCAAAGTGTGACAGCACTGAAAACTGAAAATTGGCCTGGGCAGGAAGGGGGTATAAGTGCCTGGTAGGCTAGTGGTTAAAGCAGAAGTGTGCTGCATCTGAGCACCACAAACCAAAAGTGCTATTTAATTCATTTTTTTAATATTCAAAGCAAATGACCCCATCCATCCATGTCTCCATGTTTTATTTTGCTGAGAAATCATTTTGAAAAACACCCCCCAGCATTTCTGGCCATGGTCATCTTAAGTAAGGGCAGATGATTCACATAGCAACTACTTCGTGGAATCCATCCTCCCTTAGCTCAGGCATGCAGGCAGGAGGGTGTGCTTAGCTGAGAAAACCTCTCCTCCCTTCCTGAAGACTCCTGGGATGTATGACATCATTTGCCTAGGCATGGAAACCAGGAAGTAACTGAAGAAATGTAAAAAAAAGGTTTAAAACCAGTAAATATAATATACTTTTCTATCTATTTACTAATGCTAGCAGCATGCGGATTAAACATAGTGACTGTTGATTGAGAGAGTGAAGTTTCACTTTAAGTACCTGAATTTTGATTTGATATCAGCCTCTTGTATTCCTTTGAGCAGAGGAGCTCAGATAGGGAGGGGGATGGACAACAGTAGTCACACAGATGAGGTACATGCATGTGTAGTGAGAGGAACATGCTGACAGGAGGTAGAAAAATGAGCAGAGAGATGAGTTCATCAGTCTTCTGCTGCTTTTACTGCCTAGTCGCAGGCTGGGGGGAGGGGAGTAGGAAGTTGACCTAGCTGTATTGCTTAAAGGAGAAGTACAGTTAAAGCTCATTTGGCTGTACTTCTCCTTTCGATCACAGCAGTGCACTTCGTTCTGCACTCTTGTGACCCATTTTTAGCTGACAGTGGGCTGAAGTCCACTGTCCACTGACATCACTCAGCTGGTTCAGACTGGGGAAAGATCCTGATTTTAAAGTTGGGATCCACCCAGATGGCTGAACTGGCACCTGGCTCAGCCTGTTAGCAATCCACTGAAACGCTGAGCCAGCCCCTCCCTCCCCCTCCACAGCCTATCGCTCCAGTGAGTGCTGGAGGGGGGCAGCCTAGACAGTGGTGACTGACAGTTACCTCTCTCTGCTTGAAGCAGCAGGTAGAACTGAGCAATCAGCGGTGTCATCACTGTGCAGCTTCTTCTTTCATGGTCCAGTCACAGGCTGGTCCAAGGCCAGAGGAAGTGGGTTGAATCATGCTGACCATCAGACTGAGGACATCTAGTGGCAGAAAGCAAGCATTATCGGCAAATTTGGATTGAAAGTTACAGCAAAATCTGTTTTTGGTATTTTATATTTTAATGGGCTCTTTATTGTTTTATTTTTGGCTGGAGTTCTGCTTTAAGTCTGTTCATTTGGAATGGGCTCTCAACACTCCAAAAACAGGGCAATGTTGCCTGACTGTGTCTGACTTCCAAGTTAGACACAGAACAAGCATGATTGGTGATTTGGGCATTTGGTATCACAATTAGTTATTACATTCATGTACTTGAATTGTATAGCCATACAAGTAAATCATTTGACAGAATTATTTATGTCTGTTCTTGGTTCAGGAAAGCGTTGAAGCCAAAGGATCAACATGACAGGCAGAGCACTAATACTCTGAGAAGGAAAGGTCAGCCATGGCATCCTGCATAGTCATCTTTTGACAGGTATACTTAAACTGCTGTAGAGAGAGGTCAGACCAGTGACCTGGCTATGTAACTCTCAGGACTGGATAGGCAGGTATACAGATATTTAAGAAAGTTAAACTGCACCCTGTAAATCACCTTTGACAACATAATAACCATATAATAATTGCAGTATGTTAATAGTATGTAGGACGTTTACCCAAGATTGTGCATTGTACAGCTAATGCTTGTTCACACCAGCCCAAGCTGAAAACACGTGCAAGCCGGTGTATGTTGTATAGTGGCAGTAAGGTGCAGTGCATTGTCACAACTCATTGCACTGTTTACTTTTTTCTTCTTTTTTCAACTTTATTGAAGTGTCACAAAATGAGGCTTCATACAACTGTGTGTACTGGTTACATGCATGCAAGGTGCGGTGTATAGAAATGAAGCTGCAATACTACACAACCTACCACAACCCTCCTCAATGCAGTGTCATGGTGTAAACAGGGCACATAGAAAACAATTGTTTTTTATGTATTCTTGTGCTAAGCACTGCATTGATCTGTGCAGCTCAATGAACATAGTGTGAATGAGCCCTTAGATGTTTCTTCCTGACCCTGGTCTAAAATTGAAACCATTCACCTCTTTAGTGAATCTCTACTGTCTGTGATATCAGGCTTTCTTCTATTCCCAGCTTTTGATTGGATGACAAAAAGATGGCGTCTGACTGGAAGCTGGAAACATGGTAACAAAGCATTCGGCAGAGTGTGGTAAAAATGGTACTGTACAGAATAGGATTTGGAAGTCAAGCCTTGCATATTCTTTATATACAATAATAACATGCTATATGTTAAAAGAGAAGCATAGCCAAAGCTTTGTTCGGTCATACTTCTCTTGGTAACAGAAGTGCACTTAATTTTGCTCTCCTGTGACCCAGAATTAGCTGATAGTAGGCTAAAGCACCCTGTTGGCTGATGTCACAGAGCCGGTCCAGGCTCTGAAGAGATCCCGACTTTAATGTCAGGATCCACCCAGATGCCTGATTGGCAGATGGCCAGCCGTTCCCACCCCCTCCCCAGCTCGACATTCAAGTGATCACTGGAGGAGCAGAGAGCTGTGAAAACTGAGTGATCCTACACTTTTCCTTTAAGCCCAGCTCCAGCTTAAAGCTTTTTTTGGATGAAGAAGACTTGGGGCCTCTGTCAGGTTTCTGTTGCCGTCTGTGTCCTTATTGGGCACATTTCCTTGACTTTCAGCAAAGACAGAAAGTGATAGGAAATCTCTCCAACAAGAACATAAACATGACCATTGTCACTTATAGGGGGAAATCCAACATTTTAGAGTTGTACCCAAAATATAAAAGATGAGTAAATAGATATCCAACATGTCAAAACATACATTTGCGTGCCCTTGTGAAATGGCGACAAACTTTAGTACCCTGTATTTTCTATAGGTGATGCTTTTAAAGCCTCTTATCGGTCATCAGTTTAGTGTTACGGAGGAGGTATGGTGCTAGAATTATTGCTTTCATTCTGGCGTACACGGCAATATGTGACATGTTTCGCAATCAACGTTTTGCGCCCCGGCGTGTACTTTTACGTTTGTACTTGTGTATATGGGGGGGGGGGGGGGGAGTTTGTGCTTTGGGTGTAACTTTAATTTTTTACAGTTTTAAAACATTTTTTTACTCACCTTTTTTTTTTTCATCAGATAGGATGATTTTTGGTGAAAGTTTCTCTTACAAACCCTGGATGTCTCTCCTGTACTCCACTGGATGTAGTGCAGTGCACATCGCACCGTATTATATTCTTTCAACGGGGACCTGGAAGTCATGTCACTTCCGGGTCAGGACAAGAAAGGGAGCAGAGCG
This sequence comes from Staurois parvus, assembly GCF_062004578.1. Lineage (NCBI taxonomy): Eukaryota > Metazoa > Chordata > Amphibia > Anura > Ranidae > Staurois > Staurois parvus. The sequence continues at coordinate 324,033 of NW_028318072.1, forward strand.
AGTGTCCATTCTTCTTTTTCCCCTCTACCCACTGGCACTCTCTGAACAGGTCTCAGGCCCACAGATGGGCAAGCGGAGCCCGGGAGCAGGCAGGGTGGCAGTTTGGGGAGGCGGCAGCAGAGGAGGTTGGAATTGTAGGGGGCTGTGTGGAAGCGATCGGCTGCAGCGCTGCTGCCCGTATGCTTCCATCTGACAGGTGAGTCCTGCTGCTTGCACGCAGCAGGGCTGTAGGTTAAAAGAAACTACGTGCCCAGCGTCCAGAACTACATGTCCTGGTTAAAAGGCGATACAAATTGAACATCCCTGCAGTATATAGTGCATGTGAAAAAGTTGCTCTCATCAGTGCTCAATAAAGAGTCTACAATGTGCAGAAATTATATAGAGAGAGATAATATGTAAATTATATCAAGTGGATAAATTGATAAGGGAAAACATACATCGTAGTTGCACATTTCAATATACTAATTAGAGATATTTGGCAACAAATCAGAATTCAACTTAAGATGACCTGATTTCAGAGAAATGGAAATTTGGTCTGTACATTGCAGTTGCTCGCTGTCCTGTGCTATTGAATAAATCATCTGCGATCTTGCTGTCCACACGCCTACCCTGAGCAAAAGATATTCATTAGGGAGACTTACTTAAAAAGGAACTCAAGTCAGGTAAAAAAAACCCCATAAAAGTCAGCAGCTGCTGACTTTCAATAAAAATACACTTACCATCCCAGGGATCCAGCACTGTCCTCATCCTGGCCGGTTCTTTGCTAGTCTTCAGGTCCCCAGCGCTACCATGTTGACTGCGGGAAGCCGGTTGTGATTCTTTGTGGCTTCACCCCACTACGCATGCACCTGTTGTGCTGTGCTCTGTAAATGGCCCCACGGCCTCCTGGGACCTATGACGTGTCTCAGGAGGTGGAGGGGGTAGCGAACTGCTGAATGGATTAGGCTCTCCAAAACGGAAGTGGGAGGGGGTATTGTCAAAACTAGGTAATCACTCCCTAAAAATAAAAATCCAGTACATGCAGAGGAGGAGGCAGGAAGGACAATCAGCGGAACCTCCTTTGGTAAGTGAATTTCCATCACGTACAACTTTAAAGAATAATGCCATTTTTGGTGACAATTCCCTCTGGGTGATCTATGTTCATGAACATTGCTGGGATTTTATCAAACTTTGTTGCAAAGTCCTACCTGCTAATGCTCCTAAAACAAAAAGCTGTTTTACTATGTCCTTGGAAGTCTGGTTCCTGAATGGGAGTGTCTGTGTGCATTCTGATCAGCTGATGTATCTCTTCAGAAGTAAATATCCCATGGGAGTATTTCACCAAAAACTACATTTTTGTTGCAGAGGATACCTAAAATCTGACTTGTATCTTTGTGTATACTTCTGGGAAAATCAGTGAGCCAGTCACACAAGCAGAAAATGACATTTCTGGGGAAGTTCTATACACCATCTCTGGGTTGCCATATTGCATTGAATTTTACAGAAAATCACAGTACTGCAGATTAAAAAGAAAAGGTAATTTTTAATAACATTCAATTACAATATGGCTTGTGTAGCAATTGTATATAATATATTAGTATTATTTTTATTTTTTTTTTTAATTTGCTATAATTTTTCCCACAAAAGTGGAGTTACCCTTTACCTATGGCAATGTAATAGTTGTTACAGCTAAAAGTATTGTTGCATTGACATAGGTATATTACAGACCCAATTTACCTTCAAGATCTTGGCCAGCTAGAAGACACTCCAGGGGTGTGGAAATTTTTAAAAAAACTACTTGTCCAGGGACTAAATCGGTGACCCAATCTACTTGTCCTCCATAACAATCTACTTGTCCTGATACAAAAAAAAAATAAAAAATTTTAACCAAAACCGTATTTAAATCTGAGGTGCTGTTAGGAATGTCTGGGACTTTTAAAATCAAAAGGGGTTTTATAGCAACTTAAACGTTTAATTTTTTTAACATTGCGCTGTTTTATCTCCTCCTCCCCTCCCTGCCTGTCTCCAGCACCGCACCCGGGAACCGCACCTGGGAACTAGCATGGAGGAAAGATACCCTGCAGTGTAATGAGCACCGATTGCTTGTCAAGAAAGGGGCCTGTTTGGCTTATCCTTTATCCCTTTTGCTGCCAGAGCCGTTCTTCCGTTTTTTGCGCACATTTAAAAAAATCATTACACAAAACCCGCCGCACAGGTGCTAGTGCTAGAATTATTGCTCTCATTCTGGCGTGCACGGCGATATGTAACGTGTATCGCAATCATCATTTTCATGCATAGGCGCCCGGCGTGTGCTTTTACGTTTGTACGTGCATATATATGGGGGTGGGGACTCAACATTTTTTTTTGCGGGAATGTTATGTGCTTGGATGTAACTTTGATTTGTTTAGTATTAACAAAAAAATTTTCTACTTAACTTTTTTTTTTTCATCACATAGGGGACAGAAATTCCCTATGTGATGATTTTTTGGTAACAGGTTCTCCTTAATGATACATGCAGGGTCTAAAAGACGGAGGCTGGCACTGTGTGCTGTGTGGAAGCAATCAGGCAGCAGCGCTGCCGCCTGAATGCATCCACCTGACAGGTGAGCCCTGCTGCTTGCCCGCAGCAGGGCTAAAGGTTGAAAAAAGCTAACTGCCCGACGCCCGGAACTACATGTCTTGGGCGTTGGGTGATAAAAATTCAACAACCCTGCACTCCTATGGTTTCACAAAAGGACCCAGACACACATAATGAGGTTGATTTCCTAAAGGCAAATATGCTGTGAACTTCAAGTGCAGTTGCTTTAGAATTAGACTCCATGTACACGGGACACTTCTGAACGATGGAAACTGACTGCTGGAAAATGTAGGTTAAAAAACATCTGTTTAGCCGCGTTTGCATACCGCGTTTATGCGCGTTTGCGTTTAGAAGCATTTTTTAAAGATAACCTCAGGAGAACCTCCCAAATGCCCAGAATGCACTGAAAAACAGTAAAAAATTAACTATTTCAGACATTTTAAGAGAGAGAGAACAGAAGCAGAGGGAGCAGTGTTTGTTGAGATTAGCTGTCTTTTTTTTTTTTTTTGTGGTGTTTGGATGTGTTCCAGCTCATTTCTGTGCAGAAATTATTGCAGCAGTTTCTAACATATTTTCTTTCATGCGAAACCTCAAAGTATGGTGTACCAGGTCCATTTGAGTACCAAGAAAACGCTTTGCATGCATTTTTTATGATGGAAATAGCCTCTGGACAGTATCTAGAAATGGAAGAGTTAAAAAAAATTTCCAAACGCTTATATACGCAGTTAGCTGCGTTTACAAGCATTTGGCGTTTGAAACACTGATAAAATCTACTCTTTAACGCAAGTTTGGTGCGTTCAAAAAAACGACTGTAAACTCAACTGCCTGTAAGCGACGATGTGTACATGGACACATAGGAAAACATTAGGGAAAGTTCAGGGGCTGCTGAAAAAAACTCAGAAAAGCTCCTAAACGTGAGTTTATCAGCTGCAGTGTACATGGAGCCTTAAAGCGGAGTTCCACTCACTCTGTAAAAAAAATAAAAGTCAGCAGCTACAAAAACTGTAGCTGTTGACTTTTAAAAAACAGCCACTCACCTGTCCCACGATCCCGCATTGCCCCCGCGTTGCCCCCGCCGCAGCCTGTTTTTACTGGCCGTCCTGTATTTCAGCATCTTCAGTGTGGGCACCCGGCTGTGATAGCTTGCGGCTTCACATCCAGGTACCCACTGCGCATGTGCGAGTAACGCTGTGCTTCCTGAATGGCCTCGTCATCTTCTGGGACCTGTCACGTGTCCCACAAGACTACGGGGAGGAGGACAACTTCCGTTTCCGATCGCCTAGGCCAGTGATGGCGAACCTTTTTAAGCCCGAGTGCCCAAACTGCAACCCAAAACCAACTTATTTCTTTCAAAGTGCCAACACTGCAATGAAACCTGAATATCGAGCTTTTGGTTTAGAAAAAACAACTCGTACAGTAGTGCAAACTAATTAACAGTACAGGGATGACCAGAGACTGCGGACACAGTACAGGAGATGACCAGAGACTGCAGACACAGTACAGGGATGACCAGAGACTGCGGACACAGTACAGGGATGACCAGAGACTGCGGACACAGTACAGGGATGACCAGAGACTGCGGACACAGTACAGGGATGACCAGAGACTGCAGACACAGTACAGGGATGACCAGAGACTGCAGACATAGTACAGGGGATGACCAGAGACTGCAGACACAGTACAGGGATGACCAGAGACTGCGGACAGTACAGGGATGACCAGAGACTGCAGACACAGTACAGGGATGACCAGAGACTGCAGACATAGTACAGGGGATGACCAGAGACTGCAGACACAGTACAGGGATGACCAGAGACTGCGGACACAGTACAGGGATGACCAGAGACTGCAGACACAGTACAGGGATGACCAGAGACTGCAGACATAGTACAGGGGATGACCAGAGACTGCAGACACAGTACAGGGATGACCAGAGACTGCGGACACAGTACAGGGATGACCAGAGACTGCGGACAGTACAGGGATGACCAGAGACTGCAGACACAGTACAGGGATGACCAGAGACTGCAGACACAGTACAGGGATGACCAGAGACTGCAGACACAGTACAGGGATGACCAGAGACTGCAGACACAGTACAGGGATGACCAGAGACTGCAGACACAGTACAGGGATGACCAGAGACTGCAGACACAGTACAGGGATGACCAGAGACTGCGGACACAGTACAGGGATGACCAGAGACTGCGGACACAGTACAGGGATGACCAGAGACTGCGGACACAGTACAGGGATGACCAGAGACTGCGGACACAGTACAGGGATGACCAGAGACTGCGGACACAGTACAGGGATGACCAGAGACTGCGGACACAGTACAGGGATGACCAGAGACTGCGGACAGTACAGGGATGACCAGAGACTGCGGACAGTACAGGGATGACCAGAGACTGCGGACACAGTACAGGGATGACCAGAGACTGCGGACACAGTACAGGGATGACCAGAGACTGCGGACACAGTACAGGGATGACCAGAGACTGTGGACAGTACAGGAGAGGACCAGAGACTGCAGACAGCACAGGGATGACCAGAGACTGCAGACAGTACAGGGATGACCAGAGACTGAGGACAGTACAGATGACTGCTGACCTTTGGGGAGGGAGGGGGAGCGGGTACCTGAATTTGACAGGTACCCGCTCTTACTTCCGCAGAGTTTTTTTTTTATCTTACCTGTTCCTTTATCCAGCCGCGCACTGTCTTCCCGGCTTCTGTAGTGTGGGCGCTCGTCGGACAGCCGGATGCCCAGTGCGCATGCGCGAGAAGCGCTGCGCTTTGTGATTGGTCCGGCGGCTTCTGGGATCTGTCATGTGTCCCAGGTACCGCCTTACCATTCACAAAGAGCACTGCTTCTTGCGTATGCGCACTTGGGACCCAGCTGTCACGCACACTACAGAAGCCGGGAAGACAGCGCGCCGCTGGATAGAGGGACAGGTACGGTCCCACTGCAGAGCTGAGCGGCCGGCCCGGTATTCTGACACGGCGGCGGTGGAAATACCGGACCGGCCGCTCTATATTCGCTCCATAAGATGCACTGACATTTTCCCCCCTTTTTTGGGGGAAAAAAAGTGCGTCTTATGGAGCGAAAAATACGGTATTCTCCTGGCGTGCCCACAGATAAGGCTCGGCGTGCCGGCTGTGGCACGCGTGCCACGGGTTCGCCATCACTGGCCTAGGCGATCATAGCGGAAGTGGGAGCGGGTACCTGTCAAATTCGGGTACCCGTCCCCTCCCGCTCCCCAAAGGTGCCAATCCTTAATGGGGAGCAGGGGACCAATCTTTAAAGCGGAACTTCCCCTTTTCGGTGGAACTCCGCTTTAAGGGGAAACTCTGAAATGAAGGGAGGCTCTGCTGATTTCTATCATCCAATCGTGCAAGACAAAATGCTGTTTTTTCTTTTCCTTGTATGTGATTCGATATTCTTTGCAAAGTGAAGTTTTACCTCATTTCCTAACCTCTGGAACAACTGCACTTGCAGTTCACAGTATATTTGCCTTTAGTAAATTACCCCAGTGTATTCCAGCACACAGAATTAGTCCATTGATTAGGAGCTCCAATACAGGAAAAATCACTCCAGCTCTATTTTCATCACCACAGCTCACTGTAAAGTACCCCATAGATTGTAGAAATTGCTTTCTTTCCACAATGGGTGGAAGGAAATAAAATTGCTTGATTCCCCTATCAACACAGTCAGTGTTGATGGGGGAATCCCTCCCTGCTTATGGGGAGTCTTCCCTGTTGGCGGAATACAATAACCAGTTCTAGATGCTGCCGACAGTAATCGCAACAAAAAAAATCAAACAGGCTGGTTGTAGAGATGCACCGATACCATTTTTTTATCGGCAAGTATGAGTAGCAATACTTTCGGTCAAGTACTCGCCAATAACGAGTACCAATATTTGGCAGTGTGATTTGCGTTAATGGATGCAAATTGCAAAGAATAGTTTGCTATTTGAACAGGAATTCGATTCCTGTCCAAATCGTATGCGATTTCCCCACTGCTCCTGTATGAACCCAGGCTTGTCATCCCATGCTGAGTGTCAGTGGATTTAAAAATCCCCACCACTTTCTTTCCTCTCCTTGCAGCAATGACAGTTCAGGCTAGACGGCATGTGATTAGTCAGCAGCTGATAGATGCCATCTAGCCCAAACTGTCATCGCTTCAAGGAGAGGAAAGAAAGCAGTGGGGATTTCAAATCCCTGCTATTTTCTCTCCACTCCCAAAACTGACACTAAGGGCTCGTTCACACTTGACTGTTTTACCAACTCTTGCCAAACGCCACTATAGCGTTTGGCAAGCATTGGTCTAGTGTTTGCGGAGCGTTTTTTAACGTTCGGCAAAGGCCGCATGCGCGGTTCAGCGGCGGTTACTAGGCGTTGCCGAGCGTTAAAAATGCCCTACAAACGCCTATAATGAAGTTTGAATGGTGTTACCACTCCGCAAACGCCCCGCAACCAGCCAGGCGTTTGCGGAGCGGCACCATAGACTACAATAGGAGGCTTCAACGCCTCCTGACTCGACCAGAGTCGTCCGTTTTACTGCGCCGCGCTGCTAACGCTCCCGTTAGGACAGCACCATGTGCTGCAATGTGCAGAATTGTCCGAGGCGTTTAGGAAGCGGTAAAAGCGCTTCCCAAACGTCTTTCTGCCGCCTGCACACAACGCTAGTGTGAACGTAGCCTAAGGCTACGTTCACTCTAGCCTTGTTAGCAAGCGGCAGACAGGCCTTAAGGAAGTGTTTAGGAAGCGTTTTTACCGATTTCCAAACGCATGGGAAAATTCTGCACATTGCAGCACATGGTGCTGTTCAAACTGGAGCGTTAGTGTCGCGTTGCATCGCGTCGCGGCAAAACGGATGCCTCTGGTCGAGTCAGGAGGACTTGAAGCTTCCTATTCAATTCTATGGTCAAGTCTACGCCAGGCTGGGCGTTTGCGGTACAGTTGCGGAGCGTTAACACCATTCAAACTTCATTATAGGTGTTTGTGGGGTGTTTTTAACGCTTGGCAAACGCGCATGCGGCGTTTGCGGAGCATTTGCCAAGCGTTTAAAAACGCTCCGCAAACACCGGACCAGCGCTTGTCAAACGCTATAGGGGTGTTTGGCAAGAGTTGGAAAAACAGTCAAGTGTGAACGAGCCCTAAGCATGGGATGCCTGCAGGGAGGCTTCCCGCACCGCTCCTGTGTGAACTTGGGCTATGACAAGCACAGAAGCAGTGGATAAACCACATGCGGTTTGAACAGGAATCACATTACTTTTTCAAATCGCATGCTAATCTTTGCGGTGCAATTTCCATCCATTAGCACAAATCACACTGCAAAGTATTGGTTAAGGTATCGGTAAGTATTTTCAACAGTACGAGTACTCATGAAAATACTCGGTATCAGCGCACCCCTAGCTGGTTGTGCTGAAGTCGATTGACAGACTGACTTCAGTACAACCAGCCTGCCTAAAGCCTAATGCACACTAGTGTTTTGAGCTCCTAGAAGCTGATATTTAGCAGTTTTCTTTCTGCTCCTAGAAGCTAAAAAGTGTTATCCTATGTGTTCATGCACACTACTTTAGGCTGTTGGTGGTTTTTGAGCTTCAGTGTCCAGGAGAAAAAATTGTTGTGGAGTTTTTTGGAATGTTTTTGCAGCAGAAAAAAACTGCTACTAAGCACTGTTAAAACACTCCTAACAGCTTTTTTCTAGCTTTTCTTCTACATGTACTGTAAAAAAGCTAATGCTCCTAAATGCTACTAAAATGCTATTATCAGCTTTTTATTTTTTTTTATATCCAGCTTTTTCTGAGTTTAAAAAAACCGCTAGTGTGCATGGAGCCTAAAGATGGCTCAAATCTTGGCCAGTTCCTGCTGAACTGGCCGAGATTCGGTCCATCTATGCCTGGCTTTACACACACACTCAATGTAGTCCAGGTGCTTTCTACAGACATGTTAGGGTGCCAGTTGAAATGAATGTCACTTGAAGGCATTGCACCATGCTTGGTGTGTTAATTTGCATGTTTCGTGCAAATCGTGTGAATGGGTGGAGATCTAAATCCAGGCTTCATTTTTGTTTTTTTGGGATTAGATTAGAAAAAATGCTATACTGTATTCGCTAAACATATTTAGCAAATGGGTGTTTAGAGGCATTTTGGGTCAGGTAATTTAGATGTGGAAATAATTGGATCACAGTGTACAAAGTATAACAATTTCTGACACACACCTGAGCAATGTATCCCATGTGAACGAGTAATGAATCAAGGGATATAATGCTTTCTTTCTTAGCTCCAGTTGTGCCGGAGTGATCCCTTATGATCACCATGATCTCCCAAGCTTTTATATAGCACAGTATGTACAGGACATTATAGTATTGATAGTAGATAGGATATAAAACACTTTCCTAGTTCTACAATAACTATCACACCAACAGGAAACTCGGTACATGTGTGGCAGGAAGCCCATGCTGTGCAGAGTATATATGGGAAGGTGACACATAGTTAAGTAATAACTTTGACAGATCTCTTGATTGGCGGTTGAGCAAAACATGTTCTCTGTGCATCTAAATGAAAATCTGCACTAGGAAAATAACCCATCTTGTTTCTCTCTGCACTCTAAAACTATGTATTGTAGACAACTTAAAATGTTACTAAACCCCGGACCCTGCATTCACTATATCTGGTCTCCCACAGTACACACAACATGGAAGTGCAATTATTTTAGTAAATATAAACTGCTAAATATCTTTTCTCATCAGCAGTTAGAGGAATCTTGGGACCTCTATCAGTGTTCAGCAGAGCACTGGTTAAAGCTTGTAGGAGGAGTTTTCTTCCTGCTGTAGGAGGATGCAGAATCCCTGACCTCTGGACAGTGCTGATTGGCCCTGTGTTGATTACATGCACTCTCCCAAGGAAAAAAAACATTTCTAGCAATACACACCAAACTGGCATGTTCGGAGTGGCTCCACACGACATGTGTTATCAGGAGATAAGAGGGAGACACTGAAAGAAGGGGAGGATCAGAGAAGTCAGGATCAAACAGCCTTTTTACACAATGCAGAGGATTAACCCCTTAGGTTCCACAGTGAGTATAACACGCATGCTGTACTGCATATACAGACTGATTTTACTGTTGTGGGTTTAGTAACACTTTAAACATTTGTATAGTGCTGCAACACTTGACTCTTCTTGAAACGATAGCCCTGCATTCTACAGCTGTAACCTTGTGATAACTCATGGGTCCCAGTGGTCTTTTTGATTTCTGTCAGTTGTCAGGGGATGCTCAACAGCATTGTCTGCCTTGGGGGAGGGGAGTGTTAAATGTATTATCAGATTTAAATACAAATAACAATTTGAAGCCCAGCTCCAATTAAAACTTTATAATTTATTACAGAAAACAGTTTTTTTTCCTTTTTGGGATAAAGGTTTTACATGAATAAATAAAAGCTTATCATTTTAATCACCCCTGCCAATGGGAAATGGTCTCATCCATGTAAGCTGATACATTGCGCTAGAGCTTGAGTTGCTGGCTGAATCACCAGATGAAAATAGAAGAAAGAAAGCTAAAAAGGAAAACTAATGCAGCCATCACATCTTAGAATTGGCAAGCTACAGTAACAAAAATGTTTTGCTATTGGGTTTATTACCACTTTAAAATTTCAAACAATTGCGTTATTACAGCATACTCCGCGTGCTTGTGCCAGTGGCGCAGGAGAGGCGAGCACTTTTGTATCATTTTATGTTTAGAGGAAAAACAATAGCGGTCCTCCAGGAAACGCCATCTTGGAACACAAACAAATGGATCAGGCGAATGTTCTCTCATATCTGTAGGCACTCTAAAGGACAACTTCGCTTTTAGCGAAGTTGCCTTTTAATTATACCTCCACATCTCGAAGGTACACCTTGGACAATAACTACCTTCTTACCTGATCCAGTGATGTTTCTTCCACGAGGGTCCCAGCTGTCTCCTCTTCATACTGCGAATGTGGCCGCAGCCCCAATCATTTCTATTAGGAGCCACACTCATGGTGGCCTCCAATGGTCTTTCAGAGTACAGCTCACCTTTAGGAACGAATGGGGCTATAGTGTACATGCTCTCAGTACAAAGAGGAGCTGCCGGGAACCTTATCAGAACAAACATCACTGGATCAGGAAGAAAGTATTCCCTCAAGCAAGCTTCAATCGGGGGAAGAGTGATTTATTAAAGAACAACTTCACCAAAGGTACCCAATAACCATTCATGTGAAACTGATATTATATATGACCACCATTAAATAGATGACTTTTCATAATATTGTCCAGGAAATCCAGTATCCATAAAATTATTCTTTAAAGTGACTAATCAACATTTTCCTAACACGTTCAATGATAGAATGTTGTTGCCAAAGCTTTGTTGGTGAGAATAGGACCACATTACATATTCTGGCTAGTCCAGTGCTTTTTCTGGGATTTTTTTGTTTTTGGCTAACTTGACTTTGAACGTGAAGTTGGATATGGGAAAAATTACTTTTTGGTTTGTCAATTTTAAATACTCTTTACAATACATTAAACAAATCCTACCTACACTGATTTCTTGTTTGTCCTCAGCTGCACAAATTCACTGATGCACTATCCCAGGCTTTAATCTGATTAAGTTTCCATGTACTGTACATATTTGTGGAAGTTCAGACTTGTGGTTAATCAGTCATAATACTCCAGGCATTTCCATGTTCTTTTTTTAAGGCAGACGTCTGCTCCTGTGCTAATATGCATCATTCTTTGTAGGCTTTCTTTAAAGTGGTTATAAAAGTTCCTTTTTGTTCTTTAAAATAACAAATATTTCATACTTACCTGCTCTGTGCTGTGGTTTTGCACAGAGCAGCCCTGATCATCCTCTTCTTGGATCCCCCGCTGGCGTTCCTGACCCCTCCCCTTCCCCACCGAATGCCCCCAATTTAAGCTGCTTGCTATGGGGGCCTTGTGCGTGCTTGCTCTCGAGCCACCTCTGTGTGTCTATGCACAGAATGCATGAAGGTAAAAAAACATCTGCCTTTACAACCACTTTAATACTACTAACTTGTCTGAATGCATAGGCACTTGGTCGGGTTGATCAGATTTGAATCAGCTGATCCTCCTCTTCGCCAGAGTCTTTAGATATGTGGTCGGCACTGATAGGAAGCTGGAACAGCCTTTTCTCCAATAGAGTATTTTAGACCTTCTATTACTCTTTATTAATACATCCCAGGAAGGCTTTTAATATAGGAGCATGGTATCCTTTAGGTGTATGTCTACCTTATTGCAGGTCCCCAATACAGCAGGAATGCAGTATACAATAGGTAAAGAAGAACATGTTGGCAATCATTGTGTGGTTATAAAGTTCTGTAAAACCAGTATGCTTGTGCTTGCTGATGGAAAGTGAATAGTTTGCAGCTTCTAGCAGGTGTAGTATGGAGATAACGCCCCGTGTTTAGCTGGTCACAACCCATGCAATTTAATTTCTGCTTGTTCCATCCTAGCCAGAAGACACCGAAACTTGATCTCTGTGCTGGGGTCTGGAAGCAGCACTGTATCTGATTTTCTGGACAGGATCCCACCATAATTACTTACACAATAATGTGGAGTCTGCAGTGTCTGTGAACAAAGGCTTGACTGTATGGAGCTGTGACCAGCTGCTGTGGGAAATGCAAATCCTGAGCTATATTGGCAGCTTGCATCCATAGTTGTGCCAATCAGTCAAATGGCCAGCAGTAATTCTACCCTATTGTGTAGGTTTTATAAAATAGACATTGAATGATTTTGGTTCTTTCAAGAATCCCTCCACTTTACTTGTAATTGTCCATCTATTATTGATCTTACATCAGTTTTCCTTTTTGATGGCTGGAAACCATGCTAGAGCTGTGCACAGTGTGGAATTGGAAGCCGTAGGATAAGGAGAACTGATAACCATATCCGATTTGAGAATATGAAGTGTCACAGCAGTGGATAATTTCCAACAGAGGCCAACAATATAAAAACTCGAGGAGTGACAACTTTTTCATGTTAATTTATTTTTGTACTATGAGAACTAACACTTGATCAAATTGTTGTCAGGAATCACAAATGGCTCTACATCATGCAATTGAACAACTCGCTACTGGCCATCAGTGTAAGAGGATATCTCTCTCACTGACTACTAGTGTAAAAGGACACTTCTCCCATTTTCCACTAGTGTAAGAGGACACTTCTCCCATTTTCCACTAGTGTGAGAGGACGCTTCTTCTATTGTTCACCAGTGTAAGACGACACTTTTGCCACTGGCCACCAATGTAAGAGGACACTTCTTCCACTGTTAACCCATGTAAGCGGTCACGTCTCCCACTGACCACCAGTGTAAGGGCTCACGTCTCCCACTGATCACCAGTGTAAGGGCCCACTTCTCCCACTGACCACCAGTGTAAGGGCCCACTTCTCCCACTGACCACCAGTGTAAGGGCCCACTTCTCCCACTGACTACCAGTGTAAGGGCCCACTTCTCCCACTGGACAACAGTGTAAGAGGACACTTCTCCCACTGGCCAACAGTGTAAGAGGACACTTCTCCCACTGGCCAACAGTGTAAGGGGGCAATTCTCCCACTGGCCAGCAGTGTAAGAGGACACTTCTTCCACTGGCCAGCAGTGTAAGAGGACACTTCTTCCACTGGCCAGCAGTGTAAGAGGACACTTCTTCCACTGGCCAGCAGTGTAAGAGGACACTTCTTCCACTGGCCAGCAGTGTAAGAGGACACTTCTTCCACTGGCCAGCAGTGTAAGAGGACACTTCTTCCACTGGCCAGCAGTGTAAGAGGACACTTCTTCCACTGGCCAACAGTGTAAGGGGACACTTCTCCCACTGGACAACAGTGTAAGAGGACACTTCTCCCACTGGCCAGCAGTGTAAGGGGCAATTCTCCCACTGGCCAGCAGTGTAAGAGGACACTTCTTCCACTGGCCAGCAGTGTAAGAGGACACTTCTTCCACTGGCCAGCATTGTAAGAGGACACTTCTTCCACTGGCCAACAGTGTAAGGGGACACTTCTTCCACTGGCCAACAGTGTAAGAGGACACTTCTTCCACTGGCCAACAGTGTAAGGGGACACTTCTTCCACTGGCCAACAGTGTAAGGGGACACTTCTCCCACTGGCCAACAGTGTAAGGGGACACTTCTCCCACTGGCCAACAGTGTAAGGGGACACTTCTCCCACTGGCCAACAGTGTAAGGGGACACTTCTCCCACTGGCCAACAGTGTAAGGGGACACTTCTCCCACTGGCCAACAGTGTAAGGGGACACTTCTCCCACTGGCCAACAGTGTAAGGGGACACTTCTCCCACTGGCCAACAGTGTAAGGGGACACTTCTCCCACTGGCCAACAGTGTAAGGGGACACTTCTCCCACTGGCCAACAGTGTAAGGGGACACTTCTCCCACTGGCCAACAGTGTAAGGGGACACTTCTCCCACTGGCCAACAGTGTAAGGGGACACTTCTCCCACTGGCCAACAGTGTAAGGGGACACTTCTCCCACTGGCCAACAGTGTAAGGGGACACTTCTCCCACTGGCCAACAGTGTAAGGGGACACTTCTCCCACTGGCCAACAGTGTAAGGGGACACTTCTCCCACTGGCCAACAGTGTAAGGGGACACTTCTCCCACTGGCCAACAGTGTAAGGGGACACTTCTCCCACTGGCCAACAGTGTAAGGGGACACTTCTCCCACTGGCCAACAGTGTAAGGGGACACTTCTCCCACTGGCCAACAGTGTAAGGGGACACTTCTCCCACTGGCCAACAGTGTAAGGGGACACTTCTCCCACTGGCCAACAGTGTAAGGGGACACTTCTCCCACTGGCCAACAGTGTAAGGGGACACTTCTCCCACTGGCCAACAGTGTAAGGGGACACTTCTCCCACTGGCCAACAGTGTAAGGGGACACTTCTCCCACTGGCCAACAGTGTAAGGGGACACTTCTCCCACTGGCCAACAGTGTAAGGGGACACTTCTCCCACTGGCCAACAGTGTAAGGGGACACTTCTCCCACTGGCCAACAGTGTAAGGGGACACTTCTCCCACTGGCCAACAGTGTAAGGGGACACTTCTCCCACTGGCCAACAGTGTAAGGAGACACTTCTCCCACTGGCCAACAGTGTAAGGGGACACTTCTCCCACTGGCCAACAGTGTAAGGGGACACTTCTCCCACTGGCCACTAGTGTAAAGGGGCACTTTTTCCACTGTTGACCAGTGTAGGAAATCACTTTTCCCATTGTTGACAAGTGTGAGGGCACACTTCTACTGTTGACCACTGTTGGGGGACACTTCTCCCACTGTTCACCAGTGTATGGGGACATTTCTACCACTGACCACCAGGGTATGGGAACACTTCTCCTGATGTCCACCGGTGTTAGGGGACTCTTCTTCCATTGTCCACCGGTGTAAGGAGACACTTCTCTCACGGAACACTAGGGTAATGGGACACTTCCCCTGATGTCCACCAGTGTAAGCGGACACTTCTCCTATTGTCTACCAGTGTAAGGGGACACTTCTCCCACTTCTGCCAGGGTAAGGGAACACTTCTCTCAATGTTCACCAGTGTAAGAGGGCAGCAGCCATGTCCTACCTCTATTTTATTTTGTGACACACAGATATCTGAAGGGCAGCAAGTCTAGGAGTATGTCACTACAATCCTATTTGAGTCATTACGTTTCTTTGAATTGTAGAGAAGAAAACTCTGTAGGTTTGTCCTTTGCACTAATCTGGAGTTTGAAGCAAGTTTTATTTAAGATTTTGTTTGAACTATGTGAACAGTCCCCTGCTCCCCCCACTCTTATTTTTTCAGTCATGCAAGCCAGAGTCAGCTTTGAAGACCAACATGATGGAACCATTGACTTTATTCATTTTAAACAAATCCACATTTTTCTAGTTTCATGAAAACAGGATTGTTTTTTTTCCTTCAGTGGTGGCTTGTCTTGTTCTTTAATAGCTTTGACTTCAAACTCCACATGTGTGCCCTTTAGCTGCCTGCATAAGCCTCTTATTATTCGTTTGAAAAGTAATTGAGAGAAATGCCACTTCCCCTTTCATACTGAAAACATTGTGCTCGGTCAGGGCTGGAGCTTGCCAAGAACAGCAGACTGTCTGCTAGTTTCCTGCCCATAAGGCAGTATCGGAGCAGAGCCTTAAAGGACCTACAGTCTCTCGTCACCTGTGTCTCAGCTGATCAAGTCTGTCTCATTATAGCAGTGTGACAGTATGACACAGAAGTCAGAAGATGGCTGCACCAAGGTAGGAGGATACTGACATTTTTGTAATTAAGTTGATCAGTAAAAAATGAATCAGGTTCAGGGATGTATTGAGAGCTTTGAGTCAGTCTTATGAAAGGATGAATGCACTGCATTGCATTGCTTTAAAAAAATGTTGATCCCTTTTGAAAACTGAAGTGAATGCATTATTACAACCGTTGCTTGACAGATTCTAAGTTAATTGCATGTTACCATACTGTAAACCAGTGCAGAGTTATGAGTCATGTTTGGTGATGAAAGCATGGTAGCTTCTAAAAAAGCTTTTACATCTCCAGGCATGGCTGTGAAGTGGGACACCAGGCAGAAATCAGCTTTGTACTGTCTGTGATACTTTTAAGATTTGCAATAAAAGATACGTTTTTAGGACAAGCCTTGGGAGCCTACCCCTTCTTCTAAGGTCCAAGCAGTATCGGTTCTTGAAAGAAGGGGGTAGACCCCAAAAGCTTGATCTGAAAAAATTCCTGTAAGCCCCGGTCACCTCAAAGCCGATTTTGAAATCGTGTGACTTACAGCGAAGTTGCACGATTTCAAAATAGGATGACCTGCCGGTTTCAGTTGCGATTTGCAAGGCATCTAACACAGATGTCAATGCAAATCGCAACAAAAGTAGTGCATGTACTACTTTAGAAATCGGTGAGGCTCAGACCAAGTCGGAACCGCACTGATATGACCGTTCTAATAGTGCACAATAGGGTGCGACTTGGCATACGATTTGCAAGTCGCAGGGTATGCAAATCGCATGCCAAGTCGCACCCGATGTGACCGGGGTGTTATTATTATTATACAGAATTTATATACCGCCAACAGTTTGCTCAGCGCTTTACAATATAACGGGAGACAATACAGCAACAATACAGTTCAATACAAGAGGGTTAGGAGGGCCCTGCTCCTTGGAGCTTACAATCTAAGAGTTAGTGCAAATAATAAAAGTGACACAGACAGAACTCAACTGTGTTGTTGCAAAAGTGCACTAATACGGCTACAGTCACCGTAACGAGTCAAAATCATAATCTCAGGATCTCATGCACTGGCTTAAAGTTGAAATCCAGGAAAGCAGCTAAACACACAGATGATATGGATAAGGGATTTGCTTTACTTGCCAAAGGATTTGTGTTTCTGTTCATTCAGTTTTGAGATTTATATACAGTCAGGTCCATAAATATTGGGACATCGACACAATTCTAACATTTTTGGCTCTATACACCACCACAATAGATTTGAAATGAAACGAACAAGATGTGCTTTAACTGCAGACTGTCAGCTTTAATTTGAGGGTATTTACATCCAAATCAGGTGAACGGTGTAGGAATCACAACAGTTTGCATATGTGCCTCCCACTTGTTAAGGGACCAAAAGTAATGGGACAGAATAATAATCATAAATCAAACTTTCACTTTTTAATACTTGGTTGCAAATCCTTTGCAGTCAATTACAGCCTGAAGTCTTGAACGCATAGACATCACCAGACGCCGGGTTTCATCCCTGGTGATTCTCTGCCAGGCCTCTACTGCAACTGTCTTCAGTTTCTGCTTGTTCTTGGGGCATTTTCCCTTCAGTTTTGTCTTCAGCAAGTGAAATGCATGCTCAATCGGATTCAGGTCAGGTGATTGACTTGGCCATTGCATAACATTCCACTTCTTTCCCTTAAAAAAACTCTTTGGTTGCTTTTGCAGTATGCTTTGGGTCATTGTCCATCTGCACTGTGAAGCGGCGTCCAATGAGTTCTGAAGCATAAGCTGAATATGAGCAGATAATATTGCCCGAAACACTTCAGAATTCATCCTGCTGCTTTTGTCAGCAGTCACATCATCAATAAATACAAGAGAACCAGTTCCATTGGCAGCCATACATGCCCACGCCATGACACTACCACCACCATGCTTCACTGATGAGGTGGTATGCTTAGGATCATGAGCAGTTCCTTTCCTTCTCCATACTCTTCTCTTCCCATCACTCTGGTACAAGTTGATCTTGGTCTCATCCGTCCATAGGATGTTGTTCCAGAACTGTGAAGGCTTTTTTAGATGTCGTTTGGCAAACTCTAATCTGGCCTTCCTGTTTTTGAGGCTCACCAATGGTTTACATCTTGTGGTGAACACTCTGTATTCATTCTGGTGAAGTCTTCTCTTGATTGTTGACTTTGACACACATACACCTACCTCCTGGAGAGTGTTCTTGATCTGGCCAACTGTTGTGAAGGGTGTTTTCTTCACCAGGGAAAGAATTCTTCGGTCATCCACCACAGTTGTTTTCCGTGGTCTTCCGGGTCTTTTGGTGTTGCTGAGCTCACCGGTGCGTTCCTTCTTTTTAAGAATGTTCCAAACAGTTGTTTTGGCCACGCCTAATGTTTTTGCTATCTCTCTGATGGGTTTGTTTTGTTTTTCAGCCTAATGATGGCTTGCTTCACTGATAGTGACAGCTCTTTGGATCTCATCTTGAGAGTTGACAGCAACAGATTCCAAATGCAAATAGCACACTTGAAATGAACTCTGGACCTTTTATCTGCTCATTGTAATTGGGATAATGAGGGAATAACACACACCTGGCCATGGAGCAGCTGAGAAGCCAATTGTCCCATTACTTTTGGTCCCTTAACAAGTGGGAGGCACATATGCAAACTGTTGTAATTCCTACACCGTTCACCTGATTTGGATGTAAATACCCTCAAATTAAAGCTGACAATCTGCAGTTAAAGCACATCTTGTTCGTTTCATTTCAAATCCATTGTGGTGGTGTATAGAGCCAAAAATGTTAGAATTGTGTCGATGTCCCAATATTTATGGACCTGACTGCAGCTCTGCCACACAATGCCACACAATGTAGACCTGTATGGCAGGGTATTATGATAAATGAATAATGTGTAAAAAAATAAAAAATAAAAAATCCTGATCACTTGCCCAGAGTAGTTCAATGTTACTATGGTAACATTGTATTGCTTTGGTCACAGTGTGTTGAAAAGAAAAAAGAATGTAATAAAAAATAAAAAAGGAAAAATTAAAAAAAAATTTAAATTATTATTTTAATTTTTTTTACATACTGTCACCAGTCAGTGTCCCTGATCACCGCCCCACCAGTTCTATAATAACGCTGTACTGGACTGGTGACCATATGTAAAAAATAAAAATAATTAAAATTGTGATTTGTTTTTTTTGTTTTTTTTTTTTTTTGTTTTCAATTTCTAAATTTTCCAAAAAAAGTAACAAAAAATTACAACCTCCAAAAAACTCACCATGCCTCTTACTAAATACCTTGGACCAATTATAAAACCGTGACATATATTGATTGAAATAAATAAAGTCCCAAGAAGTGAAAAAAAATTATTATAGCACAAAAAAAATAATATAAAAATCCAGATTTTTCTATTCAACTTTTATATTCCCACTTTTTGTTGTGTTCTCATATTTATGGTACCAATTATATCCATCACCTTCTAGTGTGTGCGCTCACCTCAAAAATTTGACCCTCAAGGAGTCAAAGAGCAATCAATATCCCTGGATGATCCCTGGTTGGATGGATCTCTCCCTTTTAAGTTGACACGGGAACAGCTCCCACTGAAATCATATAAACGATCAAACACATCTTTAAGGGGTTTTCAAATGGCTCAAAAATAAGTCAAAGATAGAACTTCCATAGTGTAGTAATTAGATATTTATTTAAAAATTCAAAAACCGCCAAATGGCTACTCACATAAAAACAAGGGTCACAGACCCAGCAGGCATGTACTGTGTAACCCACAGTCAGGTGTACATACTAGGAGTCCCAAGATGGCGATTACCGTCCAAACTTAATGACATCACCACGCTCTATTACTATTAGTTACGTCACGCTAACACGCAACTTCTTCAGGGCTCCAGTGCCAAAGTGTTGAGGTGAGCGCACACACTAGAAGGTGATGGATATAATTGGCACCATAAATATGAGCACGCAACAAAAAGTAGGAATATAAAAGTTGAAGAATTGAAAAATCTGGATTTTTATATTATATTTATTGGTGCTATAATAATTTTTTTTTCATTTGTTGAGACTTATTTCTTCACTTCTTCGGACTTTTTTTATTTATTTATATCAATATATGTCACGGTTTTATAATTGGTCACGTTGATTTTATATTTGCTTTGCAATTTATTTCACATTTAATTAAGGTAATAAGGATACACAAGGTTTATTAATATTCTTTCACTTTAATATTATTTATATTATGATTTGACAATATGGTATTTTAGTATTTACAGCGCTACACCATTTGTTCAAAATAATTTACATAGGGATCGCAGCATTTCACTCACCTCATCAGTATGAGTCGGGGCTTACGTTGAATTGATATAAAATGTTTAAATGGATCATATCTTATATGGATAACATCGCTCATGGGTGTCAAACTGACAGCCCTCCAGCTGCTGCCAAACTACAAGTCCCATTGCAGGGCTGACAGTTACAAGCATGACTCCCAAAGGCAGAGGCATGATGGGACTTGTAGTTCTGCAACAGCTGGAGGGCCGCCAGTTTGACAGCCCTGAGCTGAACTGAATAATTTCCCACAGCAAGTGTACAATCATGTTACCCGAACACATGAGTTCACTTGTAAAAATACAGAAGGAAGTTTACAAAAGAGTATTAAGAAATATTTGCAGAAGGTGCGTATAGGCCATTTTTGCTGCTGCTGTTGTTGATTTAAATGGCACCATCGTCTCTTTTCCTGTTGTTCAAAGAAAGTGATATAAATAAGGATACAGTAAGTAATATAGATAACTTTAGAAGGGAAGCACACCCAGTTATATGGGTCCTGTGATGTCCAATAGGTGTAAAAGGACTGATGCATTATTATGGCAAAGTCCCATAACCATAACAAGGTATGTGGTGACTGATCTGCTTGTATTGACCAGTAAGCTGGGGAATGTCATGCTCTGTACTTTTGCAAAAAGAAAAATAAGCTGATCTTGTTATGGGTTATCTCGGCATCTGTCTGAAGGTCTTGGGACTACTGTAGGACAGAGTATGTTGGTTACACCCTTAAACGGACTATTACTTTAATTGCAACCACATAGCATGCTGTGTGGAGTGGAGTTGCTGTTACATGGGCCTTATGATGAAAAAGACTGATCAGTGAATAGACACATGACTGTTGCAACAACTGATAGTGCAAACGAGACGCACAGCGACTGACCTGATTGTTTTTGTAACAGGAAAGATGATTCAATCCCGTTACAGGGGAATTTAAAGAACAAGTATCACTTTATTTTTTATCTCTAATAAATCTCCCAGGGGACCATGTGCATGTAGCATTTTGTCTGTTCTCAACAATTCGTTCTGAGCAGTGTGGTTGGAGTGCTTGCTGTCCAACCATGCTGCTAGCAAAGAGACGAATAATTGTTAATGGCTGATTGACAGTGCTCATCTCTGGCGCAGGTGCATGCTGGAGATGAGCGCATGCATTCAGCAGACCTGGGGCAGGATCAGCTCCATTTTCATACCAGCATAAGATCAGTGAGATTTCTAGTGCAATTTGTTTATTAGCAGCTGCAGATCTATCACACAGCCTCGCCAGTACTGACTAAACGTTTACTATTGAATTTATGAATAAACAGTCAGTGCTGGTGGGGGCTGTGTGATAGATCTGCAGCTGCTAGTAAATATAAACTGCACCTGTAGATCTATTACACAGCTCTTCAGCACTGACACTGAAGTAGTAAAATGTATTATTGAATTTGTGAATGCACAATCAGAGCTGCAGGATTGTTCACTGGAAATCTGGGGAGGTGACTACAGTGCTGACTGTAGCTCCCCAATAGGAATGGCCAGAAATTGGGCTTCAGTCTGGGGTGGAGCTACAGCTCAGCACAAACATAAGTAATAATGTGCTTTTAATGTACAAGGGCGTATTGAATAGTAAAAAAAATAAGTGACACTCCTTTGAAATGAGGCATGCGGTAACCAATCCACCTAAAATGATTGATATTAATATGCTGGGGATTCTCATGCTTTGCATGTCCTCAATAAGAAAGATCAAATAGGTGGTGTTGGAATAGTGGTGAATTTGTGGACAAAGCATGTTTAACAGTTCACTTGGAACTGCCAAGAGCCCTTTATTAGATCTGTTGCCTGGTTATTCAGATTATACCTATAAGTACAATATATCAGAGAAATAATATTGGATGCATTATATTATATTTTGCATTATATTGGTATGCCTGTTTATTAAATACAATACTAGCTACCTAGCTATAGCCTAGTTATAGAGCTGTTTTTTAGTATCTTATACACTGTAGTGTTGTCTTTCGTGTTGGTTCTTGAGCACATAGGTGGTGCAGGAGTACTTTAAGTGGAAGGTTTTTTTTTAAACCCAATATTTCTAACATAAAGGATTTTTTATTATTTTATACTATCAGATGGCAGCAGTGTATTAATTTGCCTTACCACTTTTCTATGTATGCCTTTTCTTGGTCGGAGGAAATACCCACCCAATTTGAGGTGAGTCTTTCTCTGATAGGGAGTTTATAGTAGAAGAACCTGCTTTTTTTCATTTTGTTTATGATGAAGCACACTAAGAGAGTCTCGGTGGAGGAGGTAGAGGTATATTGTGTAATGTTGACCCCACGTTGGTAGTCCCACATGCTGCCCTGGACTGTTTGGACCCATAGTTATCTTCGATATCTTAGAAGGCAGAAGAAGGAATATGCAGCACAGAAGTAAGTCATACATGCATAATTCTCACCCCCTAACATAGAGAAGAATCCTTTGAGGACCCGTTCACACTAGCCACATGCAAATACACAGCTGTCACATACACTGCATACACTCTCATTGTAAAAGGGGCTTTCACTTGAATAGATCATCTGGATATCAGGGCCACCACCATCTTTCCCTTTAGATTTGTACTGAGAAATTATTTGGTGATTTTGGAAGATGGCTCTTTGTGCGTCATGTCAGCATGTTTATTAGGCTCTCAAGCAGTTATTTCTGTTGCACCCTAAGGATAGCCACACATGCATAGATTTTGTACTCTATTAGATTTATCTCAATCAGTGCTCCATGTCTGTGCTAAATGGTGTATATGAAGGAATCTCTGCTACCAATTATTGTATTCAGGCTTCCCCAATGCCCTCGGCTGCCTGAATATCTGAACAGTCAATGTTCTGATGACTCTTTTCCACCTGACCTCTTCAGTTTTTCAGTTGAAGTTGGTTGGACCAGGTGGTGCCGACTGGCTCACCCATGCCTCAAATTTCGTCCAGTTCATCAGAAATCAGCGGAAATTAAATTTTAGTATGGTATGGGCTATTGGCTGCTATACCTCCCATATCTAACAGATTAACACACCATCATGGATGGCCAAACCTGTCACAGGTAAGGCTACCAATTGCCAAGAAGTTCTCTAGTAGATTAGTCTCTTGGTGCATGGATGGCTTTATTTTCTCACTGGACTGTTCACAGAGCTAATTTTGCAGGGCTTGTTTCCATTATTCCATCAAAATAACTCAGGCCAGATTGTAAAGTCTTTAATGGCGCATTGATATCTTGTAACAGGATATGTCAAGCACACCATTAGCATCAAGGCAGACTGGATTTACCACGTAATGCATTAGAATGACTTAAGTGGTGGAACATTATGAGCAAGCCTCTGCAGACCACAAGTCCATAGGGAAGCTACTGTACACAAAAATACCCTTCTATAAATGACACTTTTCTAGATAATTTGTCAGCATCTGAGATAAAAAGAAATGTTCATATTAGTTCTCAAATGTTCACAAATGTATTAATTTACTAGGCAAAGTATACACAAGTTTAACAGACAGTATATATAGGTTGATTAACTGACTTTCTCTACTGCAATTAAGCAATACAGCTCCCTGCCCCCATTCTGTGACTGCAAAGTGAAACAGTAGTGGACGGCAGCATGCTAGTGCTGACCATACACTGATCCAAATTTGGTTGGTTCAGTACGTGGCCATTCCTGTCCGGTTGCTTGAGCAACTTCTGTTGAACAGACAAGTCAGAAAATGTTTCTCGATCAGCGGCTGCAACCACTGATCAGTGTATTCCTGCAGCACACCTGGGGGCAGGAACAGCTCCATTTTCATACCAGCTAAAAATCAGTGAGATCTCTGGTGCAGTTTAATTAGCAGCTGCAGGTCTATCACACAGCCTCGCCAGTACTAACTGAATGTTTACTATTGAATTTGTGATTAAACAGTCAGTGCTGGTGGGGGCTGTGTGATAGATCTGCAGCTGCTAGTAAATATAAACTGCACCTGTAGATCTATTACACAGCTCTTCAGCACTGACACTGAAGTAGTAAAATGTATTATTGAATTTGTGAATGAACAATCAGAGCTGCAGGATAGTTCACTGGAAATCTGGGGAGGTGACTACAGTACTGGCTGTAGCTCCCCAATAGGAATGGCCAGAAATTGGGCTTCAGTCTGGGATGGAGCTACAGCTCGGCACAAACATAAGTATTAATGTGCTTTTAATGTACAAGGGGTATTAAATAATAAAAAAAAAATAAGTGACATTCCTTTAAAATGAGGTATGCGATAACTAATCTACTTGAAATGATTGATATTGATATGCTGGGGATTTTCATGCTTTGTATCTCCGCAATAAGAAAGATGAAATAGGTGGTGTTGGAATAACAGTGAATTTGTGGACAAAGCATGTTTAACAGTTCACTTGGAACTGCCAAGAGCCCTTTAATAGATCTGTTGCCCGATTATACCTATAAGTACAATATATCAGAGGATGCATTATAATATATTTTGCATTATATTGGTATGCCTGTTTATTAAATAATATACTAGCTACCCAGGTTCTAGAGCTGTTTTTTAGTATCCTTTACAATGTGGTGTTGTCTTTCATGTTGGTTCTTGAGCACATATGTGGTGTGGGAATACTTTAAGTGAATATTTTTTTATTGAACCCCAGCAGAGGGAGGCGCTGCCACAATACTGTGTGAAAGCTGGGGGGGATTCCTCCATCCACACAAACAGCCCACTGGCTGAACAAATAATAAACTAATAGGGTATGGCCAGCTTTAGTCCTGCTGTACAGGGGATTAAGAGTCTTACACCGCGATCATATCAAACCCGACTCTGAAATCGTGCGACTGCCACTGATTGAACAATTTTCTGTTTGTTGATGAGCAGGATGTTTTAACCGATAATGACATTGTGAATGAAAAAATCCGGTTGAACAACAGTGAAAAATGTTGTCGTTTTGCATACGAACGATCAATTTTCTATGCAGTGGTATGACGGTCGTACGAAAAAAATCTATCAATCGCTATCACGCATGAGCGGAAACAGAAGATGACTCAGATGTTTATGTCCAAGGAATCTTCCTAAACACGAACGAAAAATCCAAATGTTAAAAGTAGATTGGCCTAATGAGATAATGATACATAAAAATATAATATGCATAATTCTGGTTTCATTATGTATATAGATAATGTAATAAACTATATTATACTCATTGCTGTTAATTGTTGTGTATATCACTCGTTCTGGGCGGCAGGGCGTGGCTACAAGGTCACACGCACACCACATGACTTCCACTAGTACGGAAGACATCAACACTACGTATTGCCCGAGGAACGATTTTTTTAGATTGGTTAATGTGGGCCACGATTTCGGTCAACGAACGAACACCTCTCGGTCGTTGGATGACCGATCGGTTGATTTTCTAATCGTGTGTTCCCATCTTTACAGTGAAATCGCACGATTTCAAAGTTGGGTGAACTGCCGATTTCAGGTGCGATTTGCAAGACATCTGACACAGATGTCTATGCAAATCGTACCAAAAGTAGTGCATGTACTACTTTGGAATTTGGTGCGGCTCCAACCAAGTCAGAACCGCACCGATATGACCGTTGTAATTGCGGACAATAGGGTGCAACTTGGCAAATCGCATGCCAATTCGCATCCAGTGTGACCGGGGTGTAAGGTGAAGACAAATTCAGGTAGTTCTACTAATTGCAGTTAACATATATTTAGTGTTTTAATGAATACATAAATAACATAATATATTCCACTTGTCCTGGTGATATATTCCATATCTCACTTCTGGCAACTGGCATAGTATGCTTTTCCAGTTATTCCTGGTCGCTGACACTGTCCCAGATCTAGCTGTTGCACTTAACAGCTAGAGCTCTACAACTGACCCCAGACAATGAACCACATTAGAATGAGTGGTCTGTAAAGGGAGACTATGTCTGTGGTCATTGCTGGAATAAAACCTGGAATAATTGCCCCCACTTCTTGTTTGGCTACGGGACAGGAAGTGAAGGGAAATCTCCTCAATGGGACACAGATGGCGCACAAAAAATCTGACAGAGGTCATAATGAAATGAAAAAAAATGTGCCTATAGTTCTACTAACTGTGTTTTCATTTTCTGAGGAATGGTACAGCTAGGGTCTTGTTGCTTGACATCTCAGCTCCCTCGACCAGCATTTAGAAGTACTTTGACCACGCTGTGTTCCATTGAGGGTGGAAGTGTAATGTCAGTCGTGTTCTCTGTATCATTACACAGATTTCCTGTACCTGGTGCTATCACATGCACTGAGATGTGATGCATTTCCCCTTGAGGTGATCTGATTTCCTGTCAGCCTGACGCCAGCTATATTGCTGACTGATGGAAAGATAAAAGTTTGACAGTTCCTATGGTGATCAGGAGTGGTTCCTCCATATCTTCTCCCTGGAGGTCATCTTCACTTGAGGGAACTGTTGTGAAATTGGGAAGAAATGGCTTCCATGGCTTTGCCGACAGAGAAGTTTTGTCCTCGAAGTTAAGACCTCAGCCACAGACCTCATCCTGTTTCCCTTCACTGCGGCTCATGTGGTGCTGCAGATGTAAGAGGCAACTGTCACGATTTTGATCTACTCCTCCTCCTCCACCGCCTGCACTTGCTGTATGTTGCCTGAGGACAGGAAGTGTGTGACAGACCCAGCAGGCTGTTGTGTTTCCAGTATGTGGTGTAATGGGCTGTGCTGGGTTCACTGGTGACCACTCTGCTGTGAGATGTGACATGTCCTGCGGTAAGCTGTACTTCTCCCTTCTTAGTGGCCACTGCTTTGTAGGTTTATTCCAATTATTGTGATGGAGTGCAGTATTCTGCCACTTGTACTGCAAAGGTAAACGTTCTTTTTCTCAGGAAATGGCTGTGTTAATGTCGGGGAGATAAAAGTGGTGAAACTGCTTTTTTTTTTCATACAGACGTTATAGCTACATGTGTGTGCATGTGCATTTTTTTTCTATTCCATTCCATGGTAAGGTTATTGTTTTAGAAGCATTCATCACATGATACTTGTATATTGTATAGTCTTGTGCTGTGTTCTGATCATAGTGGCTAGTCACTTTTGGGGGGGTGATGTTTACGAAACTGTACAGCAAGAGTTAACTGCTTGTTTATGTCTAGGTGATTCGGGTAAAGCAATTTTACTTACATGATCCTCCTTGTTGCTAGGCCGGTGTTTGACATCTCTTCTTCCCTATGCTCTGGCCGTTTAAAGGCCTCTGACATCATCAAGACTGATGCAGGGACCATAGACCTGCATTGGTCGTGAGAATGGCCAGGGACAGTCCACTGCTGGAGTGCTGTCTGCTGGGGAAGCAGAGGTCCAGGTCAGTAAGTGCTTCCCCTAGATCAGTGGTTCTCAACCTTCCTAATGCCGCGACCCTTTAATACAATTCCTCATGTTGTGGTGACCCCCAACCATAAAATTATTTTGGTTGCTACTTCATAACTGCAGCAGCTCTTCTCATTCCCGCCATACAAGGTGTCACACCTCCCCCATCCCCACCACACAGAGCTGCCAGCTCTCTTCACACACGGCCTGCTCTCACCTCCTCACTGACGCCATCTTGGATCCGCTCTCCCCCCTCCTCCACCCAGTCTCCCAGCTAGCCGGCTCCCTGACAGAGGCCACGCCCAATCTGAGGACGTCAAAACCTCTTCACTGGCACTTCCCGTTGACACGTCACCTCGTCTGGTTGGTCAAGTTTTAGTCCGCCCTGCATTTAGAGCTGGGGATGATGTCGCCGCTCATCGATGATTGGGGGAGCAGTGCAGACAATGGGCGGGGTGGATGTCGTGGAAGATGATAGGCTGGGGCAGAGGGGTCAGGTCTCATCACTGCTGACTGTTCTCTTACTCGTATGTGGGCGTATCTGCATGGGGGTGGACCCACCTGGAGTTAGAGGAGCGGTGTCTAGGTTCCTAAGACCATCCGAAATATGTTTTTTCCGATGGTCTTAGGCGACCCCTATGAAAGGGTCGTTTGACCCCCAAAGGGGTCGCGGCCCACAGGTTGAGAACCGCTGCCCTAGATAGAAATGTGCAGGTAACCCCTGCAGTGCAGGCATATTCCCACTGAAAGGGAGCATTTTTACTTTTCCCAGAGTTGGCCTTTAATGTGTTAATGGAGTTCCAAAAGGGATTTTCAATATTTTTAAAATCTCGTGTGCACTAACCCTAGGTTCACATCTGTGCGGGTGGTGCCGCACAGAAATCCGTGCAGCCACCCGCACAGAGAAATGCGGACCCGCAAGGGGTGCCATTCGTTCTAATGCCACACCATCTGCACTGGAAAACGCAACCATACTGGGAATCGAGGTTCCCGTGTGGGCTGCATTTTCCAAAGAAGTGCAGGGACTTCTTCCTTGCGTTTCACGGGCACGCAGAGAAGGCTAAATGAATGGGCTCTCGTGCCCATGCAAAACGCGCCCCCCACAGCCACGTATATGTGAACCAGGGGTAAGCATTAAAAACGCTGCTTTTAGAGGCGTCCAGTTTATGTTTTTTTTCTGCCTTGAAACGCCCCTCCGTGTTAGCCTATAGTATGTGTCCAAAGGCGTCAACACTAGACGCATCAAGCGTTTCATTTCAATGGTCAGAATAAATTCTTATTATAAATCAAAAAAAAAAATGCATTGTTGATGATTTATGGTTTACTTGTGGGAACACAGTACATGCTAGCTGCAATACTTGTTTCATAGGAGGTCCATTGCGCTGAGGGTTTCTTATAAATACATTCTTATTCTGACCAGTAAAGTGATTTACTGCCCAAGCGTTTGATGCGCCGTAACATGTTTTCACGCGTCAAGCATTTTTTCTGCCAAAATGCTTCTGCCAGCAAGAAAGACATTTAGGAGAGCTGAGCAAATGAACTGCATGGGGCCTAAATTTGCAGATTTCAGCTTTTCAGATAATACCTGGGGATTACATCATGAATGCCATATTCAGGCACTTCCTGATAAAGGCTGACAACACTCTGTCCCTATCTTCCAATTACATTGTCACTCTGTCACATGGGCTCCCGATGGAGATTACAAGTGCTTGTTTCAACAAACATTGTGCAGGCATTGTACAGTTGTGGCCAAAATTATTCAACCCCCAATGCTGTAAAGGGGTTTAGGGACTATAGTGTACATTTGGAATTGTATTCAGAATCAAATCCTACAAGGACGTTGTAACTACCCAAATGCAACTAAAATGACATCAATTGTTTATGTAATACAGTAGTAAATGGTTCTTATGTGGTTTCTTCATTGCCACAATTATTCAACCCCTTAAAGACTACCACTCTGAAGAACAGAGGTTCATACAGGTGCTTTCCATCAGGTATTGAAAACACCTGTGGATGTCACCGAGCAGCAATCAAGCATAATAAGCACCAATTAGGCAGCTTTAAAATGACTGTGATACTCAGCTCCTTCTAGACATTTACTGGTGTGGTTACAAACATGGTGAAGGCAAGAGAATGGTCCAGGAAGACAAGAGAAGAGGTGATTTCTCTTCACAGGAAGGGCAATGGCTATAAGAAGATTGCAAAGATGTTAAACATACCAAGAGACACCTTAGGAAGCATCATTCGCAAATTCAAGGCAAAGGGCACTGTTGAAACGCTACCTGGTCGTGGCAGAAAGAAGATGCTGACTTCGACTGCTGTGCGCTACCTGAAGCGTAGAGTGGAGAGAAGTCCCCGTGTGACTGCTGAGGAACTGAGAAAAGATTTGTCAGATGTGGGTACAGAAGTTTCAGCCCAGACAATAAGACGCACACTGCGTAATGAAGGCCTCCGTGCCAGAACTCCCAGGCGTACCCCCTTGCTGTCTCCAAAGAATAAGAAGAGTCGACTGCAGTATGCCAAAAGCCATGTGGACAAACCACAAAAGTTGTGGGATAGTGTTCTGTGGACTGATGAAACAAAATTAGAACTGTTTGGGCCCATGGATCAACGCTATGTTTGGAGGAGGAAGAACAAGGCCTATGATGAAAAGAACACCTTGCCTACTGTGAAGCATGGTGGAGGGTCAATCATGCTTTGGGGCTGTTTTGCTTCTGCAGGTACAGGGAAGCTTCAGCGTGTGCAAGGTACCATGAATTCTCTTCAGTACCAGGAGATATTGGATGGAAACGTGATGCAGTCCGTCACACACCTGAGGCTTGGGAGACGTTGGACCTTTCAACAGGACAATGATCCCAAGCATACCTCCAAGTCCACTAGAGCATGGTTGCAGAGGAAAGGCTGGAACATTTTGGAGTGGCCATCGCAGTCACCAGACTTAAATCCGATTGAGAACCTCTGGTGGGACTTAAAGAAAGCAGTTGCAGTGCGCAAGCCTAAGAATGTGACTGAACTGGAGGCCTTTGCCCATGAAGAATGGGCGAAGATACCCGTAGATCGCTGCAAGACACTTGTGTCAAGCTATGCTTCACGTTTAAAAGCTGTTATAACTGTAAAAGGATGCTGTACTAAGTACTAAGATTGAATGTCACTTGGGGGTTGAATAAAACTGATAATGCTGTGAGCACAGAAAAGACATTTGTGGTTATTTCATTATAACTGTTATGTTATATTTGTCTGACCTACAAGTGCCTCTTTAATGTAAATGTAAGCAAGATGACTGAATGATCAAAAGCAATGTCAAACTGGCCAAAACACTCAATTTCAGTGGGGGTTGAATAATTTTGGCCACAACTGTATACTGTTGTCATCAGCAGGAAACCTGCCCTGACTGCAGGTCAGAAGATGTAATGAGGGGTAAAAAAAAAATGTTTAGCCTGGTTGATTGTTAGGCCCTTTTCACACGGGCAGACTGATCAGGTCAGCCTGTCCATTTTTCAGGCGGCCCAGATCAAACCACACATTTACCTCTATGGCGTGGCCGATGTAAACACCTACCTGCATCCGATCTGACCCTGTCCGCTAAAAATAGATGGATGGGGATCAGATGGGATGACAGTCGGATGTAACAGACAGGCGGTTCGTTCACATCTGACCACCCATAGAGGACAGCAGGCTGTGTCCGTTCTGCATAAGCAAAATGGACACAGACCTGTCATCCGCCTGCTTAGTGGTGATCAGCGGACAGATCCCCCGCTGAGCAGATGAGACCGCCAGTGTGAAAGGGGCTTTAATGTAAAAGGAACTGAATTGCTGAATTGTTTGTGATGGTGTATAGTCACCTACATGTGCAAAATACAGACATGGCAACTTTTTGCAACTGCCACTTACTGCCTATGACTAAAATTTTAAAATACACATCAGAGTACACCAAGACAAAACAATCTGCCCTTGTTTTTATTTAGGCCTAAGCAGTTTGCTTTTGATCCATTTCTGCAGTGTGTTTTGCGTTGTTGCACATTCATTTTGTGATGCGTTTTGCCTTTTTTTTATGCTTTTTTTTTTCAACCATTTGGAAAATATCACAGTTTTAAAGGGCAGGTGAAAAAAACATAAAATGCATCAAAAAGTCTATTGAACCAAAAACGCACCATGTTGCGTTTAGGAAAGTCCCTGACGCTTTCTAAAAATGCAGTGGCTGAAAAAACGCATAGATGTGAGCGTGTCCCATAGGAAACCATGTTAAATGGACTGTAGTGCATTTCTGCAAAAACCAAAATGCACTAAAAACCACATACTGTAGAATATACAGTATAATACACATTATACTGTATATTCTGCTTCCCTCTTTCTGAGAAAAGAAAACACATGTTTTACATTAGATGTATAAAATAGTGTGTGTGTTTGCATATCGCAACCCGCTGCTGTCGATGCAGATCACAAAACCATTGCACAGAGCAGGTAAGTATAACATGTTTTTTGTTTGTTTTTTTATGTTTTGTTTTTTTAAAGTAGCACTCTAATTATTACAGTTTACATATACTTTATTACTGTAATGCTAATTGTCTGCTTTTATTATTTTTATTTAATGAATCTGTAATTTAAAGTTAAGCAAATATAAATATAGCATGGTGCCATCTTTTATATTTATTCCTGTTCAAAGATTATTCTGGAGCTCTGTGAGCGGAGACGTGTAAAAATACCTGTTCCATGTTGGCACTCGGTCCAAACCTAAAATCTCCCCCACCATTCTATAATGCATAACACGTATCCCTTTATTAGCCAGTGATACCTATGAATTGGCTGCCAGGAAAGCATTACCTGACCTCTGTAAAACAGAGCAGACAGCTCAGAGGTACTAGGTATCTGATGCAATTGTTACTATGCAAGTCTGGTTGTGGGATTTGTTTACATAGCTGAGTGACAAGGAGAGGCGGCTCATGTGCTTGAATGTGACACCCTCTGATTTCCATACATCTCTTTGTCTTCTTTTATATAAATCTTTCACAAACCAGAGCACCTGAAATTGAGCTCTTGAAATAAAATGCCTAAACAAAGCTAAACCATGAAAACTATTGGGTAAATATGATGAGTTCATCCAGGGATATGGGTGGCTGAATATATACTGTATGCAAATATCAACACATCCTGTAAAAGTCATGCTTAGCCGTATCCCCCTTTTCACTTCCCCATTGCCCAATGACTGTCTATCATATTTATAGTAAAAGCCCAATAGAGAGGCTCAGAAGACAGCAGAAATCAGAAATTTACATTGATACGGGCGGCACAGTGGCTT
Source organism: Staurois parvus (assembly GCF_062004578.1). Classification (NCBI taxonomy): domain Eukaryota; kingdom Metazoa; phylum Chordata; class Amphibia; order Anura; family Ranidae; genus Staurois; species Staurois parvus. The sequence goes on from NW_028318072.1 coordinate 356,797, forward strand.
AGTGGTTAGCACGTCTGCCTTGCAGTAAATGGGTCATGGGTTCGATTCCTGACCATGGCACCTCGTGCATGGAGTTTGCATGTTCTCCCTGTGCTTGCGTGGGTTTCCTCCGGGTGCTCCGGTTTCCTCCTACACTCCAAAGACATGCTGGTAAGTTAATTGGCTCCTGTCTAAATTGGCCCTAATATGTGTATGTATGAATGTAAGTTAGGGACCTTAGATTGTACACCCCTTGAGGGTTAGGGACTGATGTGGATGTTCAATATATATGTTTAAAGAGCTGCGTAAATTGACAGCACTATATAAGTACCTGAAATAAATAATAAATAAATTAGCAGCAAACTGGCCACAGCTTCATGGGTGGCCAAGACTCATTGATGCATGTGGGGAGTGAAGGCTGGCCTATGATGTCTGATCCAATAGAAGAGCTACTGTGCCTTAAATTTCTGAAAAAGTAAAAGGTGGTTCCAATAAAAAGGTGTCAGAACACACAGTGCATAGCAGTTTGACATGTAGCCGCAGACCAGTCAGGGTGCCCTTGTTGACTCACAGCAATGGAAGAAGGTGGCCAGGTCTGAACAATCCTGATTCTTTTACATCATGTGGATGACCGGGTGAATAGACCTGTGAAAGAGATGGCACTAGGTTGCAGTATGGGAAGAAGGCAAGCCGATGGAGGCAGTGTGATGATTTGGGCAATGTTCTGCTGGGAAACCTTGGTCCTGCTATTCATGTGGATATTACTTTGGAGTCCATGCCTCAACAAGTCATGGCTTTTGGCATGGCATGTTAGGTGGGTGGCCAAAATGTTATGACTGACTGGTGTATATAATACTTGACTGCAGTGGTATATTTAGATTTTGTGCTGCCCCTGGCAACTAAAAAACTGTGCTTCTTGCAGCACTCACCTTCACAGCTCTCCTGAATGAAACCAGCCAGCCATCGCCAGGGATGTGAACAGGAAAGGCTGGTGTTGTCTTTGTGTGGTGCGCTCAGCCAAGTATATGGACATGCTTAGGAACAACAGTCGGCCTCTGCCCCTGCCAGCCTCTGCCTGCACCCTCCCACAGCCTTTCTTGGATCCCATGTAGTGGCTTACCTGGTCCCCATCCTCAGTCACCCAAGTCCCTTCTTCCAGGGAATGGTGCTGCCCACTGGAAAAATGCCGCTCAAGGCAAACACCTTGTTTACCTCTCTGAAGTACGCCCCTGCTTGACTGTTCTAGTAAGAGTTGATACATATGATTTCAGTAGCCTGTCTCTGCTTATATATGCCTACATCTGATGGATTTTACTCTGCTTGGTTAGAGTTACCCAGGATTGTAATAGGTTAATTAAAAAGGCCAAGTCTGGATAAGTTGATATTTCTGTTCTGAATAGATGCTAGCAGTTTAAGAGGAATTCCAGCGAAGGATATTTTATGCAAAAAACGAACAGATTCCTCCATGCACATAATTGAGGTGGATAGAGGAATCCTCCCCACTGAGACATTGTATTCTGACAGCGAGAAATCTCCCCTATTGCAACCGCTGATCAAGAAAAATTTTCCAACAAGCCAGTTTGTTAGATTGACTTCTGTCAAGTGAGAGTGGCCACACATTGATCAAAGTTTGGCCAGTTTCTGCTGAAGCAACCAAATTTCGATCCTTCTATGGCTAGCTTAACCTTTTGCTGGAACCGTAACCTAACTTTCCTTACTGTACACTTAGGCCTCTCTTTCATACTAACCTTTTGTGCTCTGGGATCCCCTGCATTAAAGGCTAGCCTTCCTGGACTGAAAGATACCAGCGCCAAGGTCCTGACACCAGAATCTACTGCAAATTGAAATGACCCTAAAGCTGGCCATACACAGCTTGAATTTCCAACGATTCCGGCTGAAATTCGAGCCATGGGTGGACCTGCAAATTCATCATACTCAATATGAAAAATTTACTGAGTTGTGTGGAAAACACTTTGCCAAAAAGCGACCACATTCCATTAGATTCAATCACTGTTTGAATATTTAGACAGCCATGAATGCTGCGGCTGCCTGAACACAATAACCGGCAGTGGAGAATCCTCCATTATGTTGTTTAGCACAGATTGAGGAACTGATTAAAGGCTAAATTCAGCTTTTTAAAAAAAAAAATAAATTCACATTTTTGCAGGTAAAAAAATGTGCATTTATTATCTTTTTCCTAGGAGCCCAGAAAGCATTGCACTTCACGCAGGACTCCTGCAGATCTGTCAGTGTATCTGTGTGCTCATACCCCATACGGGCAAGCAGATATACACTGACAGGAGGAGAGAATGAACTACCAGAGCACTCAACAGTGCCATGGTAGTTCATTGAGAGCTACAAGCCGACAGCTGCAAAGGCTGTCAGTACTTGTAGTTTTTCTATTTACAGAATTCTGTGAAATTTTCTGTACATTTTTTTTTAAATAGTGACAGCTAGTGGGGGGGGGGGGGGGATCCCCCGCTAGCTGTCACTAGATGCAGCGGAGCGGGCAGCAGCTTCGGGAGTGGGGACATGTAACCTGTTCACAAAGGTGAACTTTTCCTCTAATATTCTCTTGTTCAGCCTGCGGTCTGAACAAGAGAAATCTAGTTGTGTATGGCTAGCTTTAGGATTATGTATTGCAGGATTACCACGATGCAGGGAAGAAGTCATGTCAGCTTGTCTTTATAATAGAGATCAGGATATATGAAGAGACACTTCTTCTCTGTACTAGAACCCTGGAGATCAGAACAAAGTAAGAGCACCAACCCGACATTATCCACCAGTACAAGTGACATGTCAGACATGGATAGGCTGGAGACAGACGGCTCTCTAGCAGCTCTTTTGAAGCGAGTGAGATATAAAGTGTCAGACCCATCAGTTGACAATGGTAGACACCTGTGCTTTGTGTCCGGACTGAAGTGGATGGATTTGCATGTCATGGTGATATTGTTGAAGTTTACAAAATGATCTAAGCTGAGGTTTTCCTGTCAGACTGTGAAGAATAGATGGAATTCTCTCACCTTTTAAAGATTTTCTTTTTCTTTCTTGTTAAATTTGATATCCGATATGTGACGTACTCATTTTTTTGTCTCAAAAAATCATTTATTTATGCTTCTGTTTGATATTATTAGGGTCAAGTCAGATGAGAAATTTTTGTATTAATTTCAGCAACTTTTTGCTTAAGAAATCAGTTATCTTCTTAAGGAATTGCTAACTCTCTAATTTTAGTAGTTCAGTCTGAAGGATTTGCGAATTGTGGCTGAGACGTTCAAAAACACATTCACAGGTGCCTTCACATACATTTTGTGGTAATCTGTTTTTTACATTGTATACTAATTACTGTACAAGTGTGCGATCGAACCACTTCTCCTCCACCCATCTTGGGTTTCTGTGATCTTAGAAATCCTGTGCATGAGGACATTTTACATACATATAATGTGCAGCTTTCTGTATGCTTTCATGCAGGGCTGCTGTTACATTATCATGGGGCCCCATACAGTCTGACAGGAACAGTGAACCAAGCTTAACAGGCAGCACTTATTCATGCAACCAGGATACCTGTGAGAATGAGTCCTTAATTGTTTTTTTTAATTCCTCTTCTTTTTTTTTTTGAACAGAGCTGTGGGGGTTGGTGAAATATCAGGAGTCTAAACAAACACCCAACGTCTCACTTTTGAGGCTGAGAAAAAGATTGAGGACACAGATTCCTCAATCCTTTCTCTGCAGTGCAAGCTGCAGAGTAAATGAACAGGATGCACTCTATACAGAGGCTCCCTGTTCATTCATAAACTGAATCATTTGTAAATGCAGGGAGGGCAACAGGGAAATTGGTTCCAGTAACTGCGCCCAGTCCTGCTGCTCTGGGCCCCCCTGTTGAACATATGGGGCCTGGGCCACGTACAGGAGGGCAGGTCTTACCCCCTTATCAGTGGCCCTGCTTTCATGTGTGCTTCAACCTTCTCCACCATGACTGAGGTGTCACTAGGAAGCTCTGATCACCTTGCACCACTCTGGGACCAATCCATGTGCTCCTTAGTTATACGTTTGTCATGACAGCCAGTTACAGTGAACACTGTAACTATACAACGTGAAAAGTTCTGTTCATCTCGTGCAGGTTCGTGGCTGATTAATTGTCTTCAGAAGAGGAAACCATGGAAGTAACAAAAATTAATAACACTAAGGTCTAATTCACACACAGCGTTTTTGCAGTTACTTTTAGGGGCGTCCGAACGATCCTTCATGTGCATGTTCATGTGTCCATGCACACATAGACTTATAGTCACCGGTCACAACGCTGCGATTTAAAATCGCGCGATCTATGTGCAATTTCAGTGTGATTTTAGGTGCGATTTCTGAAGACTTTTTTGCTATTGCTACTTCTGAAGATTTTCAATGATTGCTTGCGATTTACAGTCCAATTTTCATTTTATTCTATGTATGTGAAATCGCAACAAAACTGCAGAAAAAGTAAAGCAAGAACTACTATAGAAATTGTTCTGCAACAAATCGCACATGTTAAGACATTGACATTCACATTCATTAGATGCGATTTCAATTAGCAAATCGCACCTGAAATCGCAATGGTATAACCGGGCAGTTAGATGCTTTTAGTAGTAGTAGCATTTACCAGCAGGAAAAAAAACCCAGGGCCAACGCGTCCAGGAGCAGCAGCATTTTGGCAGGAAACGCTTGGCACGGCTAAACACGTGTTAACACTAGGCACGTTTAGCACTTGACCGTTAATTCATTTCAGTTCAATTGCCAGAATGAATTATTATTCTGGGCAATTAAATGAATTAACGCTCAAGCGCTTGATACTTGCAAATGCGTCTAAACACTTGTAAAAGCGTTAGATACTTTTAAAAGCATTAGGCGTTTTTTCTGAAAAAAACGCCGCTGCCAATAGGAAGGCTTCTAGGAGAGTTTTTTTTTTTTTTTTAACATCCTATGTGTATGAGGCCTAAAAAAAACACTTGTAAAAAGCTGTATAGTGCAGCTGTATTTTTTATTGCAGTTTTGGCAGGAAAACCGCTTGACGTGGCTAAACTCGTGTTAACGCTAGGCACGTTTAGCACTTGAGCGTTAATTCATTTCAATTCAGTTGCCAGAATAAATTATTATTCTGGCCAATGAAATGAATTAATGCCCAAGCGCTTTATACTGGCAAATACGCCTAAACGCGTTGATACTTTTACAAGCATTAGGCATATTTTCTGCAAAAAACGCGGCTGCCAATAGGAAGGCTTCTAGGAGAGTTTTTGTTTTTTAACGTCTTGTGTGTATGAGGCCTAAAAAAAAAAACACTTGTAAAAAGCTGTATAGTGCAGCTGTATTTTTTTATTGCAGTGTAGTATACCGTACACTTTATTTTTTATTTTTTTATGCTTTCAGTATACTTTTTAGAGACAGTATATCAAAGTTTTAACTGCAGAATGCTGAAGAGGCCCAAAGGCAAATTTGCAGCGTCTGAGCTCCTTTTCCCTATATAAAAGACATTGGACATTACGGTTTATAACATTAAACTGTAACTAGCTGCTTCTGCTGCAGTATGCATTCTGTTCAGTCGTTAAAAGGTAATTTTTTACAAGTTATCTCTTACCACGTTAACTTTTTTTTTTTACTGCCTTTAGTCTGTACAATTTTTTTTTTTCTTCAAAAGGGCAATTCCAGGAAATAAATTAATCCAATCAGTGAGCTACAAATTCTGTCCCAGCAAACCCTGCAACTGTGCTGAAATCAAACTGAGAAGTCCTGCTGATCCTCTGCAAACCTTGAACAGGATACACCTACTGCCCCCCTCCTAACATGGAACAAGTATGCAGATAAGGACATCTGACTTTCCTGCTTTTCATACTTGTTCCAGGTCAGAGACCAATAAAGTGCTGAAATGGATGAGACAGTGTAACAACCAGTCAGCTAGCAGTGTCAGGGCTCAGTCATACTGCCCAATACTGTCCCAACCCAAGAACAAGGCAATTTGTCCCACGGCTTCAGTTTACATCAGGGTGCTCCATTGTTTGCGCCTAAATAAAAAAAAGTAAGGCGTATTTTTGTGCAGTGCGCTGTGACACGCTGCAGTGCAAAACAATGGATATAGCTGTGAAAAATGCAAACACTGAGGTGCGCTTTAAATGATAAGTTCACCTACATGTTAGACGCAAAATATGCATTCTGCATTGCAGTAGCCCCCTTTCCTCTGCACCCCCCTGATCCTCCCCCCAGCAGGCAGGGGTTCATCTAAAACAGCCTACGCTTGTCCTCTGACAGCATGCTGTAGGACCCTTGCTATTTGTGCAGAAACAGTGGTCACTCTGCAGACTTCTGTGATGCCCGCTACTGAGTCAGACCTATATCTCTGTAGTCGCCAAAGCTCGTGCTCCCTGCTGATTGCTCAGCATGGGGTGTGTCAGGCCTTTTCACAGAGACCACTGCTTCCACACAAATGGCAAGGGTACCACTCTGTAGCATGCTGGCAGGACACAGGCTTTTCTACTCAGCCTGTGGCTGCTTTAGAAAAGAAAAGAAAATGTAATGCTTTTTGTTTTGATTCATCTGAAATGTATTTAGCTGATTTAAACTGAGAGTTCAATTGGATTTTCAGCTTGAAAGTTAAACGTTCCTAGCGTGGACATATGTGCAGTGACGTAAAAGTGAAACAGCGGACAAAAAAAAGGTTAATCTCTAAAAAGCTGTTTACTGGTAATTGAATATTATTAAAATCCTTTTCTCTACGGCCAGTCAATGACTCGGTTATTGCAATTCTCATGTATGATTGCATTGGACTACTTAGTCCTCATGCTCGCTGGACATTTTGATAACGCTGGTAACATTAGCTGTGTAAAGTCACGTTCAAAACGTTTTTTTTAGCATTTTTGCATTAGTGTTTAGCGGCGTTTTGACACATTTAGCAGTGTTTTTCCATGTTTGCGGTTTTTAGCATTTTTTTGGAAAAAACATCCAAGACAGCCAGTTTGTGGCGTTTTACAGGTTTTTTTTTTTTACCATGTTTTGCCGCGTTTTTCAGCGTTAGAGCATTTTTACAGCTAAAAAACTCCTCTAGAAACACACTAGTTCTGGGTTTTTTCCATCCAAAAAACGTTGATTACAGTCTATGTGTGTATGGACACATAGGATAACATGCTGGGGGGCTTACTGGCTGTAGAAAAAAACATCAAAAGCCAAAAACAGCAGCTCTAAAAACGTCCAGTGTGCATGCGGACTAAGGCTTGGTTCACATATGTGCAGGTGGTGCCGCTGCGGATCCGCACGAAAATCCGTGCAGCCACACCCCCCGCACAGAGGAATGTGGACCCGCAGGTGGGTGCCATTAATTCTAATGGCACGCCGCCCGCACTGGAAAACGCAACCATACTGGGAATCGAGGTTCCCGTGTGGGCTGCGTTTTCAGAAGAAGTGCAGAGACTTCTTCCCTGCGTGTCACGGGGCACGGGAGTCCATTGAAATGAATAGGCTCTCGTGTCCGCGTAAAACGTGGCCCACACGGCCACATATATGAACCAGGGCTAAGTGTGAACCTGCACTTATTTCTCTCAAGGACAACTTTTGACACTCTTCGGTCTCTTTCACACAGGTGCAAGTGCTTTCGCCTTCTGAAAAGCGTTCCACGGTGGTTCAATTTTCAGAGGGCGGTAGAGCATGCGCTGCCAGGTATTCAGAGGGCACTGCTGCCAACTGCTTTTTTTTTTTTTGGTCTATTTTTTGTACCTCTGCTTTTTGGGGGGTTTTTTTTCATTGCAAACAGCAATTTAGCACTGGGGGACTGTGTGATAATGCCTGTGAAACTCTGCAGCCCCAGTTCTAAATGCTGTGGTTGAGAAGGACAGCATTGTAGCTGCGGCATGTGTACAACCCTGTCTAGCTGTAATGTTAGCATTCAGGCCACCAGCAGTGGGTTGGCAAAATTGAGGCTTAGCCACCTGCTTTTAACCCCCAGGCTACCTGTGTGAAAGAGCCCGTAGGACTCATTTGCACTGCATTCCTCACATTCAGTGTGCAGTTCTACATGGTTTACATGGTTATTTGTGGTGTGTTTTTGTTGTGATTGCAGTACATTAGGTTGTTCTTTTATTTACTGAGTTGCATTTGCTTTCTTTATGTATCTGCTGTGCATTCATGTGTTTGCATGCGTTGTACGTTTACATGCAGAAAAATGCTGCATGCGGTACGTTTTTTTTTTTTTTTTTTTTCTCAATGCATATGACAGCACCACAAGTGGTGTAAACTAGGCTCGTTGAAGCACATTCATGTATTTTTATTTTGTATATGCGTTTGTAATGCATAATGCAGCACAGTGGCTAAATGGTTAGCACTTCCGCCTGGCAGTACTAGGGTCGTTGGTTCAAATCCCAGCCACGGCACCACCTGCCTGGAGTTTGCATATTCTCCCTGTGCCTGTGTGGGTTTCCTCTGCGTACTCCGGTTTCCTCCCATACTCCAAAGACATGCTGGTAGGTGAATTGGATCCTGTCTAAATTGGTCCTAGTATTTGTATGAATGAATGTAAGTTAGGGACTTTAGATTGTACACCCCTTGAGGGTTAGGGACTGATGTGAATGTACAATATATATGTAAAGTGCTGCGTAAATTGACGGTGCTATTTAAGTACCTGAAATGAATAATGGTGCCCCTAGTGCTGTCAGCACACCCTCTGTGTCTTCCTCCAGGGCCTGAAATATGACCCTATAAGATTTGCTTACTGCAAAGGGTGTCATTTGTGTCAGTCACTCTTACTCTGTACCTCATATTTTTCTAAATAGCTTTCCTTTTGATCCAGCATAGACTTTTTGCAGTTTTCTTTGTTGTGGATTCTATCAGACATGGTAAGCATTCTCACACGACACAAAAGCTGCAAGCCTATGGATAAAAGCATATACGCATTTATTTTACGTGGTGGTAGACGCAGTTGATATTTTCTTTATATTTGGACGCGTGTCACAGGGACGCTCTTCACCGTTTAGTCATACTATGGAAAAAACATGGTGTCACAGGTATTTTCAGCTTGTAGGCCCCTCCAGCGCTGAATTTGATCCAGCTGCGTAATAAGTGTTGATATTCTGTAAAATAGTGATAAATGAGTCTGCCGTGACAGGTCCAGGGAACTCCCCACAAACATGGCCTCAAGGCCGCAGAGAAACCACGCTGAACACTATGAAGAAATAAAAGCTTCATGTTTTCCAACTGTAGCTGAGATCCATCGTTGGAGCTAAGGGAACAAGTTTGGACAGAAGAGGTGACTTCCTTGGGATAGCATGGGGCTGACAGCTGTCAGGGCCGCATGACTGAGCAGTGCAATTCTCAGAACTGGATGGACTGATAAAAATTATTTGGCAGGTAAAGTAGTCCCCATTTATAGTATGTCTTTCAACTGCATGTTTACCTCTTTGTAAGAAGGGATTAAACACACCTTTGAGATGCAGTGCATTATGATGATGCATGCTAACACATAATTGGTGCATTAGCTTGGTACATGTCTATTATTTTGAATGACATCCCAATGCACTAACACAATGCAGCTCCAGTGCACATGTATTGCGACTCACGGTAACATGCTACTATGCATACAATAAACCAAAAATCACAGCGCAATCAGAACTGAGCAATGGAGAAAGATACAGGCAAACCTCGGTTTACGAATGCCTCGGTTAACTTAATTTTCGGTTTATGAATGAAAATCCATTGAAAATAATGCCTCAGTTTACAATTTTTTTTTCGCAATACGAACAGATTAATTGGTTTTCAATGCATTTACACATTTTAATCATGTCCCTGTACATTATTTATGCCTTTAAAGTGCACTCTCTAAAGAGTTTTGAACAGATAAGACTTTTTTTTAATTTTTTTTCTGACCTCCGGAATGGATTAATTGGATTTCAATGCATTTACAAATTAATTTTTAATCATGTCCCTGTACAGTATTTATGCCTTTAAAGTGCAATTCATAAATAGTTTTGAACAGAAGACTTTTTTTTACTTTTTTCTGACCTCTGGAACGGATTAATTGGTTTTCAATGCATTCCTATGGGAAACCGCGTTTCGGTTTACCAATTTTTCGCAATACGAAATGTCCCGCAGAACGCATTAAATTTGTAAACCGAGGTACGCCTGTAGATATTTTAGCAAGGTGATGGTGTGTCTGCAAAGAACCCCCGGCCCCACATTCCTGACCCCTCTGTACTTACTATACCAGTGCTCCTGTGCTGCCACTTCCTCTTGTGCATCTGGCACTGAGATGACTGGTGTTGGTGACTCAGGAGTGTATGGTAGGGTTACCAGCTTTTCTTAAAAAAAAAAAAAACACCAGTCTTATGGTCTACTTCCTGTTAATAATATTGGCAAAAAGTGTAATTTTTTACTGGCCAACCTGTTAAAATGCCAGCCAGGTGGCAACCCTAGGGAACGTGATGTCACTCCCCTACTCATGTGACTGTACTCAGCCTTAGCAATTGGCTGCTAGAATCAAGCAGTGTCACAGATGAGAAGTTTGCATGTTCCTCTATACCTAGTACCAGGTATTATAGATGGCTGTGGAGCGGTGAAGGAGCACTGATAAGGTAAGTAGGGGTGTTGATGTTGGTTGGGTTCTTTGCAGAGATGTCAATTTACCCTAAATATTTGGTAATTGAGAGCTGGGGAGGTAAGTGTACTGTATGTGGATAAAGGAGTGGGCTTTAAAGAGACTGTCACTTTTCCCATTTAGGGCAGTGTGGCAATTTCTTTTTGTGTGGTACGCACAGGTAGGGATGGAAGATATGAACAGTTTAGAAATATTATTGGATAATTTGCCTGAGTTAATATAAAAAAAATCACCCAGACTGTTATGGAAGACCATTGTCCCTAGTCTCTGCACATTGTTCTGGTAAAGTATTCTGATAAAACAGATGCAAGACGTAATTGGGAGCTCAATATTACTGCCCCACAGGAATTAAGATTATCAAATGTATTGGATAGGTAAAGGAAAGCTCATCTCAGGATCTTTGATTCACTTTAGAACAACTTGAGTCATGAATGACAGGATTATTTGAAAGGGTTTTAGGAGGATATTGGAAGTGCAGATAACTGGGCAGAACAGTGGCTAAATGGTTAGCACTGACAGTATTCGGGTCATTGGTTTGAATCCCAGCCACGGCACCACCTGCCTGGAGTTTGCATGTTCTCCCTGTGCCTGCGTGGGTTTCCTCTGGGTACTCCGGTTTCCTCCTACACTCCAAAGACATGCTGGTAGGTGAATTGGCTCCTGTCTAAATTGGCCCTAGTATATGTATATATGAATGTGAGTTAGGGACCTTACAATCGTACGCCCCTTGAGGGTTAGGAACTCATGTGAATGTACAATATATATATATGTAAAGCGCTGTGTAAATTGACAGCGCTATACAGGTACCTGAATTAAATAAATAATAAATAAATAACTGAGATAAGGGTGTGATTGTGGGGCAAAGCTATTTCCCTATGCAGCTGACCTCTTGTTCAGTGACCCTCTTCTTACAATTGTCGGCCTCTCCCCATCCTTAAATAGCTGATAATAAAACAGTAGGGCGCTCTGCAGTGTATAAGAAATGTTTGTAGAATGATCTCAAAACCTGTGAAAGTCCCAAACACACAGTTAGAATTTTGTTTAAAAAATGATTTTCTAATGAATGATTGGAATCTGAAGGTGACAGATGAAAAATGTTTCTTGTTTCTAATCTGAATAAACAAAATTCTAACAGTGAATGTGATCTCTATTTGGGGAAAATCAAACTTCTAATAAGCATGTGCTAGGTAAAGTTTGACCTGGAAGTAGAACTTTCATTGTCCATCAGGAATATTTGTTGGTTTTTATACAACCCCAATCTCAAAAAAGTTTTTGTATAAAATCTACATAAAAACAGAGTGCAATGATTTTCAAATCTCATAAACCCATATTTTATTCACAATAGAAAATAGAAAACATGCCAAATGTTTAAACTGAGAAAATATACCTTTTTATGAAAAAAATAAGGTAATTTTGAAACTGATGGCAGCAACCCATCTCAGAAAAGTTAGGACAGGGCAACAAAAAGCTGGTACTAACAAGGAAGAGCATTTTGCTACTAATTAGGTTAATTAGCAACAGGTCAGTAACATGAGCATAAAAAGGGCATATTATGCCGGCCGTAAGTGTCGAAAATCTGCCGATTTTTGCTGTTAGTGGGTCAATGGCACCGGCCGATTTTTCGTGGTTCCTCCCCTTTTCGGTGATCGGGCATGTAGGAAAATTTGTGAAAAACTACCTATTTTCAACTCAATGATGGTCAAATCGTACGATCGTTTTCTGAAAAGAATATGCGCATGAGCCGTGACCTGTAAGGAACAGAAGTTTCACCTGTTATATGGGGTGAACTTTATGACTTGGTCGGCCGATTTTTGAAATCACAGATGGCACCATCGGATTACTGAGCGAACGACGTTTTCGATTTTCAGATGAAAAATCGTTCAGAATTCGAACCATGTATGGCCTGCATTAGTGAGTCAGAGTGTCTCAGAAGTAAAGATGGACAGAGGTTCACCAACCTGTGAAAAGCTGCGTCTAAAAATGATCAAACAATTTCAGAATAATGATCCTTAACGTAAAATTACGAAGACTGAATGGGTTTATTTACTAAAGCTGGAGAGTCCAAAATCAGACTCCCTTCTGCATAGAAACCAATCAGCTTCTAACCTCAGCTTGTTCAATGAAGCTTTGGCAATGAAACCTGGAAGCTGATTAGTTTCTATGCAGAAGGGAGTCTGATTTTGCACTCTCCAGCTTTAGTAAATAAACCCCAATATGTCATCACCCACAGTATATAATATCACAAGATTCTGAGAATTTTGGAGAAATCTCAGTGCACAAGGAACAAGGCTGAAGCACAATATTGGATACCAGTGATCTTAAGGCCCTCAAATGGAACTGCATTAAAATCAGGCATGTTTCTGTGAATGACTTCACTGCATGGGCTCAGGAGTACTTCCAAAATTCACTGTCTGTGAGCAAAGTTTGCCTTGCTATTCAATAATGCAAGCTAAAGCTCTGTTGTACATAGAAGAAGCCCTATATGAACATCACCCAGAAACACCACAGTCTTTTCTGAATGAAAGCTCATTTATAATGGTCTGTTGCAAAGTGGAAAACTGTTCTGTGGTCAGGCAAATCAAAATTTGACATTCTTTTTGATGACTATGGGCACCATGCCCTCTGGACTAAAGAGGAGAGGATCCTTCTGGCTAGTTACGAGCACTCAGACCAAAAGCCTGCATATCTGATTGAAATGGGGTGCACTAGTGCCTAAGGAATGGACAGCTTGCACATCTGGAAAGGCAGTATCAATGCTGAAAGATATCCAGGTTTTAGAGCAGCATATGCTCAGGCAAGAATGGGACACAATTCCTCTCCCAAAACTCCAGCAACTGATCTCAATTCCCAGTAGTTTACAGTGTTGGTAAAAGAAGAGGGGATGCTGCACCATGGTAAACATGGCCATGTCCCAACTCTTTTGGAATTGAGGTTGCACTTTGCCAGCTTTTTCTTGCCCTGTCTCAATTTTTTTAAGATGTGTTTCTGCCATCAATTTCAAAATTACCTTTTTGTTTATGGTACAATTTGTTCATTTTAAACATGGGATGTTTTCTATTTTCTGTTGTGAATAAAATATGGGTTTATGTTTGCAAATCATTGGATTCTGTTTTGATGTAGATTTTACACAGCATCTCAATTCTTTTGGAATCGGGGTTGTATATGGTATTTATTATTTATTTCAGGTACTTATATAGCGCCGTCAATTTACACAGCACTTTACACATATATATTGTACATTCACATCAGTCTCTAACCCTCCAGGGATGTACAATCTAAGGTCTCTAACTTACATTCATACACATATTAGGGCAAATTTAGACAGGATCCAGTTAACCTACCAGCATGTCTTTGGAGTGTGGGAGGAAACCGGAGTACCCGGAAGAAACCCATGCAGGCACAGGGAGAACATGCAAACTCCAGGCAGGTGGTGCCGTGGCTGGGATTCGAACCAACGACCCATGTGATAGGGTCACAGGCATAAAATAGATCACTTCCATGCATCTCAATATCAAACATTAAAGTTTGAACCATTGGCTTGGGAAGTTAGACAAAATTTTTAAGCTTGTTCTAACAAAATTTGTTGAGTCACCGTACTTTTGCATGCTCTGAACGATTTTTCTGAATTTCTGTACAGATATTCCAACGAAAATCTGCTATGTATGGCTAGCCTTACTTCTGAATGTTTGTAACTCATACAAGTGTGATGGTTTATATCTTGAGATCCATTTAATTTAGGGTTAGAATTCTACATTTTCTCCCCGTGTCAGTCAGAGCTGGTCGCCTACAGAAGAGCGGTTGCACAGCAGTTGTGAGCCATGAAATGACTCAACGGACCAGATTTCATGACATGAATCTATTATAACTCTGCCGATAATTGTACGCACCTACATGCTTACTAACAGGATAAGACTCTTTGCTTAATTCTTCCCTGGGTGTCCGCCAAGTTGCAGCTTGCTTTGTGCAGACCCTCTGACAACAACATCCTGGCTTTGAAAGCTTTCCTAACTTAGTATCACGAAAGCCTTTTGTTTATGATTGTAAAGTCACTCTTTACCTCACTGTGTGTCCTCTTCTCTCTTCTAAAATACTCCTAAGTGGGTCTGATTACAAAGTGGAGGTTATATGTCATATCTAGATTACAAAGCACTTTGGTAACCGTTGAATGGGTACAGCAAGTTCAAACTGTGTGCTTTTTCTTTTATACTGTCATTTATCTTTTTTTACTGTTCTTGGATTGTTGGGTGTTCTACCAAGTGGTCTAAGTTAGACCAGCCTTTCTGAACCAGGGTTTTCTTTTGAGGCGAATAGAGGTTCCTTGAAAAATTAGTAATGGTGAATTGATTTCCCAATTATACCAACCGCCAATACAAGGGAGAAATATTCCACTGAGCACTCAAGGAGTCACTTGCATAGTGACTGCTAATGTAAGGGAAGCCACAAGTTTTCACTTTCACTTCAAGATTGTTGCTAAAAATGATTTTGTTGTACTGTATTAAGTAGGAATGCCACGTTCTTCATTTTTTTTGTTTAATGCCTAAAGCCTACTGCACACAATTATCAGACATGCTAGTCTCATATCGAAAACGAATAGGTTACTAGAGTTACCAAAATTATTGTAAAAGAGAATACAACATCCCATGATGATGTAATGTATTGTATTTTATTGTAATGTGTTCTTTCGTTTCCGAGCATGCATGATCTTAGTCAGTCGATGTTTTACAGATTAATAGTTTACTGATTAAAAGAAAATTGTTCATTGTGTTATATTACGAGAAAACATTTTGTGCTTGTCCCTTCGGATAATTTTGCACTAACTGTCATAATCTGCTCTCAAAAGCAGTGCACTAACGATCAGATTATCATACAATTGCTCAGAAAACGTATTTTTCGTCTGATTTTCTCATCGGGTGTACTATGCATAACTCCAGGTTTTGCGTTATTTTAAAGCGGAACTAAACCCATCAGTTGAACAGTTTCAAGAAATAGTTACATTCCAGATATGTCATGAATACCAACACTACTTGTGTTTTCAGCCAAACTTTCAAACCATTAAATGGCTGGTGTCATAACTGATCACATGTGCAACATCATGACAGCTTCAGATCAAACAGAGGCTAACATGGCAGCTTCTAAAAAGGTGAGGAGGGTTTATCTCCACTTTAAATAGTTTGGGCCAAGCTGTAAGTGCTGTATAAACTGTATTTAGAATCATCTATGTGCAGTATACAGCTCTGTGTTCCAACAGCAGTACAGAACTTCCCATCCAGCTCCCGGGACAAAATCTAGTAGGGCTACTCAGGGGGGAATTGAGTGCTACTCAGCCATGCAGAGGAAGCCTTTTATTTTATAGGGCTTCTTCTGCCTGAAGTGGAGAGTCTGGCAGATGACTTCACAGTCTCCACCTCAGCCAATCAGAGGAAGCCTTGTATTCATTGATAAAACGCAAGCCCCCCTGTGAATGGCTGAGAAGTACTCGATTTTGTTTGGGGGAACCAGGCCAGGAAGTCCACATACTGCTGCCAGAATACAGCGCTGTATACTGTATGAATACATACAGTTCATACAACTCTGACAGCAGCCACTTTCCTTAGTGAAGGAAATATTTTTGTTTGGCCCAGCTTGGTACATGTACTGAACTGAACACCTGCTGCAGAATCTATCAGTGGGGTTTCCCTTCACCATTGTGTAGGATTAACTCTTACTAGTTATATATTTATACAGTATATTAAGTACATAATAAACACCTGATCTATTGGTATAGGGCAGTGGTTCTCAACCTTCCTAATGCCGCGACCCTTTAATACAGTTCCTCATGTTGTGGTGACCCCCAACCATAAAATTATTTACCCAGTAATTATAATTCATGAGTGTCGTTTTACCTCCAATACTGCTGCTTTCTACACAATAGCTGCTCTTTACACATCGGAAATATGTGTTTTCTGATGGTCTTAGGGGACCCCTGTGAAAGGGTCGTTCGACCCCCAAAGGGGTCGCGACCCACAGGTTGAGAACCACTGGTATAGGGGATTCACATATTTGACTGTAGTGAACTGGCATGTAAAGGTTTAGAATGCTTAGATTATCCATTAACTCTTCTGTTGTGTTTGCTTTCTATCCAGGGCAGATGTTAACACAGAATATCCGCTCTATGGAGTGCCAGCCTTGCTCACCGTTTAGAAACGTGAAGTTCCAGAGAAGAGATATTTAGGATCCCCATCTGTTTCCTGTGCCAGCCAGGAGAAGCGCAGAGACAAATGAAAGGGGTGAAATGGAAAAACAGCAACTCTCTGTGGATGATGACCTGCTACCTATTTATTATGTTCACTCTGAGGTAGAAGATAAAACATATTCTAGAGTGTGGCAGGGACATGAAGCCTCTGCACCTTCAACGCACTTTAATCATTTTCCATCATTTAATGAGAACTGCTTGCCCTCAGGTCCGTCCACAACTGAGAGGTCTGTGTTAAATAAATATGATCATGAAGGACAGAAGGAAGTCAATAGTGTTGGTTTTACTCCAGGTACGAATGCTGAGGACTGTTGTGCAAGCAGTGCCTATTCCGGAGTCCAGAGGGTCTCTGATTTTCATCAGTCTTATAAAGCCACCAATACGAGCACCCAGGTCAGTAGCACATCAAAGAACACCCCTGCTGAGGATGTTTTCCTAGCCAGCTTACTTCAGGTTCAGCTTTGTGTCATGGATCTCCAGGATCAGATTGATATTACAGAGACCAATCACAAAGCCAGGGAAATGGAGCTTAAGATGAACATGCCTATGGGGCTAAAGATGAGCCCACCTTCCACTTTGGAGCCTACAATAGGTCCATCTTGCATTGAGGAGTCTGTAAGGGATCCAGAACCTTTGTGTGTGGATGAGGACCAAGAGAGTGATGATACTGCTTACTCTGAATTGGAAGTAGAAGATGAGCGCTTGTTTTGCGATAACCCTTTATTTAAAAACTCAAACGTGCCACATAACGTGGACTATAATGTACAGAATTCCATTACTGAACTGACCAGCCAACATGAATCAACTCCCATGGACAGAATGGTGAATGAGGGAAGCCAGCTGCTGCAACCAAATGCATGGGATAGTAAAGACTTTGGTATGGGAACGGCTGCATGGCATCACATAATACGGGAGGAATCTCTGGAGGAACTCCAGATATATGAAGACGAGTGGGAGGAGAAGAGGTCCATGTCCCGGTTTACAGGGACCACTAGGTGGCCTGTTTCAGAAAATGTGCCTTGTACGCAGGAGGTAGGTGACACACTTGATTACTGACTTTAACTAAAGTTAAAGTGTTTGTCCAGCCAAAGTTATGTTTTATTAAATTTCTGAATAGAGTAGGGAATAATTGGAATCTCTGTTGTCTTTTACTTCTCTCCAGGGATGTGTTAGAGAGCTTTCCCTCATTATTGTTCTGGTGACAGTGGCTTCACCACACAGGAAGGTATGGAAAATTTCCAACCACAACACAAACAAAATTTTTTCTTAGTCAGTAGAGTAGCAGAAGGCTAGAACCCTGGTCAGATTTTTATTGCTGTCTGTGGCCCTGTTCCAGATTTTTCCCTCACTTCCTGTCTGGTGAAACCATTGTCACTTTGACATTACATAAACTGAATCATTCTAACAGCTTTAGCTTTATCGTGGCAAATGAGAGCATGGTACACCTTAGTGAGCCTTTTCAGCAGTATATTTCATGGATGTTGAATTCCTATCGCCCAACGCCTGGGACATGTAGTTCCAGGCACCGGGCAGGTAGTTTTTTACCTTCTGCCCTGCTGCGGGCAAGCAGCAGGGCTCACCTGTAAGGTGGAAGCAATTGGGCAGAAGCACTAGCCCCTATGTGTGAAGCTCCCCCCGCCCAGTGTTTCCCAGGCTTCTCTTGCCCATCTGCAGCCCTGGGACTGGTTCACGACCAGCGGCTACAGGGGAGGGAGGAGAGCGGACATGTCCACTCGCCTCCCCTTCTTGTCCTGACCCGGAAGTGCCATTATAATGTCACTTCCGGGTCCCCGTTGAGAGATTCCAGGCAATTGCAGCTGGAAAAGAATGTAATGCAATACGATATGCACTGCATTACATTCAGGGGAGCAGAGGGGAGACATCCAGGGTCTTTTAGATCTTGGATGTCTCAATAAAGAGAACCTGTCACCAAAAAATCATCACATAAGGGACTTTGTCCCCTATGTGAATGAAAAAAAAAATTAAGTAAAAAGTGTTTTTTTTTTTTTTAATTGTAAAAATGAAAGTTACACCCAAGCACATAACATCCCCCCCCCAAAAAAAATTGAGCCCCCCCATATACGCACATACAAACGTAAAAGCACACGCTGGGGCTCTTATGCATGAAAATGTCGATTGCGATACACATGTTACATAACGCCGCGCATGCCAGAATGAGAGCAATAATTCTAGCACCAGAATAGAATAATAATAGAATAGGATAATTCCAATAACACCAATAATCCGTAACACTATACTGATGACCTAGATGGGGCTTTAAAAGCGTCACCTATAGAAAATATAGGGTACTGAAGTTCGTCGCCATTTCACGAGCGCATACAAATTTAAGGTTTGACAAGTTTTATCTACTCGCTGCAACCTCATCTTTTATATTTTAGAAAAAAAATTGTTTTGTGAACTAAAATTAACTAACTTGTATTACTGAAATTTTGCAGTAATATCATGCGACATTGAAAATTGGAGCTACCACAATTTTATTCTCTAGGATCTCTAATTTCAGAAAATATATTATGTTTGGGGGTTTGTGTAATCTTTAGGCCTTAAATGATTTTTTAAAATCTTGTTCAAAACACGCAAAAACCGCTCTGTCAGCGAAAAGGATAAAGGATAAGCTCGACACTCCCCTTTTTTGACAAGCACCCAATCGGTGCTCATTACACTGCAAGGTCTCTCTCCTCCCTGCTAGTCCCCGGGTGCGGTGCTGGAGACAGGCAGGGAGGGGAGGAGAGGATAAAAAGTGCAATGTTAAAAATATTAAACGTTTAAGTCACCATAAAACCCCCTTTGTTTTTAAAACATTCCTAATATCACCTCCAATTTCAATACGGTTTTGTTTAAAAAAAAAAAAAAATGTTTTATCTGGACAAGTAGATTGTCATGAGGGACAAGTAGATTGGGACACCGATTTAGTCCCTTGGACAAGTATTTTTTTTTCAAAAATCTCCACACCTCTGATAGGTTGTCCAAAAAAATTGTCTTTTTATAAATTCTTCACTTATTAAAGCTGAGATTTAGACAAAAAACATCCTTGCAGTAATGCCACCCCGTCTCCTTTTGTGTAAACCCAAAACTTTGCAGGAGAGATTTAAACATTTTCAGGCTATATTTTCCCAGCTTTCACATGCTGTCTTTTATATGTAACAGGAAATATGAGGAAATCTCCCCAAGTGGGGAGAAAATCCCTCTTCCACAGTTGTTAACTGTGCAGGTGTCTCCATTAGAATACTTACCCTTACCTCTAGTGACAATGCTTTAATTTTTGACTTCTTGTCAGGTTCTGTTTTGATGACAATGGTCATTAGGACCAATACAGGTGCGAGTCTTTAAAGTGAGGACACAGACGGCTTTCAAAACTCAGAGAGGGCCTAATTCTTTCCTACTCTATGTAGAACTAAAAAAAAAGTTTTTGTTTTATATATACTTGATACATATTAGATTTGAACCTTTTACTGGTTTCAACAGGGGGTTGCAGCCAGGAGTGTGTGCACATTCCACAGGTTGGCTGTTGGCTTTCTTATGAAAGCGATTGGTCGGCTGTACAGCCACCCAATTGTTTTTGAGGACCCCTGGAGCTGTTTGTTTGCTGATCTCCCCTAGCTGCATCCATTCTTTGATCTCACTAAGCTGCAAAGAACCCAGAAGCAACATATATATATACCGTCACTTCTGGTTGCTGGTGTCACTTTCCTTGGCCTCTTGGACATGGAAGAAGATAATGGAGCGCAATTTGCACCCATTAGCTTCAGTGAAAGGCAAGTAAGACATCGGGGGTCTAAAAGACCCCTGATGTCT
The DNA here is from genome assembly GCF_062004578.1 of Staurois parvus. Taxonomy (NCBI): domain Eukaryota; kingdom Metazoa; phylum Chordata; class Amphibia; order Anura; family Ranidae; genus Staurois; species Staurois parvus. The sequence goes on from NW_028318072.1 coordinate 377,418, forward strand.
CATTAAAGAGAACCTGTCACAAAGAATATATGTCACATAGGGGACCTCTATGTGATAGAAATAAAGTTTTAAAGCCTAACTTCCTTTGGAGAATGTCAAATGTTCCACCCGTATTTAGGGTGGAACATGTAATATGTTCCAGCCCCTGCCTCCTCTCCCCCAATCCCCCCTTCCCTGGGACAGTGGGTGGTGTTTCCTCTACCCGCACCCACTGTCACTTTTTTGAAAGTAGTTCAGCTGTGCAGGGCTTTGCTCTCACAGCCGTGTCATTCATTCTTGGATTCCTGTGAATGAATAAACTACCACCGTGGCAGACATACTTTTAATTTCAGTGGGCTGGGGGGAGCTGATAGGCACTCTTGTAGTCCACTGACATGTCCTCTGGCTTTCAAACAGAAAGCCCGTACAGAGGTATGGGCTGAAAGCTGGAGAACATGTCCGCAGGAGCCTGACATTTCACCCCTAATCTACTGATCGTGGATGCAGTGCTTAGAAAGCCTCTGCAGAAAAATATAATAAATGCACTTTTTTTTTCTGCAAAAATATATGTATTTTAATATTTTTTTATATAAAAGTGAGTTTATCCTTTAAAAAGAAAAAAAAGTGTCAAAAAATAATATTATACAGTGGGGATCGAAAGTTTGGGCACCCGAGCTAAAAATTTGTATTAATGTGCATAAAGAAGCCGAGGAAAGATGGAAAAATCTCCAAAAGGCATCAAATTACAGATTAGACATTCTTATAATATGTCAACAAAAATTAGATTTTATTTCCATCATTTACACTTTCAAATAACAGAAAACAAAAAAATGGTGTCTGCAAAGGTTTGGGCACCCTGCAGAGTTAATATCTTGTACTGCCCCCTTTGGAAAGTATCACAGCTTGTAAACGCTTTTTGTAGCCAGCCAAGAGTCTTTCAATTCTTGTTTGAGGTATCTTTGCCCATTCTTCCTTACAAAAGTCTTCCAGTTCTTTGAGATTTCTGGGCTGTCTGTCACGCACTGCTCTTTTAAGGTCTATCCATAGATTTTCAATTATGTTGAGGTCAGGAGATTGTGAAGGCCATGGAAAAACCTTCAGTTTACGCCTCTTGATGTAATCCCCCATGGATTTCGAGGTGTGTTTAGGATCATTATCCATTTGTAGAAGCCATCCTCTCTTTAACTTCAGCTTTTTCACAGATGACATCAAGTTACCATCCAAAATTTGCAGAAATTTTATTGAATCCATTTTTCCTTCTACTCGTAAGATGTTCCCTGTGCCACTGGCTGCAATACAACCCCAAAGCATGATTGATCCAACCCCATGCTTAACAGTTGGACAGAGGTTCTTTTCATTCAATTCTGTGCTCCTTCTTCTCCAAACGTACCTTTGCTCATTCCGGCCAAAAAGTTCCATTTTAACCTCATCGGTCCACAGAACTTGTTTCCAAAATGCATCAGGCTTGTCTATATGTTCATTTGCAAAGTTCAAACGATGATTTTTGTGGTGAGGACGTAGAAGAGGTTTTCTTCTGATGACTCTTCCATGAAGACCATATTTGTACAAGTATCTCTTTATAGTGGAATAGTGTACCACAACTCCAGTGTCTGCCAGATCTTTCTGGAGGGATCGTGCAGTCAAACGTGGGTTTTGAATTGTTTTTCTCACAATCCTGCGAGCTGTTCTGTCTGATATTTTTCTTGGTCTTCCAGATCTTGCTTTAACTTCCACTGTTCCTGATGACTGCCATTTCTTAATTACATTCCGAACAGAGGATATTGACATCTGAAAACGCTTTGCTATCTTCTTATAGCCTTCTCCAGCTTTGTGAGCGTCAGCTATTTTCAGTTTCAATTTTCTAGACAACTGCTTAGAAGAACCCATGGTGCTGATTGTTGGGGCAAGGTCAGATGAGTCTGGGCATTTAAAACCTTTGAGATTGACATAACCTGGTCTTCCCAGACGATGATTGAGAACAATCCATGACACTGGCAGGTCTCAGCCTGGTAAAGGGGGCCGTGCATGCTATAAATTCTGCAGGGTGCCCAAACTTTTGCAGACGTCATTTTTTTGTTTTCTGTTATTTTGAAAGTGTAAATGATGGAAATAAAATCTAACTTTTGTTGACATATTATAAGAATGTCTAATCTGTAATTTGATGTCTTTTGGAGATTTTTCCATCTTTCCTTGGCTTCTTTATGCACATTAATACAAATTTTTAGCTGGGGTGCCCAAACTTTCGATCCCCACTGTACCCAAGCACTTTAAAAACCCTCTAAAAAGGTTTGAGCGATTTGCCGTACTTTTAGCGTGAATGGGGGCCCTGTACGTCTGTCTTGCAGTAAGATATAATTTGTGAAAAAGCACATATGTAAAATTTGGATAGGTTTATCTTTAAGCAGGAGGTCACCCAAATTTATAACTGGGGCATATGCCAATTTGCTACACCTGCCGACTGCATATAACTTGACTTGATTACGGTTGGCTCTCTTCTCATTGCTGTGGGTATTATCATGACTTGGCATATGCTGCAAGTTAATTGGGCTTATCTCCTGAGCTTTGCTCATCATTGGAGGAGGGAGGGTTCTCTCTGCCTCTAATGTTCTGAAGCTGAGAGGTGGTAGCAAGGGCAGATCAGGGAACTTTAGACCGAGGATACATTTCTCTTGGAGTGTCTGAAAGATAAGTAGCCAACAAGTACTCAAGTTCATGGTGACAGACCGGATACCAGTTCTGAGTTGTCTTCGTCTTGCTTATTCACTAAGAGCAGTAGGTAAGCTTGTGTGTACAGATGCATTTCTGTACACTATGTCCTGTAGCACTCACGATATATGTCCTGTTTTTATTGGCTGGGAGAAATTGCAGGACTCAACAGCAGCTCATGGCAAAGAGAAATGTGCATATGAAAAAGCATTTTATAGACAGGATCTAAAAGTTGTTTTAATTATTTAATTTTAGGGCAGCACAGTGGCTAAATGGTTAGCAGTTCCGTCTGGCAGTACTAGGGTCGTCGGTTCGAATCCCAACCGCGGCACCACCTGCCTGGAGTTTGCATGTTCTCCCTGTGCCTGCGTGGGTTTCCTCCGGGTACTCCGGTTTCCTCCAACACTCCAAAGACATGCTGGTAGGTGAATTGGCTCCTGTCTAAATTGGCTCTAGTATGTGTATGTATGAATGTGAGTTAGGGACCTTAGATTGTACACCCCTTGAGGGTTAGCGACTGATGTACAATATATATATGTGTAAAGCGCTGCGTAAAATGGACGGCGCTATATAAGTACCTGAAATAAATAAATAACATTTTAAGGAGAATACAACAGGAGGAGCTGAAACATGCATAGGTGTGTAGAAAATCCTGAACTCTCGGGTAGCCAGAACAGTTGGGAATTATGACATACCAGCGATTGCAGAGCATTGCTGCTCTTTCTGAGAAATAATTTCATAATTATAATACAGAACTTTCTGGAGCAAAGAAAAAGCAATAAGAAGTGCATATATCCAGATATTGCATATCACTAATCGTGCCCTTTGATGTTTCCATTTATTTTGTAACATTTTTAGTACTTTAATACTTATGTCTTCTCTTCATTCAGAATCCACTGAGTCTGGAAGAACCTCCAACTCAAATAGCTTTGACCAGCTCTCTCCGTGATATGCCTGTTACTCGTGAGTATCAATTTCCTTATAACAGAGTTGTCAATGAATGTGTTGCCAGTCATGATACAGATGACAGTAAACTGTGATTTGTTCATGCAGGGCAGGACAACAAGTTCACTTTAAACTCTGGAAGATATCCCCAAAAAAGGCAGGAATAGGGTAAAGGACTAGTGACCATTACCTATATTATGAAATATATGGTGGGAGATACACATATACTAGGTTCCGCTACACAAAATAAGTGCGGTCCAATAACCAAAATTACCATATTACCAAAAAAAGAATTGTGAACAACATGTTCACCAAAGCGGTTACATACACAGACCATGCGGTAAACCATCACACACAAGGTGTATATAAAGATATCATTTTATTGCATATCAAAAATATAAAAGTAATAATTGTCAATTAGACAAAAAAAATCAATCAATATACAGTATCTATTACCACATTTCAGACAATGTCTGTAACACCAAAAAATAATTATTTTTTGGTGTTACAGACAACGTTGTCTGAAGTGTGATGGATACTGTATAGTGATTGATTTTTTTTTTTTGTTTAATTGGTAATTATTGCTTTTATATTTTTGATACGCAGTAAAATTATATCTTTTATATACACTTTGTGTGTGATGGCTTACCGCACAGTCCATGTATGTAACCACTTTGGTGAACATGTGGTTCACAATTCTTTTTCAGTAATCTAGTGACCATTACTGCCTGTGGTCTCCCTGCAGCTAATTTTTCATCATTACTTACTTACCATGCCTTGTTCTGCATTGTGTCTCTCTATGGAGGCAGCCATCTTGGCAGAAGCAGGGCTTTGCTTTATTGTGTTAGAGCCTCCAGCAAGGAAAGCATAGTGATGACATCACCAAATCTTGTGAGTCCAGGAGTAATAGGCAGCCTTGCCTTAGCTCTCACACTGCAGATGTACAACTATGGGGCTCGATGCACATGAGTACCTAGGCACCCTCACATCCAGGAAGTTCACTGCTACTTTTCAGGAGGCATTTACACAGGACTAAGGACTTTTTCCACACAACCATATACCAGTGCTGGACCCATTAACATGAGAGTGAGTTCTAGGTATATCAGGTATGTTTTCTGCTTCAGTTAGCTGAGCAGAGCTGTGGGGGATTGAAGTGGTAGTAAACTTCGCTTAAAACGAAGCCCTCCAACGGCCAACTGTTACCGCTGACAGTACTTCCATCTTCAACCGGTCTTCCTTCTGGGTTTCCGAGCTCTGACCGTTTGAATGGCCGAGTCAAGATGATGTCATTCCCGCGCTTGCACACGGGAGCCACTCCAGCAGCACAGCTCTCCAAAGGGACACAGCGCGCATTCACTGGTGACGTCACTGGCTTCAGAAGTAGTGAATGAATGGTGCACATTTAGGAGATATTCATTGTATCTACCAGTAAGTTTTATTATACGCTTACCTATAGGTATAAGTGAGCTAGCGGTGTTTACTACTGCTGTAATGGAAAGATGAGTATGTGGTACAGAGGAAGAGTTGTTCTCTTGCTGCTGATAGGAGGGGGGGAGCAGAGTGATAGAGAGATGAGTTCATCAGTCTGCTGTTCCACTTTTCGCCATCCAGTCATAGGTTGGGGAGGTGACATACAAGTATAACTAAACTTTAGAAAAGAAGCCATTCTGCTGCCCTGCCAGACCTGTGTAAATCTCAGAACTGGATAGACAGAAATACAGATCTTTTGACAGGCTCCCATATATGTATTTCTCTGTATTTAGCTGTTTGCCTGAGGTTCAGCTTTAAGGTGAGCAATGAAAACCCAAAATATGCACAGGCTATAAAATATTCTATGCTTTCTTTTTACCAAACCCCTGGAAGATCTTCTAGTTGTTCAAGAAGAGACAGAAAAATAAGAGAATACCTCGTTTTAGTAGGTGAGCAGTGACAGCTCAAAATATGCTGAAAAATATTCTTTGCTTTACTTTTACCAATTCCTTAGAAAATCCTCTAGGCATTCGGGAAGAGACTGAAAAGTGAGATAACCTTTATTTTGACTAGAACTACTAAAATAGGTATTATCTACAATTGCCAGTCATTGGTTTTCTCTAGAATCTTAGTGTTGCATGTTTCCTGATCTTAAGACTGGCGGAGAATCACTTTTTATATCTCACATGATAAAACGTCATTCTAGATACAATGATTTTTCTTTCCCGCTTTGGAACTGGGGTGAACTTCTTGTACAATGAATATTTTTAGAACTAGTAATAGAGGCTTACGGAAGTATTTTTCAAAGCGATGGAATGTTTAAATGTATTATGACTCACAGACATATGAATGTGTAGCTATGGGAACCTTAAATAGCATAAAATTTGTGACTAAGGCCAACGCAAGCTAAATCTGAAATATTCCATTTATGTGCTTTAAATTAAACACAATGCCTTACTGTAATGACTAAGACTTTTATGCAGACTTTACACTTACCGGCCACTTTATTAGGTACACGTGTTCAATTGCTTGGTAACACAACTCGCTAATCGTCCAATCACATGGCTGCAACTCAATGCATTTAGGCATTTAGATGTGTTGAAGATGACTTGCTGAAGTTCAAATCGAGCAGAATGGGGAAGAAAGGGGATTTAAGAGACTTTGAACAGGGCATGGTTGTCGGTGCCAGATGGGCTGGTCTGTGTATTTCAAAAACTGCTGATCTACTGGGATTTTCATGCACAACCATCTCTAGAGTTTACAGAGAATGGTGTGAAAAAGAGAAGATATCCAGTGAGTGGCAGTTGTGTGGACGAAAATGCCTTGTGGATAGGGTCAGAGGAGAATGGGCAGACTGGTTCCAGATGATAGAAAAGCTACAGTAACTCATGTCAATATGGACCAAAATCTCAGAGGAATGTTTCTAACACCTTGTTGAATCTATGCCATGAAGAATTAAGGCAGTCCTGAAGGCAAAAGAGGGTACAACCCAGTATTAGCAAGGTGTACCTAATAAAGTGGCCAGTTAGTGTATGTATGAATAAGGTTTCTATGAAGATATCAAGTGGAAGTGAACTCAGATAGTTTGCTATGCTATAGGGAACCTTGAGAAATGTTAGTTTTATCTAAGCAGTACCTTGAAAAATGTACCTTTTTGTTTGAAATTCCTCCTGAAAACTAGCAGTGCACTATCTGGTATGTGAGAGTGCCTAGGCTCTTCTGTGCATATAGTCTCATAGCTGTATATCTTCTGTGTGAAATGTAAGGCACCGCTGCCTCTCCCTGACCACTTAGAAGATTTGGAGTGGGATCTGGTGACGTCATTGCTGCGCTACTCATTGTTCTCCTTGCTGGAGGCTCTGACTTGAAGCAAAACCCTGCCTCTCAGTAAATAAAATAGTGCAGCGCTAAATAGATGATTCAAATTATAACCACAGGTGGAATAAATAAGCAATAAAATATGAGCGTACTTATAAGTATTAATACATATAGATATAGAAACATATCATGAGTATCAGTCCCTCTTAGGGTGGATGGGTCCTGGGACTTTAGATGTTGATGATCCAGGGGTGTCCAGAGTTCCCCTTAAGGGATAGGTGGGCGCAGCTCACAAGGGTTAACAGGAGGCTCCCTCTCTGGAGGCAATGGGCTGGTGCTAGGCGTCTAAAGGATTAAATGCTCCCCACAGGGGTCAAAATGGAAGAATGCCCATAGTGTAGTATGTTAAGTAAAACATTTATTGGTAGATAAACAGGATGCATCCAAAAGCAAACCATTGAAATTCAATTGGACTGACCGTCCCTGAATAGAGATGGCCGCCGGAGCTCCACGATGCTCCGACGGCGTGACGTCACGGCGTGCGTAGGCTCCTCCTAAGAGCCTCCTGTTTGTTGGTTATGTGTTATAGAAGACACTGGTAGTGATAGCAGAATTCAGGCTTTACTTGTGTGGCTTAAGTTACAAACATACAGAGCACATTGCAGCAGACATATTAACAGCAGACATGTTACAGACTCATTACTTCCTGAAGAGATGATAGAGAAGAGGAAAGAAGCAGCAAGTTTTACACATACACAACTAGTAACATTTAGTGTATAGTGCCATCTACTGGTCAAGTGATATTACCACAGAATACTGTATATAGTACATTATAGTACATGCTGTTGCATTCCCAACACTGTTAACCCTTGTGAGCTGCACCCACCTATCCCTTAAGGGGAACTCTGGACACCCCTGGATCATCAACATCTAAAGTCCCAGGACCCATCCACCCTAAGAGGGAGCCCTTGTTTCTACCTCCTGGTCCAGATGATTACCTTAATGACATCAGGATAATATATTTAAACGTGCATTACTATTGCGTGTCCGGTGAGTGCGCATTTCTTCCGCTATCACAAGCACCATTTGAAGCTTTGGGGACTTTAAGAGCACTAATTATTCACCATTCCGGATTACTTTGCCCAATGTTACTTTATATTGTTCAGGATTGATACTCATCATATGTTTCTATATCTATATATATTAATACTTATAAGTACACTCATATTTTATTGCTTATTTATTCCACCTGTGGTTATAATTTTAATCATCTATTTAGCGCTGCACTATTTTATTTACTGATTTCATAAAGGTTTTGTTGGTTACCTTGAGTGCACAGCTGCTGACGGGTCAGCGCTCGCTTTTTACACTTTTATAAAACCCTGCCTCTACCAAGTTGGCCTCCCGCACACAGCGAATGCAAAACAAGGCATGGTAGGTCTGTAATTGGGAAAAATCAGCTGCTGGGAAGCTACAGGCAATACTGATGACTAGTACTTTGCTCTTTGCTTGCCTTTTTGGCACAGCTTCCATATTTCAGTTCTCCCCTCTTTAACCACTTGTCTACCAGGGTCCTTTATAAACATCCTGATATTCAAGGGATTAAAACAAGCTAAGCACTACTGAGGATGCTGATTTTTACAGCCAACTCTGTGCTGTCAAGTAAAAGTGATCTGACTTTAACAGGACTCAGAAGGTGCCAACCCCAAGTCTGCTTGATTAACTGCAGTAGAGGGCAGGGAGACCTTGGGGGTCTGATAAACTGCTAATGTCCCCATAAAGAGGACCTGTCACCTGCCCATGCTATCATATAGAGGACCTGTCAGTTTCCTTGTGATTGCAAAACAGGTAAACTAAAAAAAGTATATAAATAAAGTGTTTAACACCTTCCCGCCCGGTCTATAGCACATTGATGGCCCGGTGGGACGCTCCTCCTTCCATATGATTCCTGTCAGAAGATGTCGCTCAGTGGTGCGATCTGTCCACGGGACACAACTGATGACAGATCACAACATTGGCCTGTTGCCAGTATCATGTGACCAATCACAGCAGATCACATGACAATTGTAGATCATAGATGGCTTCCTTTCATGCCATCCATTGTTTACAATTGTGTTCTTAGCTGTGACTGGTCAGAGTGGTCACATAGTACAGACTGGGCCAATCACAGCCCATCTGTCCCATGTGATATTCTTTGCCCAATCACAGCTAATCACAACAAAAGACTGAATGAATCAGTTTCATTCTGTAACAATGGTTGCTAATATCAACAAAATACATTGGTATTAGCAATCATAATGTGTCAAAAAAAAATCCTGATCACTTGCCCAGAGTAGTTCAATGTTACTATGGTAACATTGTATTGCTCTGGTCACAGCGTGTTGAAAAAATAAATTGTAAAAAAAAGAAAAAAATGTAATAGAAAAAAATTAAATAAGTTATTATTTATTTATTTTTACATGCTGTCACAAGTCAGTGTCCCTGATCACTGCCACACCAGCTACATGATAATGCTGTACTGGACTGGTCACAATAGGTAAAAAAAAAAAAGTGAATTTTTTTTTTCTTCTTCATTTTCCAAAAAATTACAACTTCAAAAAACCCATGATGCCTCTTACTAAATACCTTGGACTGTCTGTTTTCCAAAGATGGGTCATTTGGGGCGTATTTGTCATATCCTAGCGTTTTCGGGCCTCAAGAAATGAGATTGGCCGTCAGTACATCAGGAGTAATCGATAATCAGATATATACCATGGTTTGTGGACTCTACAACTTTCCTACAGACTAAATAATATACACTAATTTGGGGTATTTTCACCAAAGAAATGTAGCAGAATACATTTTGACCTAAATGTGTGAAGAAACATTATTTATTTGCAAACTTTTATAACAGAAACAAAGAAAAACTTGTTTTTAGAAAAAAGTTTTGACTTTTTTTTTGGTTATTTAGCAAAAAATTAAAAAACTCAGTGTTGATTAAATACTACCAAAAGGAAGCTCTATTTGTGTGAAAAAAATGCTAAAAATATTTTTTGGGTACCCAGTGTTGCATGACCGTGCAATTGTCATTAAAATTGCACCAACACTGAAAGATGAAAATTGGCCTGGGTAGTAAGGAGGTAAAAGTGCCTGGTATTGAAGTGGCTAAAAAATGAATTATAGTAAAATTAATTTTGAAAAAAAAGCACCCATGCATACTCAAATACAAGCATGAGAATAGTTCTCAAACGTGATGGTATCACTGTGACTTCTAGGGTCATAATTTAGGGTTAACTTTAAAATGCTAACATGTAAAAGCCTTTCAAGCATCGACTATGGACCATTTCAGGTACCATAGTTTTCCAGTTTTCATGCACAATTTTAAGACCTGACATGTTTTATATCTTATTTGCTCAATCAACCCCATCTTTTATATTTTACCAAAAATTGGGTATTATATTGCATTTTGTGTGCAGTAAAATTAGTTTTCATGTATTTTTTTTGTTGAAAATATGCATTTGATAAACAGTTGTGCAAATATCATGCAAGATAAAAAAAAAACTGCAACTTCCACCATATACTCTCCAGGGCCTCTGCTTTCAGAAAATATATAATTGTTTGGGGTTTTTTAAGTAATTTTCTAGCAAAAATGTAAATAGTTCCCAAGTAGAAAAGTGATTAAGCCCCCTGGCGGTATTCCCAAGTGTAGCTCGGGGTAAAGTTTCAGCGCCACAAGCGGTAACCCTGATCCTACACTCAGGAATACCCTGCAGTGCTGCTCCGGGATCTGTTCTTCACTTACCTTGTCCTGCGCTCCCGTGATGTCCCCCCTGCAGTGTCCCCAGCAATGTCCTCCGGCCGATGCCGGCATCTGTCTTCCGGGTTCTGTTCCCTGCGACGTCGGGACGTACTGGGGACGGAACTTGCGGGAAATTTGAAAATTTTAAAAGTGACATTCACTAAATTCACTAAAATCACATAGTAAAACATTACTGTATCAAAGCATTTCACAGACATTTTGTCCCGAGTGCTTTGTCCTGTGCCCTGCCTGCATTTTTACTGTTCTTTCTGCTTGGAAACTGAGAAAAGTCCATGGCGTCCAAAAAGCGTTCTTTTCGGTCAAAAGCGGTTTTAGACCAGCTAGAGAACAGCGATAGTAAATCAGAACCACTTGCAGAATTGAGTGATAATGATTCGTGGGGGAAATTCGTCATCAGACACTGAAAACGATTTTGCGACTTTGCTCAGTGATGTGCGAACTTGGTGCTCTATTTCAAATTTCAGTGTTTTGGTTTGATTACATTATTGAATTAAATTTATTATTATATTATTATTTTTTTATGATTATTTATTAAATTATAATTTATGATTTCGTGTTTCAAATTTTAAGATACCCGGAATGTTTACTAGACTCTTGTTCGGACAGATTTCAGTGTGTTATTCCTAAAAATTACAGCCTACAATAAAAAAAAACGAAATATTTCCATGCAAAAAAAAGTACCGCTTTGAGCACAGAAATATGGACGTAATTAGACCTCTAGGGAGGTTAAGGAATTTGTAGGGAACTTTTTATACAAGACCCTAAATATTTATCCAGTGAAGTTTTCTGTCGTCCCTATTAGTTCATGAAAAACATTTTTAAAAAGTGCTCTATGTTTAGAGTTAGGTGATTCATGAAATTTTACTGCGGTAAATTGCATGAGGTTTACAGCAGCAAACTTAAGTAACCGTTAAAAAAAATAAAATGCAACTTTTTTCTTTGTGGAACTCACATTGCTGAACAATTCAGCCTTTTAAAAGGAAGGCCAAGCCTAGACATTCTTGCAAGGTGTTATTTGTTATTACATCCTTATAAAAAGATTAGTGTGCAAATCCTCGGTGACAGTTTTGTGTTGTGTTCTGTTGTCTTTTCTCATCAGTCCTTTTCAAATATATTTTTTTATTCTTTATGTTGAACGTATACACATTATGTCAAGAATATGTGTTGTTTGCATTCGTGACAATATTTTTGGGATCCTGTCTGTCATTTGGGGATTATTATGTGATATAATATTGAGAGCTTGTTTCCCTGGTGGTTAATCTACAAACAACAATAATATGCAATTATAAAAGAACACGTAAGCATGCTTGTTATAGTCATAACAGTTACTTTAAATTAAAGCAGGGATGTTGAATTCCTATCGCCTGACTTCTGTGACATGTGATTCCAGGCGCCGGGCAGGTAGATTTTTTCTATCTTTAGCCCTGCTCCCCCCGCCCGTTGACTCCTGGGCTCCGCTTGCCCATCTGCGGGCCCGGGATCAGGTCTCCGCCATCGGCTAGAGGGGAGGGAGGAGAGCGGACACATCCGCTTCCCTCCCCTTTTTGTCCTGACCCGGAAGTGACATTTTGATGTCACTTCCGTGTCCCCGTTGAGAGATTCTTGGCCATGGAGTAATTTATTGCTTTTTTTGTGCCCTAAAATTAACCTACTATTTTTTGCTGATATTTTGCGGTAATATTATGAAACATAAAAAATTGGAACTACCACTATTTTATTCTCTAGGGCATTTGCTTTCAGAAAATATAATGTTCGGGTGTTTTGTGTAATCTTCAGGCCTAAAATTAATTTTTTAAACGTGCAGAAAACGCAAAAACGGCTCTGGCTGCAAAAGGGACAAAGTATAAGCTGGACACTCCCCTTTCCCGAGGAGCAGCCAATCGGTGCTCATTACACTGCAAGGTCTCTCCCCCCCTGGGTGCGGTGCTGGAGACAGGCAGGGAGGGGAGGAGGGGATAACAGCGCAATGTTAAAATTATTTTTTTTTGTTTTATCTGGACAAGTAGATTCTCATGAAGTAGATTGGGACACCAATTTAGTCCCTGGACAAGTGTTTTTTTTTTTTAATTTCCACACCCCTGTTTAACCACTTGCCTACCGGGCACTTATACCCCCTTCCTTACCAGGCCAATTTTCAGCTTTCAGCACTGTCGCACATTGAATGACAATTGCGCAGTCATGCAACATTGTACCCATATGAAATTTTTATAATTTTTTTCTCACACATAGAGCTTTCTTTTGGTGGTATTTACTCGCCGCTATGTGTTTTTACTTTTTGCGCTATAAACGGAAAAAGAGCAAAAAATTTGAAAAAAAAGGTTCTTTGTTTCTATTATAAAATTTTGCAAACAGGTAATTTTTCTCCTTCACTGATGTGCGTTGATGAGGCTGCACTGATAGGCAGCACTGAAGGTCACTGATAGGTGGCACTGATAGGCAGCACTAATGAGGTGGCACTGATAGGCAGCACTAATGAGGTGGCACTAATGATGGGTACTGATAGTTGGCACTGATAGGTGACACTGACTGGCGGCACTGCTGGGCACTGACTGGTGCAACTGCTGGACACTGACTGGCAGCACTGCTGGGCACAGACTGGCAACACTGCTGGGCTGCACTGATGGGTGGCACTGCTGGACGGCACTGATGGGCACAGGTGGGTGACACAGGTGGATGGCACTGCTGGGCACAGGTGGGCGTAACTGGTGGGTGGCATGCTGGGCACCGATCATCAGGGCACTGATGATCGGTGCTGACCCCTGCTCTGACAACTGCTGCTTCTCAGCAGTACTTTCCTCACGCTCTGACAGCGTGAGGAAAGTGCAGCCGAGAACCGGCAATTGCATTTCCCTGTGATCAGCGTGTCATTTGACACGGCTGATCACGTGGTAAAAGGCCGCTGTGATTGGCCTTTTACCACATCATGTGATCAGCTGTGTCCGTAGGACACAGTGATCATGGAGATCGCTGGGTGTGCGCCCCTGGGGGCGCGCAGGAGAGCACGTTCTGGGAGGACGTCATATGACGCCCTCCCAGAGCTGGCTGGCCGCATTGCAGCCGTCATTCGGCTATCTGCGGTTGACACTAGTTAAATGATCCCTTCTAGTGACACTAAACTCTGGTGTAAAAAAAAAAGTCTATTCAAGTATTTATTCCCAACTCATAAAAGTCCCTTCTGTTGTTCTGGACCTACAAATTTTCAAATTCTTTTTATCTTTTTTTTTTTTTTTCTGTAATCCAACTACACTATATTGCCAAAAGTATTGGAATACCCCTCCAAATCATTGGATTCAGGTGTTCCAATCACCTCCATGGCCACAGGTGTATAAAATCAATCACCCAGGCATGCAGACTGCTTCTACAAACATTTGTGAAAGAATGGGTCACTCTCAGGAGCTCAGTGAATTTAAGCGTGGTACCTGCTGTACATGCTGAAGCACAGTGCGCAGAGGTCGCCAACTGTCTGCAGAGTCAATAGTTGAAGACCTCCAAACTTGGTGTGGCCTTCAGATTAGCACAACAATAGTGTGTAGAGAGCTTCATGGAATGGATTTCCATAGCCGAGAAACTGCATCCAAGACTTACATCACCAAGTGTAAAGCACGCCGCCACTGATGGACGTGTCTGGGTTTGACGGTTGCCAGGAGAACAGTTTTTGCCTGACTGAATTGTGTCAAGTGTAAAATTTGGTGGAGGGGGGATTATGGTGTGGGGTTGTTTTTCATGAATGTGCACCAGTTCAAAAAGCAAAGTCCATAAAGACATGGATGAGCGAGTTTGGGGTGGAGGAACTTGACTGGCCTGTACAGAGTCCTGACCTCAACCTGACCTAAAGGATAGACTTTAAAGCCTAATGCCAGGCTTGGTAGCCACCGCTTCCCTCCTCACACACCTTCACCTCCAACGCCATTGCAACTTGTATATTAGTTTATTTATTTAATACTTGAATTTCTGTGATGTCTCCTGACCAGGTGCCTGCTGACACACAGGGCCCTCTTCCTCTTCAGTCCTCTTCTGGTAGTAGATGGTACTGGTTAATGCAGAGAGTGATGCTGACATGATGACACCAGCACCGCTCTCTGCACCAATATACTGTTAATACAAAGTGCCCTGCTCATTGGGCTGGGGTGTGACACACTGCACTCAGTCCTTTGTCAGTTTTTCAGATGTCAGGAAACCCAGAAGATTAAGAATATAATGTGGTAAAGAGGTTATTCAAGGCACAGCTCCAGATTTAAGGAGAGTATTGCAGCCAATTTTTTACTTTAAAACCTCCAGCGGGATATTAAAAAAAAAAAAAAAAGCAGTAGCCAGAGCTTGGCTTTAAGGTAAAACCTCAATGTACAGTTGTGGCCAAAATTATTCAACCCCCAATGCTGTAAAGGGGTTTAGGGACTATAGTGTACATTTGGAATTGTATTCAGAATCAAATCCTACAAGGACGTTGTAACTACCCAAATGCAACTAAAATGACATCAATTGTTTATGTAATACAGTAGTAAATGGTTCTTATGTGGTTTCTTCATTGCCACAATTATTCAACCCCTTAAAGACTACCACTCTGAAGAACAGAGGTTCATACAGGTGCTTTCCATCAGGTATTGAAAACACCTGTGGATGTCACCGAGCAGCAATCAAGCATAATAAGCACCAATTAGGCAGCTTTAAAATGACTGTGATACTCAGCTCCTTCTAGACATTTACTGGTGTGGTTACAAACATGGTGAAGGCAAGAGAATGGTCCAGGAAGACAAGAGAAGAGGTGATTTCTCTTCACAGGAAGGGCAATGGCTATAAGAAGATTGCAAAGATGTTAAACATACCAAAAGACACCTTAGGAAGCATCATTCGCAAATTCAAGGCAAAGGGCACTGTTGAAACGCTACCTGGTCGTGGCAGAAAGAAGATGCTGACTTCGACTGCTGTGCGCTACCTGAAGCGTAGAGTGGAGAGAAGTCCCCGTGTGACTGCTGAGGAACTGAGAAAAGATTTGTCAGATGTGGGTACAGAAGTTTCAGCCCAGACAATAAGACGCACACTGCGTAATGAAGGCCTCCGTGCCAGAACTCCCAGGCGTACCCCCTTGCTGTCTCCAAAGAATAAGAAGAGTCGACTGCAGTATGCCAAAAGCCATGTGGACAAACCACAAAAGTTGTGGGATAGTGTTCTGTGGACTGATGAAACAAAATTAGAACTGTTTGGGCCCATGGATCAACGCTATGTTTGGAGGAGGAAGAACAAGGCCTATGATGAAAAGAACACCTTGCCTACTGTGAAGCATGGTGGAGGGTCAATCATGCTTTGGGGCTGTTTTGCTTCTGCAGGTACAGGGAAGCTTCAGCGTGTGCAAGGTACCATGAATTCTCTTCAGTACCAGGAGATATTGGATGGAAACGTGATGCAGTCCGTCACACACCTGAGGCTTGGGAGACGTTGGACCTTTCAACAGGACAATGATCCCAAGCATACCTCCAAGTCCACTAGAGCATGGTTGCAGAGGAAAGGCTGGAACATTTTGGAGTGGCCATCGCAGTCACCAGACTTAAATCCGATTGAGAACCTCTGGTGGGACTTAAAGAAAGCAGTTGCAGTGCGCAAGCCTAAGAATGTGACTGAACTGGAGGCCTTTGCCCATGAAGAATGGGCGAAGATACCCGTAGATCGCTGCAAGACACTTGTGTCAAGCTATGCTTCACGTTTAAAAGCTGTTATAACTGTAAAAGGATGCTGTACTAAGTACTAAGATTGAATGTCACTTGGGGGTTGAATAAAACTGATAATGCTGTGAGCACAGAAAAGACATTTGTGGTTATTTCATTATAACTGTTATGTTATATTTGTCTGACCTACAAGTGCCTCTTTAATGTAAATGTAAGCAAGATGACTGAATGATCAAAAGCAATGTCAAACTGGCCAAAACACTCAATTTCAGTGGGGGTTGAATAATTTTGGCCACAACTGTATTTGCCCTTTAATAATTTACTGAACTTTCCTTTAGTTGCATTTTAATATGACCTTTGTTTGTCTTTTGCTAGCTGCTTGCGAAGAAGAGCGTGTGGATGAAGCAGGTTTGCTGTTTTCTGATTCAAGCTACTGGACAAAATATTTAATACCAGATGAAGAATCTGAGCACCATGTTCCAGCTCCGCCGACTTCCTGTAACCAGGAATTCACTTCCCAATCTCGAGAGCAGCCCAGAAAAGAGATCCTCTTTCACCCATGCAAGGGTAAAGGCATTTCACCAACTCTGATGGAGCCCAGAGAAGGGATCCTGCTTGACCTATGCCAGAGTAAAGGCACTCCACCTCCGGAGTTGCCCAGAAAAGGGATCCTGCTTAACCAATGCAAGGAAGAAAGCACTCCACCACCTCAGGAGGAGCCCAGAGAAGAGATCCTGCTTGACCTATGCCAGGGAGAAGGCACTCCACCACCTCAGGAAGAGCCCAGAGAGGAGGTTGTGCTTAACCTATGCCAGGTAGGCACTGCACCACCTCAGAAGGAGCCCATAGAAGATATCCTGCTTGACCTATGCCAAGGTGAAGGCACTTCACCACCTCAGGGGATGCCCAAAGAAGAGATCCTGCTCGACTCATGCCAAGGTGAAAGTACTCCACCACCTCGGGAACTGCCCAAAGAAGATATCATGCTTGACATATGCCAGGGTGGAAGCATTACACCACTTCAGGAGCTGCCCAGAGAAGAGATCCTGCTTGACCTATGCCAGGGTGAAGGCACACATCCTGTATGCCAGGGATGTCAGGGCAAGGAGCATGGAAGCAAAGTAATACCATCAGAGACTGCAAGTGAGGCATTACATTCTAAACCGCAGCAAGATACTCCAACAATTGTCATAGAGCATTTCGATGATGTGTCCACAGATTTAGAGACTTCTGGGTAAGCTATGTAACATTGGAGTAGTGCATATAACTGATATGGCAGAGTGTAGTTATTCAACATTATTATAAGCATGTAGAAGATGATTTGTCACCCTGTCTTCTATGAGGGAGTGATACTTTTATGATGTAGCTCATATGAATCGTCAAAGGCATAGATATACTTAAAGGATAAGTTCACCTTTAAAAAAAAAAAAAAAAAACATTTTGTTGCAGGTAAGAAAATGTGCATTTATTGTTTTGGTTTTTTTTTTTCTAAAGGGCCTGCGGAGTATTGCACTTGTGATCAGTAGATCGCAGGTGCAAGCTCAGGCTCCTGCAGACTTTCTGTATAGCTATCTTCCCCTATCTCTTATGGGCAGGTAGAATCAACAGACTACTAAAGGGCTCACCAGAGAACTACATGCCGTCAACCACATTGGCTGACAGTACTTGTATGCATTCATTAACAGGAAACTGAATGAATGATGCTGCCGTGTCAGCAGAGCCCTGCACTGTCTCATTATTTTCAAATTGTGACAGTGGGTGTGGGGAGAAGATCCCCTGCCAACTGTCATAGGGAGGGGGGATGAGAGGGAAGAGGCTGCAGGAGCAAGAACATGTTACATTACCCACCCTAAAAACAGGTAAAACATGTAATATGTTCTAAAGGTGAACTCCTCTTTTCAATTTCAATACATTTTTATTTAAATAAATTTAAAAAAGATACCTCTATTATGTGTACTGATAAAAAGACAAGGTCAGTGACTTGTAAGTCACATACATGAATACATGAACCGTGGTAGACAACAAAACATTCGAGGTGAAATCATCTTTTAGTGGAAAGCTGATCTCCAAACAGATAAACAACCACCAACAGTAATCATTTCATTTATTTAATAAATGTAACTACTGTAAGTACTAAGTGCCAGTTTAGCTCTGTAACATGTGCTGACATAGAGCATGCTGATAGGAGGAGAAAGCAGATAGAACACTAAATCAGTGTGCTGCTTCAATGTCCGAACTCTCCTGTCACAGTGGAATCCCAATGGGTTCTAACAAGCAAAGCTTCAACAATTCCAGGTAATTATAAACCTGTCTCTGTTAGTACGGTCAAAGGAGCACATCACAGCTGCAAAGTTTTGCGTCAGTTCATATGTGAACATCATGCTGATGAAAAGACTTGAGGTGTCCTAAAGCTGGAAACTGTACTCTGTTCAATCAAAAAATTTACTTTTCTTGCTTTGAACAGTAAGAAACAGAGAAAAACTTTACGACTACACTGAGAGGGACAGAGACAAGCCTTGAACCATAGTGAAAGCTGGGAAACCCCCATATCCTAGGCCTATGTGGGGTTGTTAATTTTGCACTGCTTTCTGTGAAATTGTTACTGATTTTCTCTTGGCAGTTCTGAGGAAGCGACCTATGTGGAAGCTGTGACCAATGCGCAGGATGTGGATGCAGCTCGGTGTTTGGCATCAAAGCTCTTCCACCTGGATGGCTTTGACAGATCTCAAGTTGCTCCTTATCTTCAGAAAAAGTAAGTATAAGCGAGCCAGCAAAAAGTACATGTCTCCCAATTTGTCTTACTATATCCTTCTCAGCATAATGACTTGTGTTCACAGGCTTTGTTGTGAAACTGTGGCTTTTACATTTGAATTCAGCTCTGCTTAGAGGCTTGCAGTCAAGTGCAAATAGCTGTATTTGTCTGCTTTGCCTGCAATGCAAACACAATGCATAACAGGGAAAACTGTCATTTTTTATTCTTTTTTTCTTTTTTTTTTTACAATATAAGTGATCACACAACATCTGTTCTCAGCTGCATAAGAGGTGTGGGTGGAGACTGGAGGGGGTGGTTGCATGTCATGAACATGTTCCATGCCTAGCATGGTCAGTTTGAAATAGGAAAGCAGGGGGACTGACAGGAACATCAGGGATCTTACACAAAGGAAGCATTATAGAGAACAGGATACTTTTTAATTCAAGTACAACAGACACATATCAGGACTGTGAAATTAACTTAACAAACACCTTAAATCTCCCCTACATCCTCTATATTTGACAGGTGTCAGGCATATTGGAAAGCAAGGGGTAATCCCTGCAATAGCTAAATAGACAACTCTGAAAGCACATTTGGTAGAAGAGGGAGGAAGGTTTAGAACCTGTGAGGCTTTTATTGTTGTCTCTTTCCCTTTTATATGGATGTAACATTGAACCAGGCACACTCCATACACTATAATGACTCAGGATGGAGGGGTGCTGAAGTGACAACAGTTGGCACCATATTAATACAGTCCAACATAAAGAGCTTATTACCGGCACAAAAAGGAGCGATGTTTCAGACCCTTATAAGAACCCCATACATCAGGCAATAGTGATGAGATAGTTTTCCCCTCACTTCTTGTCTAGGGGTCAGGTGTCAGATAGAACAGGAAGAAAATGTATCCTTCTCTACAGGATACATTCAAAGCCTGGCGACAGAAGGTAGGATCATAGCCAGCATAGAGTTGATAATACCAGATGACTGCTTTGGGACTTGAAATATAACTAAGGGCAAAACTTTTATTTTTTTTTTTATTTTGGATAGAGTGGAGAGGGATTAGGGATTGTCAATTTTTATTGCTGTGTCTGCCCCCACTAGGCAGATTCAGCCTATTTGTTGTCTTGCTTAACATTATCATGAAAGTGAAAGTAAAAGAAAATACCAGATTTTTAAACAAATTGATTGTTATTAAACTTCTGCGCTTATACCTATACTTAGTAGCCAGCTCACACTATCCTATGTTTCACATATATACTGCTCAAAAAAAATTTAAGGAACACTTTTTAATCAGAGTATAGCATGAAGTCAGTTAAACTTCTGGGATATTATTCTGGTCAGTTAAGTAGCAGAGGGGGTTGTTAATCTGTTTCATCTGCTTGGGTGTTAATGAAATTTGAATACAGGTGTACTAGATGGGCAACAATGAGACGATCCCCAAAACAGGAACGGTTTTACAGGTGGAGGCCACCAACTCCCAGCACAGTCTCAAGAGCATGGAGGAGATTCCAGGAGATGGGTAGTTACTCTAGGAGCGCTGGACAGGGCCGTAGAAGGTCCTTAACCCATCAGCAGGACCTGTATCTGTTCCTTTGTGCAAGGAGGAACAGGTTGAGCACTGCCAGAGCCCTACAAAATGCCCTCCAGCAGGCCATTGGCGTGAATGTCTCTGACCAAACAATCAAAAACAGACTTCCCGAGGGTGGCCTGAGGGTCCGACATCCACTAGTGGGCCCTGTGCTCACTGCCTAGCACAATAGAGCTCAATTGGCATTTGCCATTGAACACCAGAATTGACAGGTCTGCCACTGGTGCCCTGTGCTTTTCACAGATGAGAGCAGATTCACCCTGAGCACATGTGACAGACGTGAAAGTGTCTGGAGAAGCCGTAGAGAATGTTATGCTGCCTGTAAAATTGTTCAGCATGACCGTTTTGGTAGTGGGTCAGTGATAGTCTAGGGAGGCATAGCCATGGAGGGACTAACACGGAGCACTATTCAATCCATCATCAAAAAATGAAGAGTATGGCACAAATGCAAACCTACCAAGACATGGCCGTCCACCTAAACTGACAGGCCGGGCAAGGAGAGCATTAATCAGAGAAGCAGCCAAGAGGACCATGGCAACTCTGGAGGAGCCACAGCTCAGGTGGGAGAATCTGTCCACAGGATAACTATTACTCGTGCATGCCAGAATCTGGCCTTTATGAAAGAGGGTCAAAAAGAAAGCCATTGTGGAAAGAAAGCCATGAGAAGTCCCACTTGCAGTTTGAGAAGCCATGTGGGGGACACAGTAAACATGTGGAAGAAGGTGCTCTGATCAGATGAGACCAAAATTGAACTTTTTGACCTAAAAGCAAAACGCTATGTGTGTTGGAAAACTAACACTGCACATCACCCTGAATACACCATCCCCATCGTGAAACATTGTGACAGCATCATGTTGTGGGGATGTTTTTCTTCAGCAGGGACAGGGAAGCTGGTCAGAGTTGATGGATAAATGGATGTTGGAGACTCCTGTTGAGACTGGGGCAGACCCTGATCATACAGCCTACAATACATACTACAATGGAATGGTTTAGAGCAAAGCATATTCATGTGTTAGAATGGCCCAGTCAAAGTCCAGACCTAAATCCAATTGAGAATTTGTAGCAAGATTTGAATATTGCTGTTCACAGACGCCCTCCATTCAATCTGACAGAGCTTGAGCTATTTTGCAAAGAAGAATGGGCAAAAATTTACTCTCTAGATGTGCAAAGCTGGTAGAGACATCCCCAAAAAGACTTGCAGCTGTAATTGCAGCAAAAGGTGGTTCGAAAGGGGGGCTGAATACAAATGCATGCCACACTTTTCAGATATTTATTTTTCTAACATTTTTAAAACTATTTATCATTTTCCTTCCACTTCACAATTATGTGCTACTTTGTGTTGGTCTTTCACATAAACGCCCAATAAAATACATTTACGTTTTTGGTTGTAACATGACAAACAATGGAAAATTTCAAGGGGTATGAATACTTTTTCAAGTCACTGTATACATATATGTACACTGTATTGCCACTAGTATTGGGACGCCTGCCTTTACACGCACATGAACTTTAATGGCATCCCAATCTTAGTCCGTAGGGTTCAATATTGAGTTGGCCCACCCTTTCCAACTATAACAGCTTCAACTCTTCTGTGAAGGCTGCCCACATCTGTGATGTCAGACACTGATGTCTGATGAGAAGGCCTGGCTCGCAGACTCCGCTGTAAATCATCCCAAAGGTTCTATTGGGTTGAGATCAGGACTCTGTGATGGCCAGTCAAGTCCCTACACCCCAAACTCGCTCGTCCATGTCTTTACGGACCTTGCTTTGTGCACTGGTGCGCAGTCATGTTGGAACTGGAAGGGGCCCCAAACTGTTCCCACAAAGTTGGGAGCATGGTATTGTCCAAAATGTCTTGATATGCCGACGCCTTAAGAGTTTACTTCACTGGAACTAAGGGGCCAAGCCCAACCCCTGAAAAACAACCCCACACCATAATCTCCCCTCCACCAAAATTTACACTTGGCACAATGCAGTCAGGCAAGTACCGTTGTCCTGGCAATCGTCAGACCCAGCTACATCCATCGGATTGCCTGACAGAGACGCATGATTTGTTACTCCAGAGAACACGTCTCTGCTGCTGTAGAGTCCAGTGGCGGCGTGCTTTACACCACGGCATCCGACGCTTTGCTTTGCACTTGGTGATGTAAGGCTTGGATGCAGCTGCTCGGCCATGGAAACCCATTCCATGAAGCTCTCTACACAATGTTGTGCTAATCTGAAGGCCACACAAAGATTGGAGGTCTTTAGTTATTGACTCTGCAGACAGTTGGCGACCTCTGCGCACTGTGCGCTTCAGTATTTGCTGACCCTGTTCTGTCATTTTCCATGGCCTACCACTTTGTGGCTGAGTTGCTGTTGTTTCCAGTTGCTTCTACTTTGTTATAATACCACTAACAGTTGACTGTGGAATATTTAGTAGGAAGGAAATTTCACAGATGGACTTATTGCACAGGTGGCAACCTATCACAGTACCATGTTTGAATTCACTGAGCTCCTGAGAGCGACCCATTCTTTCACAAATGTTTGAAGAAGCAGTCTGCATGCCTAGGTGCTTGATTGTATACGAGAAAAGGAGAGAAGCGCCTCTAAGTGCAATAAGTCTTTTAATTCAAGTTTAAATGTAGAAACACTCACATGTGTGAAGTAATCATAAGCTTAAAAACTGTGGTTAACAATAGTTAACGGTGGGGTGGTAACCCAGGTGAAGAGCCGTCATCTTACTGCGATGTGGGGAGGTCAGCGCTCGGCTGGAACAGCGTGGTGGCTGGAGGGGAACAGCGGTGAGGCCGGCCGGTGTGCACGTCCTCCCTCAGAGCTGGATGGAACGCCCGCTGGAACGTAGCGGCGGCGTGGCCGCGATGACGTCAGATCCCAGGGTGCACTGCGACGCGTTTCGGAGCATGCACTGGTCGTGGAAGGCGTAAGTGCGCTCCTTTTTCACATCTACAGAAGTTGCTACAGCTTATTTGGAAGCCTTGCCCTCAGTGCCACACGGAATCCTACGCTCTTCATACAGTAGCCACTAATACCACGATCACCCCATACTACCATTTCCCAGGACTTTGCAGTGTTTGCGCTGTTACAACCCTTCCTCATTTTTGCTTGATTGTATACACCTGTGGCTATAAAGTTGCTTGGAACACTTGAATCCAATGATTTTGAGGGGTGTCCCAATACTTTTGGCAATATAGTGTGTGTGTGTGTGTGTGTGTGTGTGTGTTTTTTTTTTTTTTATATACACACACACAGATAAATGGCTCATAGCATTGTTTATTTTGTTATTCACTGCAGTGGGTGTCAATACAGTATACTACATCTCAACATGCTGTCCTAAAAAAATACAGAACAACCTGCTTGTTTTCAGCACACACCACTGCAGCACAGTCATGTGAACTGAACTAATAGAACATAAAGCAACTTGCCTTGTACAGTATATGTGTTGGTAGTGCACTGGACAGCCCAGCACATATGGTGTGACACCGTAAACACAAAATGTTTTATCTATCATCTGTACACTAAAGTAAAGAAAAAGTTTGCACATTAGGTGTGCTGACTTCTGTCACCGATGGAACTCTACTTTTCTATTTTTTTCTTACGTTCTTTAATTGTGGATTCTGAATGTATACATCTACACAAAGGACCAGGTTGATATCTTATAAGTTTACTGATAGTTCCTTATGTTTGCCTGCGTGATGCTCTGCACAATTTCATTAGTATAATGTTAACTTTCTCTTATTTCTTTACTTCCTATTCATTAAAAGGAACATATTACAAAACCACGATCAGTTTTGCAAATGACATACTGTAGGTTGCTGTGAAAATGTGGTTAAACCAATGTCTGTGGTTTTCCTAAAGTATTATAGTTCACAGCATAAAGAGCTGGAAACCTAACCTGAAAGCAGCTATTAAAGCTGTTCATTGAAAGCACTGTTTTTGATCCGTCTGGACTTCTGTGAAATGGTAATGAGCTCCACTAAGAGTTTGGGGTTATTGTTATCGCACAGAAAAATGCTAGAACCTAATTTCCAAATTATCCTGATTATATGTGCTTGTTGAGAATCCTAGCGTATGTCAATGTTGCAATGATTCACTAGACACTGGGAAGAGGTCTTCCTGCTTATATTAATGAAAAAACCTAGCCGTCTATACTCCAAAAAACCAACGCCTTACTTTCAGGAACA
This sequence comes from Staurois parvus, assembly GCF_062004578.1. Taxonomy (NCBI): domain Eukaryota; kingdom Metazoa; phylum Chordata; class Amphibia; order Anura; family Ranidae; genus Staurois; species Staurois parvus. Next base: position 402,319 of record NW_028318072.1, read on the forward strand.
AAGCAGTCTTCAAAACTGTCCTGTATACTCAGAGAGCAGGTCTCTGGCTTCCTCCCAATAAGTACAGATCAGTGAGGCAGTAGAACTTAGTATTATGGGACCTTATTAGCCTACTAAAGTATCATTTGCATGTGAGCTCCACACACTATTATTTTTAGTTTTAGGTGGTTTTAAGAATGTGTTCAGGGTGTCCTATGTATCTGCATTTAGTGGCTCTGGGTTGTCATGTGTTGTGTAACAAGCTGAGTTTAGCCTTTTTAGTCTTGAACACTCCTACTGGTTTTTTTTTAATATTCATTATTTTGCTTGACTTCTTTTTGTAGCAATGATTTTAGTGCCATGGTGGCTGAGGAATACCTTGCTCTCTTTGACTTCAAAGGGAAGACCCTGGATGTAGCGCTCAGGTAAGTGATATAAAGAAACATTGCATACAATCCAGGGGAATGGAATTGTGGAGTTACTTAAGAACTGTTGGGATTTGGATGCGATTGGCCAATTTTCTCAACTTTTCTAAAGAGATATACTGTAGGTAACATTGTCTGCAAATTCCCTCCCAAAACATGTATAATTACCCAGCCATACTCCCTCACCACATGCCTAGCACTTACTAATGGATAGGGGACTACCTTGTGTGACAATGATAGGGCCCAAACACTGTCATGTGTTGGTTCCATAGTCAGTTGGCACTGGAGCTTGGGTAAGTGAGGATGCTGCAGCAGGTAGGCAGCGACGGTGTGTAGCTGGGCAAGTATACATGCTTGGGGCAATGGGCCCTGCGTAGACATGGTCACTTTGCTTTTAATGGCAAAAAGTGACAGTGTCTCTTTAAAGTGTGTACATCTCTTTTAAAGCATTGTTTACCAAGAGGCCTCTGGTTTCAGTCATGTGGTCACTATAACCTTTGATGTTTATTATATAGTCATTTTTTTTAAATAGTTCCTTATGTTTTAAATAACTATGTGATTCTATTGTATACCTGGTTAAACTGTTTAAATGTTATAATGTTATAACAAATTTACAGAAAGTACACCTAAAGTCAACCATTTGGGTACATGTACCAGTAGCTGAGATGCTGTGACCCAACTTATAGCATTTGGTGGTAGCCATTGTGTAGAGCAGGGGTGCTCAAACTTTTTAACCACTAGCCTACCAGGTACTTATACCTCCTTCCTGCCCAGGCCAATTTCCAGCTTTCAGCACTGTTGCACTTTGAATGACAATTGCGCGGTCATGAAACACTGTACCCATATGAAATTTTTATCATTTTTTTGTGACAGAGCTTTATTTTGCTGGTATTTAATCACCTCTGGGTTTTTTATTTTTTCTTAAACAAACCAAAAACCACTGAAAATTTTGGGGAAAAAAAACGTTTTTTCTTAGTTTTTGTTATAAAATTTTGTAAATAAGTGATTTTTCTCCTTCACTGATGTGCGCTAATGAGGCTGCAGTGATGGGCACTGATAGGTGGCACTGATGAGGAGGCACTGATAGGTGGCACTGAGGGGCATTGACAGGCATTACTGATGGGCACTGAAAGGCAGCACTCATATATGACACTGATAGACGGCACTGGCTGGCACTGTTAGGTGGCACTGGCTGGCACTGTTCGGCGGCACTGATGCACACTGATAGGCGGCACTGACTGGCACTGATTGGCAGCACTGATAGGTGGCACTGACTGGCATTGATAGGTGGCACTAACCGGCACTGATGGCTGACACTGAAAGGCTGCTCATATGGGCAATGATATGAGGCATTGATGTGGCACTGATGGGCAATGAAATGTGGCACTGATGGGCACTGGCAGGTGGCATGGATGAGCACTGAAATCTGGCACTGATGGACACAGACAGGTGGCGCTGCTGGGGCTACACAGATCATCAGGGCACACTGATCATCAGTGCTCTGATGATCTGTGTACATGTCCCCTCCGAGGAATGCCGATTACCGGCTTTCCTCTCCTCACAAGCTGTCAGCATGACAGCTCGTGGGGAGAGAAATGCAGATAACCGGCATTTCCCTGTTTACATGTGATCAGCTGTGATTGGACACAGCGCACCGCTGATTGCCACGCTGTGCGCTCTTGGAGCTGTGCAAGCACGGTTAGAATGGGAGGACGTCATATGATGTCCTCCCAGAACAAGAGAACCACCTTGTGTCCTTCATATTACTATATGGCGGGCGGGAGGCGGTTAAACAGGGTGCCAGTTCACGGACCTTCACACTGTTAGGGGGCCGGACTATAGTTTGAAAACAATTTTAACAAATTCCTCTGCACACCACACATATCTTATTTGTAGTGGAAAAAACAGGAAAAAACAATATAATATTTAAAATGCACTGTACACTGTTACGCACTTGGCACTGCCATGCACTGTACACTGTAACGTACTGGACACCGCAATGCACTGTGCACTGTAACGTACTGGACACCACAATGCACTGTACACTGTAACGCACTGTACACTGTAGCGCACCGCAATGCACTGTAGTCTGATACACAGGACACCGCAATGCACTGTACTCTGATACATCGGACACCGCGATGCACTGTACACTGCTACACCGGACACCGCAATGCACTGTACACTGCTACACCGGACACCGCGATGCACTGTACACTGCTACACCGGACACCGCGATGCACTGTACACTGCTACACCGGACACCGCGATGCACTGTACTCTGATACACCGGACACCGCGATGCACTGTACTCTGATACACCGGACACCGCGATGCACTGTACTCTGATACACCGGACACCACGATGCACTGTACTCTGCTACACCGGACACCACGATGCACTGTACACTGCTACACCGGACACCGCGATGCACTGTACACTGCTACACCGGACACCGCGATGCACTGTACACTGCTACACCGGACACCGCGATGCACTGTACACTGCTACACCGGACACCGCGATGCACTGTACACTGCTACACCGGACACCGCGATGCACTGTACACTGCTACACCGGACACCGCGATGCACTGTACACTGCTACACCGGACACCGCGATGCACTGTACACTGCTACACCGGACACCGCGATGCACTGTACACTGCTACACCGGACACCGCGATGCACTGTACACTGCTACACCGGACACCGCAATGCACTGTACACTGCTACACCGGACACCGCAATGCACTGTACCTGGTGCCTGGTGTGCTCTCCTGTCCTGTTGCTTCTCTGACTGCAGCAGGTGAAATCCGGGGCTTGCAGGCTGCTGCACGCTAGGTCCTCGTGCCCGAGGACCCAGCAAGCAGCATAAATATTTGCCGGTCAGCGCCGGGGGTTTTTATTTCTTTTCTTTTTTTTTTTTTTCTGGGATGGATGAATGCCTTTGGCGAGCTGTAGTTTGAGGACCCCTGGTGTAGAGGGATGTTCTGCCATTTAGAAGTTTGTGGAGGAAAGTTCTTTGATGAGGTCTTTCCATTAAGGTCTATAAGCTGAATCTATATCTCACCTAACCTTTTCTCAGGAGGTTGCCCCCTTGTTTTCTTGGCCGCTTACCACATATCTCCTTGGCTACCCTTTCCTTATACTTTTGGGCAATCAGAGCATAGGCCTTCTTGATGATTGACCTTGCAAAATAAAATATTTCTGGTGGACTTTGGATCTACAGCTTTATTGATATCCCCGGATAAGGCTTACTTAACTATAGTAATTTTCTCCACTCCCTGTTCTTTTGGATTCCCTTGAGGATCTTTAGCGCCCATTGTGCTCCTCCTGGCTTTACACTGTGGGGGCAAATGAGGACATTTGGATACATCTCACTGTTTGGCTGGTTTAGTTGATGATGTACTAGCTTCTATATTGACCACCATAGCTCCCTGATGAAGACTTGTTGCAATTGAATTTGCATACAAATTTGTGGCGAATATATTAGTCTATGTATTAATAATGAAGAGTGGTCTTTATGTATTAGTTAACATTGAGCTACTCATCAGCTGAATTGTTTTTATTGAGTGTCTTTTTTTTATCTGATATAAAGTTTTGTACTTTTAATATAATTGGTGGTTTAATTGGTGCCTGAAAAATCCCAGTCCGGATTCCTTACTCTTTGTAGTGCTGTAGTACTAGATGTATTTTTTTTCTAGGGGCATTCACTATATGTAGTGCCTTTTCTTCCAAAAATCTAAATATTTTGATGATATTTTTGGTTTTTAGATTCTAGCAAGAATAAAGAACATTTGTTGGGGAAACATGAATATTATGTTTTATATGAAAGCTGCAGTGTTTACTGTGCAGTTCTGCGGAGTATGACAATACTACCGTATTCACATATAAATTCATTCAAGGCATTTCATTTTTAACTTATACACAGAAGTGGTCACCAAATAAATTGGCAGGTGCAAACCCACAAAAACCTACCCCAGTGGAGGAATTTGAGGTCCAGTTTTTCAAGTCTCTGATACAATCTGGGTCTTAGCTTTTTCATTATGATTGCTGTTTGTAAATTTCAGATCTCTTCTGCAAGAGCTGGTGTTGACTGGGGAGACTCAAGAACGAGAGCGAGTGTTGTACCATTTCTCCAAACGCTTCCATAGCTGCAACCCCAAGGAGTACGGCTCTGCAGGTGAGAGACAGATCTGTCCCAATTTAGTATGCAGCGGCTGAAGGTTGAAATGATTAGAGAATGACGAACTTATGTTCTCTTTCAGATGCTGTTCACACACTTACCTGCGCCCTCATGCTGCTTAATTCAGACCTACATGGGCAGGTAATGATTTTTTTTATGATTATTTAAAAGAAATTATGTTAGGTTGAACTTGGTTGATACAGATTTTTTTAGACCAACCATTAAACTGGTAACCACTACGTTTGCTTTGGCCTTGTCACAAAATTACTGTCAGAAACTAGAAAAATATGTTGTATATCCAAAGTAACCCTACCAGTTAATACATCAGTTCATTCCATCTCGCAGATTCTTAAAACAAAGTTAAGGTATAACTCTGCTGTGTTTTTACTACTGTTGAGGCAGTGCTGGGAAGATTTTCATTTATTTTCTGTCCTGCAACAATGTCTCACAGAGAAGAAGTGAAGGGAAATTTTCCATGGAAACAGAGAGCAATAGAATCTGCCAAAGCTACCAACAAATGTGTGTTTATTCTTTTGTGTACCTTTAAGGGCTCATTTACATAGACTTTGGTCCCTGAGGAGTGAAATGCTCTGAACGCTCTTCGGAGAGCATATGACAGGCGAGAAGGAGGCAGTGTATCGCCTCCTCCCTCCTCCCCACCTGCTTTAACACCTTGCTACCTGTACTATTGCACTGCAGTGTTGCTGTAAGTGACAAGGGGAATAATTCTTGCCGCAAAGCATCACGGCTGCGGCATGTGTACATCCCCAGTCACTACCTATGCAGGTAAAGGGGGTATCAGTTAGGGGGTTGTAAAAGCACGGCTCAACTGTGGGATTTTATTTCTTCCATAATTATCCTTAGTTAACCCTTTTCAGCCCTAATTAATTCTTCTCCCCAGCTACTTGTTTTTATTTCCAGCTACTTGTTTTCTGTTTCTGTTTTTAAACCAATATCACTTAAACTTTTTTTGCCATATCATTGTGTACAATAACTTCTTTAGTGCTGAATATAAAAAAAAATGCCAAAAAAAAGCCTTTATTTTATTTGCATATAACTTTGTAATACTGTAGCCAATTTCTAATGACAGTAAATATACTATACTGGTACAGATTATAGAAGATTATTTTTTTTTATCTACAGTAACACTTAAGTGTCTGTGCATAAAATGTTTGCTGTACGCATATGACAAACGTCCATACAATCAGGATGAAAACTGCTGTATTTTCTGTAATATGTGTAGTTGCTATGTCGGCCTCCTAGTGGCCCTAATGCATTTTTTTTTACTGGAAATACCTCATTCAGGAAACAAAAACGTATTGTGGCCACTAGATGGCTTTGGCGGTATAGGAACCTCACATATTAGCGGAAGTATGCCAATTTTTGACCAGATTGTGTAGATGTTTGTCACAGCCACATAGTGAATGTTTTATACATAAGACCCCTAATTATTTTAAGTTAACACTGATCAAAGTAGAAAAAAGTGAATTTTTAAAGGTTTTTTTTACAGTGCATCTCTTTGACGGTAGATTGCATGGAAAGAAAAAATTATTTTCACAAGACATTGTCGCCTTGTCTGTACCGAAAAGAAATAATCCTAAATAATTATAACATAAACAATGCAATACTTGCATAAACAGGTCCATAGAAGAAATGTAAAAATTGCTCTGGTCTATAAGAGGTATATAGGTTCAATTGATCTTAAGCAGGTAAAGAGGCACTCCAGAGTAATTTTGTTTTCCATTTATAAAGGTTCAGTGATATGTAGCTTTCAGCTCTTTACATTCCACAAGCCACAGTGGAGTCTGAGAACTTGTCTGAAATCTGCTGTGAGTTTGATTAGTTGTTAGCGGATGTGCTGCCATAGATGCCTCTTCATTTCTATGACAGCACTTTCAATGGCAGTTAATGAGCTGACACCATTTGTAACACAGAAAGACACTGGAAAGGCAAGTTTTTCCTGGTCCTCTAGAATGGTAATATACACTGCACCTGTTCCTTGCAGAACATTGGAAAGAGCATGACAGCACAGGATTTCATCAATAACCTGGAGGGCATGAATGATGGTGGCAATTTTCCACGGGAGCTCCTGAAGGTACATGTCTGTTTATGGCTTTTTTTAATGAGATAAAAATAGTAGGCAGAATAGTAAGTCTTTGAATAAGGAATGTAAACAAATTAGTTTTCCAAAGTGTGTATAAATTAGTAGATAATAACACACAAGGCAACGTTTATTACAGAAAACAAATGCAGCCACAAAAAAATGCTGAAACTTATGTATGCATTAATTAAAAAGCAATCCGTGAACTGTTAATGCCATACAGGCAACACTGCAGCTTTACTCATTGTACTTTTAGACATCTTAAGTAGACTTCTTATAGTGCATCTGGATAGAATCTTATGTCACATGATCTACTACACAAGCATATGTGGGTTAGGGTTTATTGGGATGGTAGCGTGGGAATAGCTGAAACCTTGGAACACAGGCTCACATTAAGGTGAACCTGTAGACAGTGGACAGTCAAATATCTGCATTATTATTATTATACAGGATTTATATAGCGCCTATAGCGCCAACAGTTTGCACACTTTAACACTCGGTAAAAGAGCTTTTTACTGACCTCTGTAGCTGTAGGCACTATGGAGTAATTCATTTTCATTAAGTTTACAACAGAGGCTCTGAAATTGCAGTTCATTTCTCCTTGCTTCACCTGACAGCATGACAGCCTTCTAATGTAAGCAAACAGCAGGTGCTGCAAGCTGTTCAGAAATGGACTTCAGAGTCTTTTGTTTGAGTTTGAGGATGAATTACTCCACAATGCTTGCAGCTATGGAGGTCAGTGAGGGCTTGTTTTAAAGCTCATTTTCTGCAAATATTTTCTGTAAATATTATAATAGTATTAACATTTTTTAAACATTTATAGCCTGGCTACTGGTGCAAGGGCTGTGTTTGCTTGCATGGGGATGCATCCGGTGTTTCTTGCATCCCCATGCAGGCAGTCCTATTCAAGTCAATTGGGACGCAGTGGCTGCACAGACACAGATGCTGCTTCCAGTTTGACAGCTGTGAGGGTGTATGGCCCCAAATGCACACTGTTTACATTAAAATTTTTGGTTACTGTTAGTTCCTCTTTAATTTACCATTTTAGCAGTCAGGTGATGCTTCATTCTTTTTTTTCATAGGGTTTGTACCACTCCATCCGTGTAGAGAAGCTGGAATGGGCCATGTAAGTTCAGCTGAGCAGTCTGTCTGTTATTTGTTCGCCCTCTGATACTCTGCCTGAAATTTTACACTTACAGTTTTTGTTACTGTTTTTGCCCTCAATGGACATTTCATTACAATATTGCCGTTTGCTGTTCCCCTAACAGGAGTGAAGAGAAGCTAGCAACCGTCCTTGTTGCAAAACCAGAAAATCTTTTGTCTGTTCGGAAAAAAAGCAATCCTTTTGTGGACCTACCAGCACCAGACCCTCAGGCCCCAGTCTTCAAACAGGGGATGCTCTGCCGCAAAGTACATGCAGATATTGATGGCAAAAAGAGTGAGTATAGCCCCTCTGTGCTTGTACCTGCTTTGGGGCATATCTTATCTTCTGGCAGGCTTCCCTGCATAATATTCATAGGGATTTAAATGTAGAACAACTTTTTTCAATCTTTGATCTTCGTCTTGCATGATTTTTTTAATTTGTGAAAAGCCCAACTCCAGGATTTGGAAGTGCTGGGGACCAGGTGCAATACTTACCTTCTCCCCAGTACTGCCCCCCACACTTACTGCTTGGATTGAATGAATGATGTCCTGAGTTCACAGTGCTGCTGCACAGAACAGTGCTCACCTGCCACCTCATGAAGGCCATTCTGTGCAGCAGCAGGGACCACTGACGCAAGTCAAGAAGAAGAACCTGTGATGTCATCTAACCACTCAGAAGACAACCGGAATTTTTAATATATAGAGTCATTTTTTTTTTGTAATAGGTGTGGAGAGGGGGACTTCAAAGAGAAGGAAGAGGTGGTTTTGTACTCTGTTTTCACAATCATGTACTATAATACAGCCAAAGCATGTTTAGAAACCTGAAAGTTACTGTTGTTGGTTGCATATATAAAAGCTCGCCTTTATCTTTTATTTTTACACCTAACATATGCTGTGATTTTATTTAATCAGAGATCTATAATTATATTTCCTTCTTCTGTTATGATCAAACCCACGTTTTCATTTTATTGGGTTTCATTGAGGATCTGTAAACACAAATTTCCCTCATGTTCACAAAACATATATGCCAGAATCACCCACTGTAGCAGGCAGTCATGGCCACTGCAGCTTCAAGCCGTTTTATCTCTCAGGGCATGGTAAAAACTGCAGGTCATGTTTTCTTTTTCTTTTCTTTTGTATGAGGAAGTTGATTTTTTTTTTCTGGGGTGGAAAAAAATAAAACATTTTAAGTATCTGCTAATCTGCTAGGGGTTTTTATTTTCACCTCGTCTCTTATGTCTCTTAAGTGATCCTTCACTTTACGCCATCATAATCATAACCAAACCTTTAAGCAAATATGGAGGTTTCAGAACCTTTGGGTTTTCCCTTTGTGCTATGAACGGTTTTAACCAGTAATGGCAAACTAAAAACTGTATTTGTACTGAGCAAGCCGTACTGTACAGGCATTAACACACTATATGGCCATGGACACCCCTTGGGTGGTTTAATTGAAATTTATTGTTAATTCTACACCATACAAAAATATTTTAGACAATTGTGTGATTTCAACATTGCAACAAAAGTTTGGGGAAGTCCCTTTTCTGTCCCAGCATGAATGTGTCTCTATCTACAAAGCCAGCTCCTTTATTGATATGGTTTGATGTGTTTAGTTTGGAGGAACTTGGCCTGTACACAGACCTGACCTCCGCTCTAGTGATCACCCTTGTGATGAATTGGAGTGCCAATTGTAAACCAAGTCTTCTCATCCAACATGGTTACCTCACTAAAATTATTTTGGCTGAATGAGCACTTATTCCCAAAGAATACTGTGAAAACCCTTCCCAGAAGAGTGAAAGCTGTTGTATTCACAGAAAGGAGCCAACTAATATTTTTGGAATGGGATGTCCATCAAGCTCATTTTAGTTAGCCAAACTTGTCTCTTAATTATGTTAGCTGTAACCAATCTATATGTGTGGAACTGTGAGGCATTTTTGTCTGTGGAGAGCAGTGGACATTGGATGAGTTGTGGCACCTATTTTGTTTTCAGACAGACCCAACCTTTAACTGTACTTTTTCCATTTCTTTTGTAAAGTGTTGAACAAACGTTTGGCGTTATATAAATTCTGTATAATAAAAATCTTCCTCCCCTTTATGCAAGCAACACGTTTGTTTTAAAAGAGAAGTGTGTGGGGTTTTTTTTCTCAATATTATACTTACCTAGGTGGATGCAGCATCGGTCCAATGCTGCATCTGTCCCCACTGGCTCTAAGGGTGAGAACTCAGCGATCACATGACCGCTGATCACTGAGTTCTCATTGCCAATATGCACAGAGAGCAGTGACTGTCAGTCGCTGCTGTCTGCTCTGCCCCTCTCTGAGAGGCTGAGCCAGGTGCCACTCCAGACTGGGGTGGATTCCAACTTTAAAGTCGGGATCTTTCCCCAGCCTGGACCGGCTGAGTGATGTCAGCTAAAAATGGGTCACAGGAGTGCAGAACGAACTGCACTCCTGTGATCCACAGGAGAATTACAGCCAAAAGAGCTTTCGCTGTACTTCTCCTTTAATGCCTCCTCGCCACCCTCCTTCACCTTTTCTTTCAATACTCTGTACGTGCAGGTATAATGCAGTGAATGTTCTGTTCTTCTCTCGCCTTCCTCTTATGTAACAGCACTGGTGCTTGGTGATTGGCACAGTGCTGTCACACTGAGAGTCCTCAGCATGGTTTAAGCTCTGACTTGAGCAAACCTGCACAGACTATGTAAGTTTGCTTTAAACCAGGGGTGGGCAACTGTGGCCCTCTAGCTGTTGGTCAACTACAAGTCTTATCATGCCTCTGCCTTTGGGAGTCATGCTTGTAACTGTCAATTTTGCAATGCCTCATGGGACTTGTAGTTCTACAACAGCTGTAGGTCCACAGTTGCCCACCCCTGCTTTAAACTATGCATTTACTGTAGATATTATAGATTATGATCATAATAGAGTAGCACACAGACATACAAGTATGTTTTCTTACAATATGCATTTGTAATTTTTTGCAGAATTTTAAGTAGTATTTAAGTACTGTCAAATGTAAGGGTGGCAATCATTATTGTTATAATAGTTAAAATATAGCGCCGCCTGTACAACTTCATTCTATGGGCAAAGAGAGTCAAAAATGGGTGCCCATGGGACTTTTTGCAGGGTCCTCAACACACAAATAACAAGTAAAAAAAAAACTTTTTTTATTAAATTCACAAATAAAAATCTTCATATATATGAAACACATAAATATATTAAAAAAAATACAAGGCACTGATTTACTGTGGCCAGTCTAATTCACAAATTGAATCAATTTGTATATGTTGTCAAACAATGTCTTCCAGTCAATGATGTACAGATGGACAAAGTTGCATCACAAATTGCAATGCGTTTCATAAAATAGGATTCACTTCTTTAGGAGTCGATGTGACTGACAAGGTGCTGATGTACAAGACAAAAATACACATATCATACCAGGGTGACTCATGTCGCCTATTCTTCTACACACTTCTGTTTATACTGTATAGAAAACAAAGCAGATGTTCAATTATTATTGGCTTTCTTCCCCATTTTTTATTGCTGGGCTTATAATCATTTCTGGGTTATAACTCTTTTCTTTCTTCTTACTGCAGCTCCATGGGGAAAGAGACGCTGGAAATCCTTCCACACTGTGCTGAAGGGGATGCTGCTCTTCTTTCTAAAGGTATATCATTGTTCAAGCAGTTCTGATTGTCATTGGTGCAAAGTATTTTATTTATTATTATTATGTTATATTACACACTGAGCTCTAGAATGATGCTTGCAGTTTACTACTCGTGACTTGAAGATGTTATGAAGGAAAGAATTGAGTTACACTGATCTTGCCGTAAAGGCCGTGGAGAATTTTCCTTCCCCTGCTTTTTACAGTATGAGCTACAAGCTATGGCTCCCCGCCAAACACTTTCCACTAAGGAAACACTAATTGATGTGATGCGCATTACTGTAGTCTTTGCATAACAGCACCTGATTCTCCACAGCAAAACAGACTCCTATGAGTATGAAGAGACTGGCTAAATCATCAATTGGATACCAGAAGCTTAGAACTAAAGAACTAGTCTAATACTCTCATGGGCAGAAACTTACATTCCAGTTTTGGCCTTCCATATCTCCTGAGTGTATTGTTGGCAGGCAGACTTCCTAAGCCATCAATGCCTACTTCCGGTAACTGGTCTCTGCCCCTTTTAAAATGTCTGTCTAAGGTGCAACAACAAGCTGAACAAGTTCGTGGCCAAGACCTGGGATCCTCTATGCTTCCCAGTAGATGCGCTGGTGATTCCTTGGACTCAATGCTACCTGGTTTATGGCTTCCTTCTGATGAAGATTCTCAACTGCTGCACAAGATGGAGGTGGAAAGGGTCCCTGTGATTCTTATTGCACCAAATGGCCCAGAAGAAAGGTGTAAACAGATGTACTCAGACTTGCAGCAGACGAGCCTTGGCCTCTTCCAAACAGGCCAGACTTGCTGACTCAGAGCACTTGTTCCAGCCTGCTTATCAGTCACTGGCTTTAATGGCATGGCTGTTGAAACTCTAAGTCCTAAAGTATAGGGGTATCTCTGACTTGGTTATTCCTTTTTTATTCAGACCTAGGGAAAATTCAACTCCCACAAGAATTACCATAACCCATGGAAAATCTTCTTTGCACGATGTCAGGACAGAAAGCATAACTTTAGGGAATACTCTATTAATCATATGAGACCATGATTCATGTATAATAGAAAAAAGAGATTAGTATAGTCCCAGATAAAAAGTCCTCCAAAAACCAGATTAATATGTATCAGAAATGTTCCATAAGGTGATAAAAAAGTCCACCAAGTAGCCGAACTGGTCAGATGATAAACCTTAATAGCAAATTCCTTGTGGTAATGGTATTATAATGTGCTTACCAGAACTACATACAAACTGCGCGTTGTATGTATATAATCTATAGAAAACATCAGGGTCTGGTCACCGGTATGATGTCATCAGAACGCCCTGGCGGACTCTCAGAGATGATATTTAGTCACGCTCCCAGTCCACCTCAGACTCACCAGTGGGTCCACCGCCGCTCAAACACGAGATGTAGATCCACCTTAAGGAGGCTCGTGTAATAACAAGCCAGGGAAGCAAAATGGTGCTAATAGTGTGATATAGTCTTTATTAAATGAAATCCAAAAATATTCAAAAAGGCACTCACATCAGAGTATAATATCCTGTAGGTAATCCATAAGAACAAAAAGCAAGGTCAGCGTCGCATTGAGGGATTCCCCTCAATGCGACGCTGACCTTGCTTTTTGTTCTTATGGATTACCTACAGGATATTATACTCTGATGTGAGTGCCTTTTTGAATATTTTTGGATCTGGTTTTTGGAGGACTTTTTATCTGGGACTATACTAATCTCTTTTTTCTATTATACATGAATCATGTTCTCATATAATAACATCTAGCGCTGCATATTCAATGTTTTAAATATTTTTCTGAGGTGCTGAGGTATACCTTTTATGCTAGCAGCTTGTCATTTCATTTAATTTTTTCTTATCTAACTTATCTAGTTGCGCTCATTCAATTTGTTTTATTTACTCTATTAATCATATTTTGGTCTTTCTTCAGTCTGGTCCTGACCAGCACTTGGTACAGTTGTGGGACAGGTTTCTGCCTTATCCATTCTCTTTCAAAAACCTCACAATTCCTTATCAAGACTTTTCTACAGGGAGATGCTTATATAATGCCCCCAACCCAACCTCTAGTGTCAGCTTTGGATTTCATTCTTGTGCTCTCTGCTCTTCAGATTAGAAACATTCCTTTGGAAGACCTCACCTGTAAGGTTGCCCTCTTCATTGCCATCACATCTACAAGGGGTATTTCTGCGTTAGCAGCTCTGTTTTAAAGCCTTTTCTTCATTTGCACAAGGACAATGTGGTTTTGAGATCAAAACCTTTTTTTACCTCAGGTGGTCTCTTCCCACAGGTTCAATGAGGACATCTTCCTCCCTCCCACTGTCCTGTCCATGACAAAGAAATAGACTTATATTGTTTTGATGTGGTTAGGGTTGTCGAAGTCTATTTGGCAGCCTCTTTTTGTTCTACCTAGCAGTCCACCACTGCCAGGAGGATCAGACAACTAATTTCCAGGGCATACACCCTTAAAGAAAAAAGTTCCTTCCTTTCCCATCATAGCCCATTCCACCAGAGCTGTTGGTGTTACCTAAGCTTTTCAGCATCAAACTTCTGTATCCGAGATTTGCAAGGCTGCCACCTGGTCCTCTAATCACACATTTTCCAAGTTCTGCTAGGTAAATATTCAGTTGATATATGCTTCAACTGCAAGGTGCAACAGCTGTTGTCTAAGTATTTTGTTTGGGTTCCTTAAATCCTTGCGTTTCTTGTGGGATTCTTGGCAGTTCTTTGTTTCTATGTTGTTGTCCACCTCTCTGTTTTATTACTTGGGTTCTTCCCATGGTCTAGGAATACAAGCTGTGTGCCCTGTACTGTATGATAACAATAATAGGAACTTTGATTTACATGTACAATTCCTTTTGTTGGAGTAGATTACAGGACACAGGTTACTCCTTGATCACTCCTTATTGCTTGCTACAAAGCCTGGAGCCTCATGGAGTAGGTGGGGTTATACAGATATCCTCTAGATCAGGGGTGTTAAACTGGCGGCCCTCCAGCTGTTGCGAAACTACAAGTTCCATCATGCCTCTGCCTTTGGGAGTCATGCTTGTAACTGTCAATCTTGCAATGCCTCATGGGACTTGTAGTTTGGCAATAGCTGGAGAGCCGCCAGTTTGACACCCGTGCTCTAGGGGTAGCCTTAGCCAAGTTTTTGCTACTTTTTTGCTTTTTGTACTGTACTCCAAGATAAGAAATTTATGGACAAGTTTTATCTTTGAGGTACCCCATTTTTTGTTATTATTTTAAACTGAAGCTTAGCTTTAAATGTATCCATATGACTCTTTTGTATGTATTTTGAAACCATTGGCAGGATGAGTACAGGGTTGACTTCCAGTTTCCTGAGGAAGTGATCAGCATCCAGCATGCTCTAGCTGAGAGAGCCAGTGACTACACCAAGAGACCCAATGTCTTCCGCCTGCAGACTGCTGATTGGCGTGTATTTCTCTTCCAGGCTCAGTGAGTAATATGAGTCACACTGTATGTGAACACCATTGTTAAAAGTGCACCATAATAAACTACCTGTTAGCTGACTATTTCAAGCAGTTTTCCTAAAAATAATCACATTTATTTAAATGGGCCATTCACCGTGAGGGTTTAAAGTCATTTCACAGCTCACTAACAGGCAAGGAAGAATCCCTATTTGAAACTGGTTGTTCTGAGAAAGTCTGGCTATTAGAAGTGTTACCCATTAATTTCTACTAGTATCTGTCAGTGTGTCGCACATACAGTATCTTGATTCCTCCTTGATTCCTAGTGTGGGCTGACTGCTAAATATGTTCAACTGACTTTCCACTGTACAGCTTACAAGGGAAGTTCTTTGGCTCTTTTGGCTGACCGTGCAGACTTGAGTGCAACTAGATCTTTTTGGTCCCCCTCCTCAGAATTATTAGGGATTGTTGTGTACCAGGGTTTGAAAACTTGGTTTTCAACACTAAACCTAGTGCTGGGCATTAGTTTGTCTATGACAGCCATGGTAGTTTGTACATGACAGCTATAGTGTAGTTTGTCCATGACAGTCATAGTAGTGATAAAGGACTTGCTGCAATGCTCATAAAAATCATGAGTGCAAGATCCCATTAAAGAACAGGTTGTTTCTGATTCAGAACACTAGATCTCCCTACGCATAGCCTATAAACTGCATTAAACAGAAAATTGATGTTGCGATAATCGCAATAACGCCACAGACATTCCAAACAAATAATGAGATGAGAAGACAATAGATAATACACCATAACATTATTAGTAAATGGAAGGACTATGCATATTCCTTCCATTTACTGATTATGTTATGGTGTATTATCTATTGTTTTCTCATCTCATTATTTGTTTTGGGATGTTTGTGGTGTTATTGTGATTAGGGCAACATCAATTTTCTGTTTGTTGTTTTTAGCTAGTGGTATAGCTAGGTGTGTTCTGCTGTCCCAATAGTCCCATCTTTTCTAGTAGTGGCGCAAAAAGTTTTTTCCATATTTTTCCATAAACTGCATTACCACTGTGTGTCAGAGATTGGCTTGCACCTGCAAGAGGGCTGTATCCGCCTCCACTTCCATTCCCATCAGTGTGCTTGAGGCAAGAGCATAGAGGGGCTTTGCTAATTAGAGCTCACTTGGAAGCAAGAAAGCATTTGGTCCGCAGGAACTCAAATGTTATTTTGTTATCACAATGTAATATCCAGAAAGTACAATTATTTTCTCTTTAGATTCAGGTTAATGCAAAGTGAATTTTTTTGAAAAAAACAGATTTAGCACTCTTTAACCATGAACTGTGACTGGTAATTTTAAATTTTATCTACATTTGAGTCCTTCGGTTCAGGAGATGATTGTAAGAGGAACAGAGAGAGTGTTAATAGTATGGCTAAACAAGCTTCATATTATCTGCTGTCCTATCTATTGCTCAAGTCTTGTGAACGTAAACTCTAACTAGTTTTTAGATATTAATCAGCAAAACATCTTGCAAAATAGTTTTGGCCAAGAGCTGCTCAGAGTTTGATGTCATAACCAGCGTGGAACTAAATATATCTTTAAGAAATGTTTTTAATACATCCACTGAAAATGATGTTCTTGGAGAAATTCCAGCATCCCGGACGAACATAGAAATTCCATGCAGATGAATTTGGCCACCAATCTGTAACAAATTGTTTGTGCTGGTTCTTGGGTTAGAATCTCTAACTGTGGAATGCATTCTCTCCTCTCTGCATTTAATGAAGAGTCAGCACTTTACCAATTTGTTTCATAGCTGTTATCAATAAATCATTGTTATGCTTTGTATCCTGATTCTTCTCAGCCAGATAGGGTGGTTGTTGTATTTTAGTCTTCAATACTCAGCCTGTCAGTTCTGGGTTTGTCTGGTGAACTTAAATCTTTGACGTCACAAAAGGTTATTAACATTGGGGGGGACCTGCCTTAGCTATGAGACTGCACTTATTTTGAGAGATGGTTGTGAGAAAATGAAGGTTGCTTATGCTGACCATACACATATGGATTAGTGAATGATCGACCGTAGATTTGAATGTTTGCATTGATTGTTGATTGTTTAAATCATCACATCATAACAATCACTTTTTTTTTTTTATTCCATTATCTATTTGCGGTAATGCATGTTAACTGCTCCAGTATGATGTGGTGTTATTCATGCAAGTTTTGACCCCAACAACCTGCCGATGGATATGCATTTCAGCACCATGAGTAGCAACTCACTAGCATGCATTGCGATGCATTTCTAAAAAATAGTATATGCACTGTTTTTTGACAGCACATTGCAAAGCATGTTCGTGCAATTCACTGCTGTCAGCTGGGTATTAGGGAGCCTCAAACACTAAATAGAGGGGAATTTGTCAGAACTGGAACAGACAGGACCTAGAGCAGTTGTGCATGCAAACCAACCAGCTTCTATCTTCAGCCTGTTCAGTTAAGCTTTGAAAGATAGAAACTGATTGGTTGCCATGCGTAACTGCTCCAGAGTCTGGCTGCTCCAGGTTTTATAAATCCCCCTCATAGGGTTTTGTTTGCAAACAGCAGAGGCAGAAGGTTTGTGTAAGCAGTCAGCACATAGGTGCCTATTACTATGGTTGTGTTTTATATGCCATAAACATAATGAATAGCACCACATTGCATCAACGAACCTAACATGTGTTGTGGTAACACATGCATTACCACAAATATATTGGGTGTATGGGCCCTAAACGGGGATGATTGTAAGGTTTCCGCTCCTTGACAGCATTATTTTGAGAAAGTATGTTGTGGATTATTACATTCAAGTCTTAGAGTCCGCTCGTGTCAGGAAAGATGAATGTCTGAAAAATGTAAATGGGGAGATGTGGAGGATGCATTTTTTGGCACATGATAAATATTACTATAATTTATCTTCCTTAGGACCTCAGAAGAGATGAATTCCTGGATTTGCCGGATTAATTTAGTTGCAGCCATGTATTCTTCACCACCATTTGCAGCAGCGGTGGGCTCTCAGAGGAGATTTTATCGACCCATTCTCCCCTTAGCCCAGTCCAAGCTTGATCTGGTAAGTGTTTTTGTAAGACAATTGGGGCAAAAAAACATATTATAGCATCTTCAACTTTATTTAATGGCCCCAGTCTGCATTTCTGTGTGTGCTTGTAGGGTTGCTGTTTACCTTCATTTCCTTGTTTCCTGTTGTCCTCGGTAACCGCTGATTCCTCTCCTCTCTCAAACTCCAAGCTATTTTGCATGACTGAAATCATCTGCTTTGTTAGATTTATTGTAACTGCTGTCTGTACTTGCCTGTATTAAGTTAATTTATTCTCATAGTGCCTTAGCTGAGATCAAACAGCTTGCCTTATCTTGTGTCCATCCTGCTTGCAATTTGTTAAGGGCAGAAAACCTCCACCATGTGTCATTTATTAGCTCTTAAGTGAACAATTGCCTCACCTCCGCCAGTCCATCAAATATAAATTCAGTACAGTCCTTGGGATGGCTGGCGAGGGGACAGACTGGCCATTCCTTGCACATGGTACTTTGAACACGGCACTTTAACTAAGGCAAGTACAAATATTAGTTCTCCACCCCAAGTAGTCTGCAAATGCTCTTTCCTCTTATCATCTCTTTCCCTCAGCCTTCCTTGTTATTTCTCCTCACTCTCCAACATGCTCTTACTAACTTTCTTTTTTGCTATAATGCCCTCTGTCCTCAAACTCTCTCTTCTTTACCCCTCCTCCCCACCCCACAACCTGTACCTCTCAATATCATTGCACTTATCTCCTGCTGTCTCTTAGCCCACATAATGTCACTGCTCCAAAACAATTGCAGCATTTGCCCTCATATAAATCCCACTCCCACCTCACCTCCCTCATCCTCCTATTACTACTAACTTCCGGAAACATCGCCCCAAACCCTGGCCCTCCACCATCAAACTTACAAAAGAAGCATCAGCCCCCTTTCTCGGGCATCAGCCACAACCTTCACTCTCTTTTCTCAATTCCCCTGCTTCCACGCACCGGCCCTTCCCTCTTATGTGCTCTCTGGAATGCCCACTCAGTCTCCAACAAACTTTCTGCTATCAATGACCTCTTCTTCTCCCACTCCCTCAACCTACTTGCTATTACCGAAACCTGGCTCCAACTCTGTCTCCTCAGCTGCACTATCCCATGGTGGCCTCCTCTGGACTCACTCGCCCAGACACAGTGGATGAAAAGGGGGTGGAGTTGGACTTCTTCTTTCCCCACAAAGCATGTTTCAGGTTCTTCCTACACCTCCCTCTCTGTCCCTCTGCTCTTTTGAAGTACACTGTATTCATCTTTCTCCTGTTTGTCAGAGGATTGCAGTCATTTACCGGCCTCCTGGCCCCGTTTCACGCTTTCTTGATGACTTCTCAGCATGGCTACCGTACTTTCTCTCCTATGAGGCGTCTGCCATCATCCTCCGTGACTTTACTATCCCAGTCAATGTTAGCACCTCAGCCGCTTCCCAACTACTCAACCTAACATCCTCTTTTAACCTTACATGATGGACACAAACCACCACCCACTCTAACAGCAACACCCTCGACCTTGTATTCTCCCACCTATGCATTCCCTGTAACCTCTCTAACACCCCTTTTCCTCTCTGAACACAATTTTATCAGCTTCACACTCTCCCTGTCTCCTAACTCCCATGCCTCCAACCAGCAAACAGTTGCCCGTAGAAACCTCCACCACCTCAGCCCTGATCTTCTTCACTCTGCTACTGAATGCCTTTATGAAACAATTGCACCCCTGTCCTGCCCAGACCTGACCACATCTGCCTACAACTTACTATCATCCTCACTTGATGCACTTGCTCCTCTCTCTACATGCAGAACGAGGCCTTGCCTGTCACAACCTTGGCAAACATGATACCAGAAGTCTCAAGAGACGCAGCCATGCTCTTGAGCGAGCATGGCGTAAAACTAAATCCCTGCAAGACTTTACCCTCTATGAATCCGCCCTTCTCAAATACAACTCTGGCCTCCATGCTCCTAAACAAACGTACTACAGCACGCTCATCAAAACCGTCTCATCCAATCCTCGTCAACTCTTTTCTACCCTTAATTCCTTACTCCACACCCCACTGCCTCCACCCACCAACTTATTTACTGCAGAGGAGATTGCCAGTCATTTGAAAAACAAGATCGACACAATTTGTGATGAGATCTCTAGTGTCAAGCTTCCTCCAACCAGCATACCAGGCCCATCACCACGCTCAATACTCTCCTCTTTTGACCCTGTTACCACCATGGAAGTTACCAAACTCCTTTCCAAGGCTCACTTCACCACCTGTCCCCTCATTATTTTTGCAGCCTCCTTCCTGCTCTATCCTAAACTCTATAACCCACATCTTCAGCCTCTCACTCTCCACAGGCACCTTTCCCTCCCCGCTCAAACATGTACTTGTTACCCTCATACTTAAAAAACCCTTGCTGGACCCCACCTGTTTGAATAACTTAAGACCCATCTCCCTGCTCCCGTTTGCCTCCAAGCTTCTCGAGCGCCTTGTTCACAACCATTGCTACCTCACTGACAACAACCTCCTCAATCTTCTACAGTCAGGCTTCCGCCCACAACATTCCACTGAATCTGCCCTACTAAAACTCACTAACGACCAACTAAGTACTAAAACCAATGGCCATTACGCAATACTCTTACTCCTAGACCTTTCTGCTGCCTTTGACACAGTCGACCACCCTCTTCTCCTCGGTAAACTCCACTCCATTGGCCTCCATGACTCTGCTCTCTCCTGGTTCTCCTCTTACCTTGCTCTGCGCACTTTCAGTGTCACATACAACAACTCCTCCGCTCCTCTTTCCTTTGAGGTACCCCAAGGCTCTCTCCTTGGGCCCATCCTTTTCTCTCTCTACACCTCCTCCCTTGGCCAATTGAT
Organism: Staurois parvus; assembly: GCF_062004578.1. Classification (NCBI taxonomy): domain Eukaryota; kingdom Metazoa; phylum Chordata; class Amphibia; order Anura; family Ranidae; genus Staurois; species Staurois parvus. Next base: position 423,177 of record NW_028318072.1, read on the forward strand.
AACCTCCCATGGCTTCCAATACCACCTCTATGCTGATGACACCCAGATCTATCTCTCCACTCCCTAGCTCACCCTCTCAATCTACTCACTTATCACAAATCTACTAAGCGACATATCAGTATGGATGTTACACAACTCCCTCAAACTCAATCTTTCCAAAACAAACTAGTAATATTTCCTCCTCCCCAATCCCCCACTCATGACTTTACCATTAAGATCAACAGCACAACCATTGGTCCTTCCCCTCATGCCAAGGTGCTCGGTGTAATCCTAGACTCTGACTTCTCCTTTGGACCCCACATCCAATCACTGGCTAAATCCTGCCGTCTCAACCTCCGCAACATTTTCCAAAATCCTTTTCTTACCAATGTCACCACAAAACAACTTATCCACGCCTTGGTTTTATCCCACTTTGATTACTGCAACTCCCTTCCCACTGGTCAACCGTTACACAGGTTATCCCCCCTTCAGTCTATTATGAATGCTGCTGCTAGACTCATACACCTTACCAACTGATCAGCAACTGCTGCCCCTCTCTGCCAATCCCTTCATTGGCTTCCACTAACCCAATGTATAAAATTAAAAATGCTAACCACAACATACAAAGCCATCCACAACACTGCCCCTAGCTACATCACCAACCTCATCCACAGATGTCATCCAAATCGCCCACTCTGCTCCTCCCAAGACATCTTGCTCTCCCTTGTCACCTCCTCCCACACTTGCCTCCGGGACTATTCCAGAGCCTCTCCAATCTCCTGGAACTCCCTACCGCAGTATGTCCAATCAGCTTCCACCCTGTCTGCCTTTAGGCGATCTTTGAAAACTTACTTATTCAGGAAAGCCTACCACACCTCCACCTAAGAACTGTACTTGAGCCACCTCCATCAGATCATTCCCTGAAGCTGTCACCACCTCCTCCTTCCTTTAGATTGTAAGCTCCACAAACAGGGCCCTCCTATTCCTTATGTACTGAAAAGTATTGTAATTGTACTGTCTCCCGTTTATATTGTAAAGCGCTGCGCAAACTGTTGGCGCTATATAAATCCTGTATAATAATAATAATCATTTCAGCTGGGATTATTATGACTCTGAACCCGGAAATGCTCAGAGTTGAGTGCTTTCAAGTTAATTGATCTCAGAGCAGACCACAATCTAGCAAGGAGATAAATATCTAAATACTATGATTGACAGCGCTTGTTTCAGGAGCGGGGCACTTCCCAATGACAAGTGCCATTACTAGATATGCAGGAGGAATGAGGCATGTCAGTTCCCCTGTTTCACCCCCTCTGTCTTTTTCATGGTTGCTAAGGTGCAGATAACCCCTACCACACAGTGTCTGTGTTCGTTAAGATCTAAGCGGCAATATCGTCCAATGACATACCCAGCAGTGGGGGCCGCTTGCCTCCTAACAACCAAAGAAGCTAGACTGCAGGAGCTTCCTGCATCCTAGCAACCCAGAAGGCAAAGCAGGAAACAATGCCGGCATACTAGCAACCAAGGACAGTAATGTCAAAAATAGACCATTCAGGTCTGAAAAGCATTCTTTAACAGATCTTGAAAAAAATTGCATTCATGGTTAGTTTAGTTTTCATTTTGTGAAGTTGAATGCAACTGAACAAATGTAAATACCACTAAAGTGTCAACATCTAAATGCAGGAGAAAGTAATCTTGGAAAATCTAAATGCAGGAGTTCCAGTGTGCATGAGGCCTAAATAGACAGAGGGGTGGAACAGGGGAACTGAGTGGGAGCTCTCTAGCTGACACACCTCCTTCACAAGGTATGCTAACTGAACAGGAAGTGGCAGAAAATGGAGGTGCTGAAAAGTAAGAAATAAAGAAGGGATTTTCGTCACATATCAGTACTGTTTAATTGGAGACGCTAACACAGGTTTTAGACATTAATGTGTAGACCTAGATTTCTTTTTTTATATGCTTATAAGAGTTTTTACTTTAAAACAGAACTTTACCCATAATGACGTGGAAAAAAAATATAATTTTTTTTTTTGCAAGGAACATACATTCTACATTACTAATTATGTAATTGCCTCCGGTGTTGTTCCTGTTTCTTCTTACTTGGAGGCTTCCATGTTGCTGAAGCTCAGAGCCCCTGAGCACCAGTAAATCTTTAGGCTGCCATCAGATCGCCTCTACATTTTCAGCACAGTGCTGAAAAATAAAGAGCAACTGAGCATGTGCAGAGCAGGGTGAGACAGTGTAGGTGCTTATTTTTAATGTTTTACATAGCTATACCTGCAGAAGGGGTATGCATGAAGTGATCTATCACTTTCTGACGAAAGTTTCAGGTCAGGTCAGTTGTCAGGTTACCAGTCAAGATGTTGTAGATGCCATATGTTTCAGCTTGTATTCCTTTATTTTCTGGCACTAACATACTTCCTGCCCTAGGATGACAATGACAGCCAGCCTTTCTCAACTAGGGTGCCTTGAGGTTTCTTCAGGGGTGCCTTGGCAAAATGTCTAAAATTTGCCCAAAACTTGTTTACAAGCCAGCGGGTGGAACAAGCCTTCCTTTTAGCTACACAAAGGTTTTTATTGTGCAACATTACGACCTTCTAGCCGCCGGCGTCCTGACAACCAATAATATCAACAGTTGATAAGGAGGATGTCATCTGCCTGCACAGCATCTTAATTTGAACCTCCCCTGCCCCTCTCCATCAGTGCTGGGGTCACATTAGCTAAGTGATGGAGAAAAAACCAAGGGAGAAGAGAAACACTGGCATACTAGTCAGTACCAATGTGCAAAAGTGTATTTGATTTGGACGAATAAATCACCTCTAATGTTGGGTGTCCTACATGTGTGGATGTTGCTGGGTTATATAAAACTTTAAGAATAGTTTTTCGCATTTTAGAATGGGGTGCCTCAAGACTGTCGATAATTTTAAAGGGTGCCTCAGGACTGTCGATAATTTTAAAGGGTGCCTTGACTGAAAAAAGGCTGAAAAACACTTTTCTAAGCTATACAGCGTGGATGGAGAAATCTTCCACTGCAGTTATTGTATTTACAAAATAACCAAGCAGGCTGCATTTGAGTGGATGCACGTGCTGTTTGTCTGATCATTTTCTACCTGGCTCCTTCGATTTTTCAATCAAGGAATGTTTGGTGGGAGGCCACAGACAGGGCCACCCATTGAGCAAGTTTTTGCCAGTTCATGAGCCACTAGAAGAAATGTGAACAGTCTGTGAATATTTTTAGAGAAAACTGCTGTGTAATGGCCACAACAGGTGTCAGGGACTGGAAGCTTGTGAATGAACCCCACACCATCAAGAACCCTAAGAAAGACAGGAGATCAGGTAGTCCTAAATATCCAACAGCTATTAGAACGTACAACCCTAATTCTAGCCTCAACCCAATCTCCAGATTCTCAGAATCTTTTGATGATATGTACTGTAGATGATGATTTATTTAAAGTCTTTGCAATTTTACGGTGAGGAACATTATTCTAAAATTGTTCAACAATTTTTAGATGCAGCTTTTCACAGATTGGCAAACCTTTGCCCATCTTTATTTTGCAGAAACTCTGACTCTCTAAGATGCTCTTTTTTTGTTTACCCAATCATGTTACTGAACTGTTGCCAGTTTAACCTAATTAGTTGAAAAATGTTCTTTCAACTCTTCCTTGTTATTACCACTTACTTTACCATGTTTTTCTTGCCCTGTCCCAACTTTTTTGAGATGTGTGCCTGCCATCAATCTCAAAATTACCTTATCATTCTCTAAAAATGGTACATTTCTCACTTTTCTATTTTCTATTGTAAATAAATATGGGTTTATGAAATATGCAAATCATTGCGTTCTCTTTTTATATAGATATTACACAGCGTGACAATTTTTTGGGGATTTGAGGTTGTAATATGTCTTTTGGGGATGCACTGATTTTTTTCTTTAATAATGTAACATAATACAATCTCTACATAGGAAGAGCAACTTCAGTCTCATGAGTCTTTAATGGACAGATTTACAGATGACTTGACTGAGCATCAACGAAATCTTCCAGACCCAAAGAGTAAAAGTCGAGACTCTGAGGACTACCATTTGCGGGAGGAGTATTTACGATATGAGGTAAAGGAGGGACATCCGCTTTATACAGTATAGCTGTCAACCTTGGGGTAATTTGGCATCTTACGAGATTTCACGTTCTTTAGTTAACTTTGTTGCATATGATCTGCTTCTCTCCAGAAACTAAGGTACGAAACCTACGTGAAGCTTCTTGCAGTACGTTTGGAAAGTGGCTGTGAAGATCTCCAGGCTTTTGAGTCTCGGCTGACGGAACCTGATGGTGGTCAAGGAGAGACCACAGGATTAAAGAGGTCCTACTCAAGTCCTTCACTTAACCCAGAGAGCTCTCCCGTGGTGGTGAAAGTGAAACGCAACATCTCAGAACGACGCACATACAGGAGAATTATTCCTAAACGCAACAAAAATCTAGTGTGAGGAGAGGACGTCTGTTACCTGATAGAACTCCTGAGCACTTTTTCATGGTACTCCCTGGGTGCAGTGTAATTGAGACCATCAGGTGCCTTATATTTGTTGCTTTCGCTGAACATGGCAGAGACCACCAGAGGACTGTATGGATGGTCTTTCCTTATTTCAAAGGGATTCAAAATTCCTTTATTAAATAAACAGAACCCTATGGGATTCTGAACCTATGCTCATAGTTTTAAAATAAGGAACAATGTTCCTTGGTTACTTAGAAAGTATGAAGTTATAGATGAGGTTATTTTTGTGTTTCTTCATGTCATTAAGGAATATGCAGACTACAACATTTTACATAGGTCAGCATATCTTGTTTATTGACATTGCTTTTCATATATATCTAAAAGCTGTTTTCATCTCTTCCTGTTATCCTGCAGTTTTTATCTTTGCCTCTAGCTGGCACTCTTGCACTGTTTGGACTGAGAGCAGTGCAGATTCTTGGTCTATAAATTTTATTTTTCCTTTGACCTGTATTTGAAGGATGTCACAATCTTCATAGCAAGTCTTAATCCAAGTTCGTTTCTCAGTCACATCCTCCAATATGTCGAGTGGCAAGTATTGGCACTGTAAAAATTAGTCTTCAAAGATTTTCTGAATATATGGCCTTTGTCATGTTAATGTTCAGTCAAACAGGAGGCTAGAGATTATGAACTAGTAGCTGAGATGTCTGTTCATGTGGCATTCCTTATCATCCAGTGGCATACTGACCTGTAACACAACATGCTTCGCAGAGGACAAGGCTATAATGGAGAAACATTACCAGATATTGCTTTTTCCTTTTTTATGTTTAGCATGGAACTAAACCCATTGATTTGACAGTTTCAAGAAACAGTTACATTTCTTGGCACGTGCTGGGAATGTAATTGTCACATTTGTTTGTGTTCTCAACTGTCAAACCATCAAATGTCTGGTGTCATAACTGATCATATGTGCAGCATCATGGCAGTTAAAGATCAAACAGAGCCTATGATGGCAGCTTCCTTAGCTGAAAACAATAGAAAGGTTTAGTTCCATTTTAATCTGAGTCTTCAGCATAGTTTAGGATTCCAGTGAGGAAATATTTCTGCCACCCCAGCACAACTGTGTAAAGTCAGCTATGGGAGAGAATTCTGTAACATTCTTCTTTTACCCCTGGTTCACATATATGCCGCTGTGCGGGCCATGTTTTGCGTGGGCACGAGAGCCCATTCATTTGAATGGACTCCCGAGCTCCGTGACACGCAGGGAAGAAGTCCCTGCACTTCTTCTGAAAACGCAGCCCACACGGGAACCTCAGTTCCCAGTGCGGGCGGCGTGCCATCAGAACTAATAGCACCCGCCCGCGGGTCCGCATTGCTCTGTGCGGGTGGTGTGGCTACACAGATTTTCATTCAGATCCGCAGCCGCAACACCCTCACATATGTGAACCTAGCCTTAGTGGCTTCTCTCTTGGAATTTTTAGAGAATTCATGAAGGCCAGTGATAATGGTAACTTTGCTGAGAAGTCAGGCAAAGCCAGTCACCGATGTCCTTTGTAGGTGGCCAAAATTTGCCGTTGTAGTTGCTCTTGCATTTGGGGAAGATGTAACCATTACATGGAATTGATGCTGTTAGAAAGTAGAGTTGACGTATAATTAAAGGTAGAAAACAGATAGTGAGGTTCTCTGATTAGTTAGCGATGGACTTTACTTAAAGATGAAGTAGGGCCAAAGCTATTTTGGCTATACATCTGATGTAGGTCACAGGAGTGCAGTTCTTTCTGCACTCCTGTGACCCATTTTTAGCTGACATTGTGCTAAAGTCAGTTGACGTCACTCAGCCAGTCCAGGCTTAGAAAAGATACCGACCATATGGTCATGATCCACCCGGAGGCCTGGACCAGCACCTAGCTCAGCCTCTTAGCGATCCACAGAGAGCCTGTGGCAGCCCCTCTCGCCCCTTCCACAGTCAGGGCTCTCCGCTTAGAGTGGAAGGGGAGAACTGAGCGATCAGCAGTGTGTGATCGGTCAGTTCTCACTGCAGAGTCAGTGCAGCATCGGATCGATGCTGTATCCATCTAGGTGAATTTAAATGTTTGGGGGGTTTTTTAAGCCCATACTGGTGTCATAACTGATCACGTGCAACACCATGGGAAGTGAAAATCAAATATAGGCTAAAATGTCAGCTTCCTTGGATGAAAAAGATAGGAGGGTTTAGTTCTGCTTTAAAGGACATCTGCCTGAAGAGAAAGGCATTGGCTGCAATAACTGTCACAGTTTGAAAATACTATGTTGTGTTAATCCTGGTTTCCATACTGTGAATCACTGAGCTAGAATACGCATGCAGCCACTGCCAACCAACAGCTAGGTAACTAGCATTTTTGTGAGGGTAGATTAGTAAAGACAGGTTTCTGTTATCTTTCTTGTTCCAATGTGCCCATATTTACTGTACCTGTTGTGCCCAGTAAGAACTGATGTAAAAGATGGAAGTCTTAAACATTTTGTATAGCTGCCAGGCACAACCTCCTGTATGTTTTACAGTTTCTGCGTGGAAACAAACCATTCCAGGAGAGTTCATAGGGAATTTTCAATTATATAACATTATTTCTTACCATACAAAACCTGTCAGACATACCATAATATTGTAATATTTATGCGGCTGACAAAACTGAATTTCATACCAGGGACCCATTTGCACTATCTACGGCCCTGGAGCTGTCCATAGCTACATACTCCTGATCTGCCCCTTATCAACTTTTATATCCAATAACATAACAGTTCCTAAATCTATAACTGCAACAATTAGGATAAAATAATGGTTTGTGAATGCTCATAGACAACTAGCAAGCAAATCTATGCATTGCCTGATCTGCATACTATATATATACATTTTGATTCTATTTTTTTTTTACAAATCGGGGTAGGCAGGTCTCTGCCCAGCCATATCCTATGGCTGCTTGCCCATCTCTATACGTCACACAAAAGTAGTGGAGCTGGATTAGGTTCAGTAATAACAAGAAAACCTGATTCCTACAAGTAATGGCGTTTCTAACTTATAGGGCTTGTTCATACCAGATAATTTGCAATGAGCTGGGCAACCTTACCCAATGCATAAACAAAGCAAAAAACCATGTCCCCTATCAGGACTGTTCACGTCACCGTGCTGTGATGGTGTGCACTGAAAAAAGTTTAGAATGCAGTACCTTTTGCAGCGCAACATTGTGCAACACAAGTGGCAGTGCAGTAGTGAACGTTACTTGTGTGAATGGGTTCTTATGGAGTTTATAGCAAAGAAAAGGCATCTTAAAACCCCTTTCAGTCTCTATGGGCACAAAGGAAAAAAATATATAAATACTATTTACAAGAATAATTTCTGGGCCTGCGTTTATTTCAGATTAGTCAGGCAGGTGGAATTTCAGGAACCTCTGTTAAGCTGTTCTGCCACTGGGTTAATCATTAGGAGGTTGTGTCACTTGATCCTTTTATGTTTCTTTTATGTTTCTTTCTTTATAGAGAGATGATGCTGTCGATTCCCGTGAACTTATAAGTATTTGTATTTGGTACTATTTCTGTGCAATTACAATGATTTTGAATTGCAATTTGTGTTTACACATCTGTTAAGAGTATTTTGTACAATGTATCACATGCTGCTAAGGACCAAAATATGTTCAAATGACCTAAAGCTGGTCTAGGTTAGCCTTATGCTTTGTTGTCTATTTGAGTCCATGCCTGTAATTTAATTGGACAGTTTTTCTGTAATTTGATTTGGGGAATTTTTTTTTTATAGGGTACCTGCAACATAAAGCCCAGTTGAAGTCACAGAAATAAATATGCAGTCAGATAGACAGATTTAAACGTCTTGCCTTTGCTTTCCTGTTACAGTGCATGTGCAGTCTAATAGGAACCATTAAAGAAGAAATCCAGGTATAGATATTTTTACATAGTCCTACAGGTTCAACTTGGACCAGTGTAATTATGCATTTGCCATACCTTGCCAATCGCTCTAGAACAGTGGTTGTCAATCTATGAGCTAAAGGGGCCTCAGATGCGACCCCTGATATCACCAAAGGGCCACACATAATGTTCAATATATGTAATGCTTGAGAGGACCGTCAGAAACTGCAGAAATTGTGGACATTTTTGGCTGGGGCTATGCTACAAAAGACGAAACTGGGAACATGTTACATGAGGCTAGCAGAGATCAATGCTATTACCCTAATCAATGTTCCCACTACAAGTTGCTGAAGGCTACATAACATATACCAAAGGGCTGCAGGTTGGGCACCTAGGCTCTCGGAAGCTGGAAATCACGGAAGTAGACACCGTTACTACAGTGATCTCCACTAGCTTCTGGGTCCTGTGTTGAGTGGCTAGTATGCTACATTGTGAACACAGGAGGTTGCCTGCTTGGCACAGGTGTCATTCAGAAAATGCTATGTATTTTCTCAATTAATGCAGAGCATACCCTGGTTGTACAAAGCTGAGAGCATGACATCACTGCCGCATTTCTCCACTTCATGTAATCAGTGCAGTGGGACCTAGAGACTAGTGGAGATCCTTGTAGTATAGTTACATAATTAGTCTGGCTGAAAAAAGACAAAAGTCCACCCAGTTCAACCATTAAAAAAAAAAAAAAAGTTATCCTATACCCACAGTTGAGGAATACAAAAAAACCCAACAAAGCATGATTCAATTTGCTCCTGCAGGGAAAAAAATTCCTTCCTGATCCCCTGAGAGGCAATCGGATATTCCCTGAATCAACTTTATCTATAAATGTTAGTATCCAGTTATATTCTGTGTATCTAGGAAAGAATCCAGGCCTTTTTTAAAGCAATACACTGAGCTGGCCAGAGCCAACTTTTGAGGGAGTCTAGTCCACATTTTCACAGCTCTCACTGTGAAGAAACCTTTGCATGTTTTAAAATTACATTTCTTTTCCTCCAGACATAGAGTGCCCCCTTGTCCTCTGTGATGACCTCAGGGAGAATAACTCTACACCAAGTTCACTATATGAACCACTGATGTATTTATACATGTTTATCATATCCCCCCTTAATCTCCTCTTCTCAAGAGAGAATAAATTCAGTTCCTCTAATCTTTCCTCATAGCTGAGCTCCTCCATGCCTCTTATCAGTTTGGTTGCCCTTCTCTGTACTTTCTCCAGTTCCTCAATGTTCTTTTTGTGAATTGGTGCCCAAAACTGAACTGCATATTCCAGATGAGGTCTACTGTAGTGTCTACTACAGTGATTTACAGCTTCCAGAGGGATCCAACAGGTATGGTGTATGCATAGGTTACATTGGTTCAAGCTGGACCAATGCAACTGTGTAAAAATGTCTGTACCTGGAATTCTTCTTTAAATATCCACTGCACTCAATAATTAAAACAGACCTGTTTGCTATGAGTGTGGCCGTTTCTCAGCAATGCCAGCACACAGCCGTGGAGTGGTGAGGGCAGGAAGCACCATTTTCACAAAGAGAAAAATTCTAAAGCATTCCTAAGTAAAAATAATAACATGTACAATTCATAGAGGACTTGTACTGCTAAAAAGTTGTGAGACTTCAGTTGGGCTTTAAGCAGTGTTTGCTGATTTGAGGGTCACAATTCTGTCACTTCCCTTGGGAACAGTGATGTCACTAAAACACGAACAACCTCATGCTGCAATGATGGCACTCGTTCCTAAAACATTGTCTAGGTTATGCAATAAAATGGACACTTTTGTCTGTCTGTGATAGGTGCAAGTCAATCCAGCTGGATTTGGTGCATCTAAAAGCTTAAAATGGCATATTACTGCACCACTTGCGTTACATTTTATTCTGGAATACTTTTGATAAGCTGTATTATATTGCTGTCTTACTGTATGAATAGATCTTCCTCAGATTCACTCCTGTTGTCACAAACGGAGAAGACGGTCTCAGGTTAGCCATACGTCTAAAGAGTTTGCCGCAGGATAGAGACAATTCAAGCACAATTGTACATTCAACTCAGTGGCTGCTGGACACAAATGAGACCATCAGAGTCCTTACAAAGACACTGACAGGTTGTATAATCTTGGCCAATCCGCTTCAATTCCAAATATGGTAGAGGCACATTGGTCCAGATCTGTGTAAGCTGGAGAATCATCTCACATTCAAAAAAATGCAGAGGTTTGTTGAAGGTCTGATTGTTTAGGTCCAATAGACCAGATCCAGTGTGTGTTCAGCCTTTATTTACCTTGTAACTGTCCGCACACACCATGGGCTTTCTGAATTCTCTGCTTTTTCATGTGGCATCAAAATGCTCAAATTTGACTTATGTTACTTTTATTTGTTATGTTGTTTTAATGTTAGAATTGTTCAAAGCCATTGATGTTATCTGAGCCTCCATCCAAGCCACCCCTCTTATCAGGTACTATGCAGAGCTTTTCATGTAAGCAGAGGGTGTGGCCTTAATGCTACCGTTTATTTGCACTGGAATAAACAATAAATCCATGTCTCCTGAGTGATGTGTAGTTATTTGGTGTACATCTGGGATTGGGATATGTAAATTGCAGGTCCAATAGGACGCTGTTTAATCTGACTATTAAATTATTAATATGGCCTGTGATTTTAAAAAAAGTTATATACAGTATGTGCTGCAGCACTTAAAACAATATTAACCACTTCAAGTCCGGACACTTTCACCCCCTTCATGCCCAGGCCAATTTTCAGCTTTAAGTGCTATCGCACTTTGAATGACAATTGCGCGGTCATGCAACACTGTACCCATATGAATTTTTTAGCATTTTTTGACAGATAAAACTTTATTTTGGTGGTATTTGTTCACCACTGGGAATTTTATTTTGTTTTTGCTATATAAATGAAAAAGTCAAAAAATTTTGAAAAAAAGTGTTTTTCTTAGAAAATTTTGCAAATAAATAATCTTTCTTCATAAATATTGGCCAAAATGTATTCTGTTATCTTTTTAGTAAAAAAAAAAAAAAAAAAACAAATTGGTTTATAAACAAAAATTATAACTTTAAAAAAAAAAAGTATTTATTTTTTTTTTTACATACCGTCACCCTAGCAGTACAGTGTCATTATAGTGACACTGCACTACTTTGGGGGGTGATGAAGATTTTTTTTTTTTTTACACTGATTGCTTTTACACCCATAAAGGCTGTAAAAGCAATCATTTCTCCTCTCTGGCTGCATTCCTGCAGTCATTGAGAAAAATAATGTGAGCTGTGATTGGTCACAGCTTGTCATATGGTACAAGGCTGTTGTGAATAGCCTTGTACCATGTGATCATTCACAGATTTCACACGTAGTAAGCAATGATGTCAGAAGTGACATCTTGCTTACTACTCTTCATGTGATCACTGATTGGCCAATCAGTGATCACATGATCGGGACCTCACACAGGTCTCGTAGAGCGATCAGTGTTCCACTGGGCACCAGATTGAGGTGCTGCGCACTCCCAGGGAGCATGCACAAGCAGGGAAGCGGGGAGGACATTTAAAAACGGTCACCCTCCCCTGCACTGCTCCCATCCAGCCGTTTATATGCATGGGCCAGACAGGAAGTGGTTAAACCCAAAAGCAACCATTTATTATATTGCAGTTTAACAATTCTTAGAAAAAAGCCTAAAAAAGAAAGCTAATGCAGCCATCACATCTATTTTCAGCTAGTGATCTGACCAGAAAATCTGTTGTTTTTCAAAAGAACAAGTTCTCTCCCAGATGTATCAGATTACATGGATGAGACAAACTATTCACCACTGACAGGGGTGCTTACAATAGTGAGCTTTTATATATTCCTGTAAAACCTTTATCCCAAAAGAAAAAAAATGTTGCTGTAATTGATTTGAAAATGTAAGCTGAACTTTTGTTTTGTTAGTGTATCTAAATCTGTTAGTACATCTAACACTCCCATCCCCCCAGACTGATAATGATGCTGCATTTTTCCTATAGGAAAAAGCCGATGTAGGAGCCAATAATTGCGGCCCGAGAGACCCAGGCCCCAATCAGTGACTGACTATTTGGCCAGGGGGGGGGGGTTGAGGGGGCTGTGTGTACTGCAGATGGGGGAGGGGGGGAGAAAGGCAGGAGAGGAGGTAAGCAGTGTATATAGTGAGGGAGCGGTATATACACACAGGCTCCCCAACTTGCCGCCGCTAAATGTCATTGCCGGCTATTAACTGCAATTATCGGCTCTTTTTTTTCTTCACTTTATAGCTCTGAGAAGGAGCTGTCATTCGCCCCACCACTAAAGTAAACAAAGGGGGGGGGGGTCACTCAGTGACATTACCCAGTGATTTCACCCCATTGTTTACTTTAGTGGCGGGGTCAATGACAACTCCTTCTCAGAGCTACAAAGTGAAGGAAAAGCAAAGCCGGCAATTGCATTTAAAAACCAGCAATGACATTTAGTGGCGGCAAGGGTGGGAGCCTTTCTGTATTCACTCCTCCCTCACTGTATACACTACTCCTCTCCTACCCCCTCTTTTCACTCACTGCCCCACCCCCTCCCCCCTACAAATAGGACCTATCACATAGGGTACTATTGGTCCCTTATGCCATAGCAATAAAATCATAAGTTAAAAAAAATAAATAAAAACACATTTAAAGCAAAAAAAAATAAAATATTTGAGCCTCCCCACCTGCACATACGCAGACATTTTGGTTTCGGTTTTCAGGCAAGCACATCCTGAATTTTTGGTTTCTGCACCAAAATGTTCATTTCGGTGCACCACTAAAAAAGCCTTAAAAGGAAATCTAATGCAGCTACCACATCTGAGGATTGAAGTGCAATGTAAAACATTTTTGGGTTTAATACCTCTCTAATTATAACTGCATCAGGACTTAGTTTTCTCTTAGACCCTCTGAAAAGTCACACAAATGTCTATGATGGTGTGGCAACATTGCTGCACTGCTCCAGAATTTAGAGCACAGTTCCCACTCTCATGCAGACTGTGCCTGCTTGCACTACACAAGGATAAAAAACATGTTGCAGGGGGTGTGGTTATCAGTGTTGTCACTGCTGATTTACAAGATGTCGGTTGTCAATCAGCACCTAACCACACCCAGCCCTGCCCCTGTTTTTGAAACCCTCCCACGTTGAGCTGCAGTGTCTGAGAAGGGGAGCGTGTGAGACACAAACAAGCATATTTGGCTCAGTCAGGGAGGGTAACGGAAGTAATTTGTTTACTTTATGAGGCTTGTGCATCACATAGTAACTGGATATGGAACCAGTTTAGACTATCACACCAGAGGCTTTAGTTGTATTTTAAGGGTTTAGAGATACCCCCTTTACATACATTAAAACACTTCTAAATGGTGAAAGTACCATAAAGTCATCCTCTGCAATGGGAAATATAGATGGATCACGTGACTGGATTTTAAAGGATGATTTTTGCAGAGGCACTAGATCAGCCTCTCTCTGAAACTTTTTATCCTAATGGAACCATTGAAATAATTTTCCGGTCCAGGAGAACCCCAGATAAAACCTCCCATTGGAAGTCAATGAGAAAATGCCCCTTTCATTGAAGGTCTGTGGTGGTCTTTTACAGTGATGGTCAGAATGCCACCCCAGCAGACAGCTAAAACAGATCATTCTACCATGCCAGTAACTCTGCCAAGTTACGTTAACCACAGAACTATGCAGGCACCATAAAATGGGAGGTCAATCAGCCACAGCTCATGGAACCACTAACAACCTCTGAAGGAACCCTGGGGTTCCATGTAACCCTCGTTGAGAATTGCCACTCTAGAGGGTAACATGGGATATACGCATGTTAAAATGGGAGGTTTGGTCTGTAAAACACTGAATAGGTGTAACACAGGGAGGTGCTGTGAGTCATCCTCTAAAGGTGAAGGATGAGTTGCTGTTATCACTGGAGGGTTCTACATCAGCTCCTGTCATAAATCAATTCATAGTAAAGTTGCCAATATACCAGAAAAAGTGATGGAAAGGAAGAATTGGGGAGGTCAGCAGGCTATATAATCCCACATAATAAATAAGGATAGTGAATTGCTGGATTGTTTTTACTGAACAACAAGAACTGACTGCATGGTCCCTGTGCATATTTTTGTCTATGGCCTGTTCCATATGTTCTTCAGTTTGTATAAGAGCAGTGTGAACAGCAAGCTTTGATAAAGCATTGGCAGAACTTTCAGCAATCTTTGTTGGAGCTTTTAAAGTTGCGATCAACTCTAATTTGCAAATGTTGAACACAGACCCTAATAGGAGTGCTGCTTGCCACTTTAAATAAGCTGATAGCAGGCTTCAGAACTACTTGAAGCTTGTTGAAAGCCTACCGAAGCCACTTTGCAGCTTGTTTAAAGTGACAATCAACACTCCCATTAATATCTATATATAACATTTCCAAACAGGAGCTGAAGGGTTCTTTAAGGGCTTAGAGCTGCTTGAAGCTTGATAAAAGCTTCATAAAAGCTTGCTGTTCACACTGCTCCTATAAGGTTGGCCATACATTATACAATTTTCTTGTACAATTTTTCTTTAGATTTACTAAAACCATATACTGTAGTATGAGGTCAAACCTAAACACTTTAAATTTGTATGCAATCAGATAGGTCCATGCACTATATTGAAAGTAAATCTAAAGGAAATTGAGTAAGAACATTGTATAATGCTTGGCCAGCTTTAGTTAAAGTGCTTTTAAACTGAAAATAAAAAATATAATAAATTGCAGCTTACCAATCATTAGATGTGGTGGCTACATTTGTTTTCTTTTGTAAGTTTTATCTACCTCTTTTTTCACCTGGTGGTCTGGCCACTAACATACAGTGCCTTGACATTTTTCACATTTTGTCATGTTACAACCAAAAACATAAATGTTTGTTATGTGATAGACCAACACAAAGTGGCACATAATTGTGAAGTGGAAGGAAAATGATAAATAGTTTTCAACATTTTTTACAAATAAATATCTGAAAAGTGTATCATGCATTTCTTTTCAGCCCCCTTTACTCTGATATCCCTAATTAAAATCTAGTGGAACCAATTGCCATCAGAAATCACCTAATTAGTAAATAGAGTCCACCTGTGTGTAATTTAACCTCAGTATGAATACATCTGTTCTGTGAAGTCCTCAGAGGTTTGTTGGAGAACATTAGTGAACAAACTGCATCATGAAGGCCAAGGAACACACCAGACAGGTCAAGGATAAAGTAGTGGAGAAAATAGGTTATAAAAAAAAAATATCCCACGCTTTGAACATCTCACAGAGCACTGTTCAATCCATCATCCGAAAATGAAGAGTATGGCACAACTGCAAACCTACCAAGACATGGCCATCCACCTAAACTGACAGGCTGGTCAAGGAGAGTATTAATCAGAGAAGCAGCCAAGAGGCCCATGGTAACTCTGGAGGAGCTGCAGAGATCCACAGCTCAGGTGGGAGAATCTGTCCACAGGACAACTATTAGTTGCGCACTCCACAAGTCTGGCCTTTATGGAAGAGTGGCAAGAAGAAAGCTATTGAAAGAAAGCCATAAGAAGTCCCATTTGCAGTTTGTGAGAAGCCATGTGGGGGACACAGTAAACGTGGAAGAAGGTGCTCTGGACAGATGAGACCAAAATTGAGCTTTTTGGCCTAAAAGCAAAACGCTATGTGTGGCAGAAAACGAACACTGCACATCACCCTGAACACACCATCCCCACTGTGAAACATGGTGGCAGCAGCATGTTGTGGGGATGCTTTTCTTCAACAGGGAAAAGGGCAGCTGGTCAGAGTTAATGGGAAGATGGATGGAGCCAAATACAGGGAAGTCTTAGAAGAAAACCTGTTAGAGTCTGCAAAAGACTTGAGACTGGGCAGAGGTTCACCTTCCAGCAAGATAACGACCCTAAACATACAGCCAGAGCTACAATGGAATGGTTTAGATTAAAGCACATTCATGTGTAAAAATGGTCCAGACCTAAATCCAATTGAGAATCTGTTGCAAACCTTGAAAACTGCTGTTCACAGACGCTCTCCATCCAATCTGACAAAGCTTGAGCTATTTTGCAAAGAAGAATGGACAAAAATTTCACTCTCTAGATGTGCAAGGCTGGTAGTGACATACCCAAAAAGACTTGCAGCTGTAATTGCAGCAAAAGGTGGTTCTACAAAGTATTGACTCGGGGCTGAATACAAATGCTCTCCACACTTTAAGATATTTATTAGTAAAAAATGTTGAAAACCTTTTTTCTTCCACTTCACAATTATACGCCACTTTGTGTTGGTCTATCACATAAAATCCCAATAAAATACATTTATGTTTTTGATTGTAACATGGAAAATGTACCTTCTGTATTAGAATGCCTCCATTCTGGATGAAGGAGCACAGGGGGCAGTAGTATTGTCCAACTGGGGAGAGAGTAGAGTTAGATGTACTAGAAGATTTGGATACACTAACAAATTGAAGCCAAACTTCAGCTCACACTGCG
Organism: Staurois parvus; assembly: GCF_062004578.1. Taxonomy (NCBI): domain Eukaryota; kingdom Metazoa; phylum Chordata; class Amphibia; order Anura; family Ranidae; genus Staurois; species Staurois parvus. The sequence continues at coordinate 440,039 of NW_028318072.1, forward strand.
GTTACAGAATCATTTACAGAAAACAGTTTTTTTTTTCCTTTTTGGATAAAGGATTTACCTGAAAAAATAAAAGCTGAGCACTGTAAGCCCCCCTGTTAGTGTTAAATGGTTTGTCTCAACACTCTAACTGATAAATTTGCAGGAGAGTTTGTTCTGTTGAAAAACAAAAAACATACTGGCTGAAGCACCAGGTGAAAATGAAGGAAAGAAAGCCTAAAAAGAAAACAAATGCAGCCATCACATCTAAGAATTAGTAAACTGTAAAACAATAAATGTTTGCTTTTAGATTTAATATCTCTTTAAGACTGCACCAACTCCCAAACACAGCATTTGTCTGCCAAGGAGGGAGTTATATAAATCAGACTGCAAACGTACCTCATCCCTCATCTATCATATAAGGAACCATAAAAACCAAATGGGACTTTACTGGCACAGAAAATGGACAACATCATATTGTTGTATAAAACATGTTTATTGAAACATATCTTCCAAAAATTTACCATAAAAACAGTATTTTGGCTAATCAGCCCAATATATCACAGCATTATATATCATGTCATCAAAGTACTCCAGAGGTCGACGCGTTTCGCTTGTTCGCTTCCTTAGGACCCCAAAGGAGTTGAAGACAAAAAAGTCCAGTATCCTAGCTGGAAGATACATATGTGCATATATTTGCAACACATTAGTTAAGTAATTATCATTACATAACACTACCAAAAGGAAACGTTCTCCACAAACTCACATGTCAACATGAGTGGTAATTAAGGGCAACAGCATCCACATAGTGGTTAAAAAGGTCCCAGATCAATATCCGGCCATATGGCCATATCCCCACATGGTGCATAAATTAAGGCCCTGCAATAAACACATAGTCATATTGCATCCTAAGGCAAACAGGGGGAGAGGAAAAGGGGGAACACAAAGAAAAAGGGGGGGGGGGGAAGTAAAAAGAAACATCCCAAATGTGACTCACATTAGATGATTCACTGATAAAGGAAAACACATGGCAACAATAGCTACATGCCGATGTAAATCTCTGTAATATCTCCTATGCACCCTCTCCCCGAGGCCATCTAGGCATAATAGTAATAACATACAGAGTCAAAGGGGATATCAATATATTCCATGTTCCATCATTACCACTCCACCTTAAATGAGTAGATCCATACCTGATAAGCCCAGATCCAAGGGGGAGCTAGAAATGTCCACCCAGCAACAGCAATATCACTAGGTAGTTTGTCCAAAAATTCTCCAGTATCAATCAGCAGAAGCATCAATGTGTGACTCCTATAATTATATAAATTAGTGTCCATATTCAATATTGTTTCCAACCTCTGACCCTCTGTACCAAGATGCCGACCCAAATAAACCTCTATCATACCTCCAATACAACCATGTTGCGGCAACTGCTCTGTAGATGCATCCTTCCCTGCTAGCACCAAAACACTCATCTATTGCAGCGTTTAAATGATGTAATCAATCAGTACCGGACCAAATGGTCCCATGGGAAAGAACCACCCATTCCGTGGTCAGCGCACAACGTGCATGCGTGCCTACGTCACTTCCGCCCATAGAAGTGCATGGGCGGAAGTGCCACTCGTGTCTGAGAAGCGCCAATGACAACCATCTTTTCTAGATGGTAACCATCGTATGCATATACACCATCCTCAACACAGTCCACAGGCCATCCAACAACAAAAACGCAGTCACCGCTCGGCTTCCACCACCTCAACTCCACCACCGTGGTGGATCTATGACCCAAAATCTGTCAAACCCACCATATATTATCCATAGCCGAGTATATGAGTTACATCTATTCCAAACCAATGGGCAAAGCCTTGTTAATTATATCAATCAGCTCACCCATATATAAATGGAATCTGTAGGATGTCTATAAGGGCGACACATAAGCTAAGGGTCAAAACATCCATCCAGACCAAACCACCAATAGGCGTCTCCAACCCCATAGAACCCCGCTCCTTGACGTGTTACATAAATGTGGAGAATAATAAATGCAAAAATTAAAAATCAAATTTACATATAGATCAGCATTAACGCCCCATAGCATCATTTTCACAAATGGGATGTTCCAGTAACAGCAAGGACCAGATGGTTATAGCCTGGCCCAATGATATTAACGTAACAGGGAAACATCAAACATCCAATGGGAGAACACACAGACTATCCATAACAATGGCTGTAAGAATATATATCCTATAAAAGGGCTGTATAGCTCAATGCCTCATTAAGGCCAGGAGGAGAGGTAGCATTTAAAATATAAATCCTTCTCGCCTCTTTCTGCAGCACCCTTTGATGAAAATGTCCACCACGTGGATCCTCAAAAACCCTTTCAAGGGCTGCAAATCGTACCATGTCTACATTGTGACTATATTTGAGAGCCACATGCAGGGAAAAAAATGTTTTTTTTATTTTTGATGTTATCTGCATGTAAGCCCTGTTTCACACCGGTGCGACTTCAGGTGCCACATAGGATTTACAAATTGCGCCTGAAGTCGCATCTAATGTATTTCTATGGCAGTGTCTTAATCAGTGCAATTTGAAGTAGCGTGATTTAAAAAATGGTTTCTGCACTACTTTTTTTCAACTTTCATTGTGACTTGCATTGACTTCTGGTAAATGAGTTTGCAAGCCACAGAGAAATCGGAGGTACAAATCTCTCACTGATCTGCAGCTTTGAAATCACGCTACTTCAAGTGGCATGATTTCAAAGTTGCATTCAGTGTGAACCAGAGCTTAGAGACTTATGTCAGAAAAAAAATGACCATCACTTAGGACATGTGCCCAGGCCATGCAGCAATGGTTACTGTATCTAATGGTTCCAGACTTGGTGCATTTAGCTGAAATAATATTCAATAGCTGAAATGGACAAGCAGTTTGATTTTATGCATTTGATATAATACAGCACCTAATACAATATTGGGGGGGTGAGAAGTGATCCTTTTAGGATGGAGAGCCATGAGTAATAAACAGAGGCCAAATCCCTTGCGCAATTTCTTGCTGTTTTCATATTTAATGGGATGTTTGACGTACATGTGAGTCTCTTGTAGCCTCTTAAGCAGCTAAAAGGTACAGAGAAGTGCTGCTTGGTGAGTTGATTGAATCATGTGAAAACACTTGGCCTCTCGAAGATTAAAGACATATCCATACTTCCCATATTTCCTGCCAGTGTGTTACCAGAAAATAATACGACTGATATGCAGTCAGGGAGACTAGACATTAGAATGTGACAGGTAGGTACCATTATTACGACTTTTCAGCTATAAATAGCTTTACATTAATAGATAACCCCATTTAGGATACAGATCACCATTATGTGTACCTACTGTTTATTCCTTTGTGCTGTTGCAGTGCCTATACACTACAGACTTCAAATTACAAGTTAGTTTTCTTCAGAAAAAAATTGGAATAATGTAGAAAAGAACCACCCCCTTTAAAACAATCACATTTTGTTGCTTTGCAATATGAAATGAAGACAGACACGTTTTTTGTTTTATCCAGCTGTATTTAATAGAATCACTGAGTTGGAAAAAGGATCACCCCATGGTGTTAGTGTTTTGTTGAACCACCTTTTGCTTTAATTCCAGCCTTTAGTCTGTTGGGATGTCTCTACTAACTTTGCACATCCAGACTTTGCAATATTTGCCCATTCTTCTTTTCAGAACTGCCCAAGTTAAGTTAACTTTGATGGTGACCGTTTGTGGACTGCAGTCTTCCACAGATATTCAATGGGGTTTAAGTCTGGGCTCTGACTAGGCCATGCAAGGACATTCAACTTTTTCTCCTTCAGCCACTGTGTGGCCATTTTTTTGTGTGCTTTGGGTCATTGTCATGTTGGAAGGCAAACCTTCTTCCCATGGACAACTTTCTGTTAGAAGACAGCAGATTTTCCTCAAGAATTTGATGGTATTTTGCCCCATCCATTTTTCCTTCTATGCTGACAAGTGCTCCAGTCCCTGCTGCAGAGAAACACCCTGATAACAGGATATTACCACCTCCATGCTCTACTCTAGGAATGGTGTTATTTGGATGGTGAGCTGGATTGGATTTCCACCAGACATATTGTTTGGTGTTGAGGTGAAATCATTCAATTTTAGTCTCATCTGACCAGAACACCTTTTTCCATGTGGCCTCAGAATTTTCAAGGTACATTTTGGCAAAGCTCAGCCGTGACTGCATGTGGCCTTTCTTGAGAAGAGGCTTTTTTCTTGCATACAAGCTCCATTTGTGGAGGATTTGTGATATTGTAGTCACATGCACACAATGGCCACACTATGTCAGTAAATTCCTGCAACTGCTTCAGAGCTGCTGTAGGCCTCTTGGTAGTCTCTCTGGCCAGTTTCCTCCTGGCTATTTCATCCAGTTTGGAATGACCTCCTGATCCAGGGAGGGTCTGTGTTGTACCAAATCCTTCCACTTCTTAACCACTAGCCCTCTTGAGGATCTTCCCCCCCTTCTTGACCAGGCCATTTTTTGCATTACAACACTGAGTACTTTAACTGGCAATTGCGCTGTCATGCAACACTGCATCCAAATGAATTTTGCATACATTTTTTTACCACGAATTGAGCTTTCTTTTTGTGGTATTTGATCATCTGTGCATTTTTTATTTTTGCGCTATAAAAAAAAAGACCGACAATTTTGAGAATAAAACAATATTTTTGACTTTTTGCTATTTTACATGTCCAGTAAAAAAATTTAAAAAATCCCATTTCGTCATAAATTTCTGCCAAAATGTATTCTGCTACATGTCTTTGCTACACAAAATCCCAATACATGTAAATTAATTGGTTTACGTGAAAGTTATAGCGCTTACAAATGGTAGTATATATACTGGAATTTTTTTTTAATTTTTACTAGTAATGGTGGCAATCAGCGACTTATAGCGGGACTGCAGCGGACATTCTGATACTGGGGGGAACTGACTTGGTGTCACTGACATCTCCTGTGACACCAATACAGTGATCAGTGCTAAAAAAAAAGCACTGAGACTGTACTAATGGCAGTAGGCAGGAAGGGGCTAACATGAGGGGCAATCAGAGAGTTAACTGTGTGCAGGGAGTGTTTTACTAGGGGGCTGTGTCAGTGTGCTTCACTGTATTCACACTGCTCTGGATGGCTGTGCTGTGCACAGCCATCCAGCGCAATGTGCCATAGCTGACAGGGAGGAGGACTGCTAGTAAACAAAACAGTCTTCTTTCCCGTCGGAGATCCTTTGAAATAACCGTGCACCGGTGAGTAATTACCGCCTGGGACCCGGTGATTGACGGCCGCGAATGGCAGCGTGCCCCCTACCCAAAAATGCAAAATCATGTATATATACGTGATTTTGCGCACCCGTGCTACCCTGTAGCAGTATTTCTGCTATAGGGCGGACAGGAAGCGGTTAATAATAGGCAGTGTGCTTCAAGGCATTGATAAAGCCTTTAAAAACATTTTTGTATCCATCTCCCGACTTGTGCCTGTCCACAACTTTATCCCGAGATCTTTTGACAGTGCCTTGCCACCCATAGTTGATTGTTTGCTACAGATGCACTACTGTGGACTGAAATGCTCCAGGAAAGCTCTTTTCATGCTGAGCTAATCAAAATGACCCCAGCTGATCACAGTTGACAGTCCAGATTTCGATAATACCTTATAGACTGGACCTAGGCCCCCATGTTGTGGGGATCGCTTGTAATGTTGCTCTGGGAACTGGTTCCTGCTTAGGTGTTCACCTTGGTACTGAGTGCAACAAATGAAGATATCACCTACGTTGATATACAGATTCAGGGTTATGGTCCATTCCTATGGTTCCCAGGCTCTCTGTGGGTATGCCTACCATGACGGGCACAGCGTGGACTCCTACAGGGACCAGCAACATGAAAGGTTAGGACAGGCACATCCTGGTTATCAGAGCATTACTGAAGCTTTAAAGCAAGTGTGAGATTCAGTACACTTTTTTTAGGTGTTCCCTGAATAGCATTTCCCTTGTGCAAAATGATCAGGAAGCATTGGAAAAAAAACATTATTATTACAGGTACCTATATAGCACCGTCAATTTACGCAGAGCTTTACATATATATATTGTACATTCACATCAGTCCCTAACCCTCAAGGGGTGTACAATCTAAGGTCCCTAACTTACATTCATACATACACATACTAGGGCCAATTTAGACAGGAGCCAATTAACCTACCAGCATGTCTTTGGAGTACCTGGAGGAAACCCACACAGGCACAGTGAGAACATACAAACTTCAGGCAGGTGATGTCGTGGTTGGGATTTGAACCAACAACCCTAGTACTGCCAGGCGAAAGTGATAACCATTTAGGCACTGTGCTGCCCGTTTATTATTTTTAGGAAGCAAGTCCTTTAATGCACAACAGAAAAATACAAAATGGTAAGGAGATGGATGTGTGCAGTGTGGCAAAATAAAAGCCTAAGACACAACTTCCTAATATGTTTAAATATATCAATGTCCAGTAATAAGATTTGAAAAAATTACTTATTATCCTAACGACTGTACAGAGAATAAGGGGACAAATTGGTATGGATGAGAGAAGACTTCACCACCAGTTTAGGGAGGGCTTCTTTACAGTAAGTGTGGTTAAGCCGTAAAATCCCCTACTGCATGAAACAATGAGGATAATAGGTTAGCGGGAAGGTTTCCTAGCTAGAGCTGAAGGGTGCAGGCCATGGGACAAGGCAAGAAAGTAGCAGGCTGAAAAAAAGACACAACCCACCCCAAAATTGGATAGTGATGAGAGTGCTCAGAAAGCACTTTGGAAAACCAGACTGGTTCAAAAAAGGACGGGTGGCAACCCTAAAAGCAATTAAGAATTCCTCCTTGTCCGATTTTCCTAAATATCATATACATGCAAAACATTTGATAATCTTTAACGGAAACTGTAACATGCCAGTCTATCCATCATTCAGATTGTTTTTGCAGCTACGGCTATGTTATCAGTGTCCAAAATTACTGTTATATATGTAATCACAAAGATGTTGACATGCTGAGTTCTTATGAAAACGTCTTGATACTGACACTTGCATTTTCCAGAATACATGCTTGTGTGTTAACCCTGTGCAGCTTGCTGTACATGGCAGATGAATGTTTGGTAGCAGAGGAACGTTTGTGCCCTCAACACTTCTGTGTGGTGACAGGGAGAAGAAGTCATGACGGGAGACAAAGGAAGGCTTTGTTTTTGAGCAGCCAAGCGGGTGACAAAGCTCCAGGAGGTGAAAGCATTTGTACAGAGATGCTGAGTGATGTCTTTCTGTATTTGGAAGAGTAAAGGTTCCTGGGCCCATGTATGACATACAGCATATAGACACAGGGGAGACTTACAACATTTGCCAAGGCTATGCTATTATCTAGCAATTGTGGGAAATTTAAAATCACATTGGCTCATTTTACTACAAAGTGTATTATTTACAATTGCAATTGTGTAGGGACCGAAGACTTTGTACGTTGTAAATAATGAAAATTTGTATCGACAAATTGTTACATTCTATGGGCATTATCCCCTTTACCCATAAAGATTTCATATACATTATAACTGGATATATTACAGACTTTATGGTTTCTTTCTCTCTCAAACATATCATGTTGCTTTAGCAGACTCAACAGAGGGTATTCTTTCATCTATATAGTATAGCACCATCATATTCTGCAGTTCTTTGCAGAGGTAATGGAAGCACTCTGCTCAGTTCTCACATATAAGAGATTACAGGCCAGTACCCAGAACATAAGGACCCTTTACACCAATGTGCATGCCTTCCCTAATGTGTCAATTCATATTATGATATCTTTGCTCATTCATTTCCTATGGGTTTCCAACGAGCATTTACACACTAAAAAAATCTTCCTGACCCTTTTCTTCCCATCTCACCACAAAACAGTGCATGTTTTTTAGATGTTTGATTGTTGTAGGCCAGGTGCAATATTTACTAAAGGCCAGTGCATTTGGACCCACCAGAAATGAAGAGTAGTGCCCCAAAAGCACATCCAAAACAGGTTGGACCTACACACATTAGGTATGAATCCATCCTAATTCCAGGTCCACTGTTTTAGTCATAAGCTTAATTAGTGAGTATTTTGTAAGAAAGATGAAGAAGGAAACCAATGATGACACAACAGGAACACAAGAACCCTATTTGGACAGTGCCAGGAACCTTAGAATTGCAAAACTGACCAGTGGGAAAATGCTACCCAATGCCTTGTGTTTAGTTACCCGCAAAACCCACTTCTAGACATACTCTGCAGATGACCAGCCTGATGTATGGTCTGGTAACAACTTTTTAGGCCAGTAGATATTTATTCAGGATCAAATGGCTGGAACAGAAGATCTGTCAGGTTGAGTGGTTGGCCTTGTTTGATGTGGGGGTTCTCATTGCTGAAAGAGCCACTGGAGGGGTCTTACATTTGCCACATTCGCCGTCTTCGTACAGTTGCATCTTCCATATGAGGGCTTGTCTGTCAACCTCAGAAGTGGGTAACAGCCCGTCCTAATTATCATCACAGAAGGTTTAAAACTGTCTTTTTCTGCAGGTGTATGGCACCTAAGGGCATCCGTAATTAAAAATAATACAACTTTCAGCTCTGTAACTGAATGAGGTCTGCTTCTTAATAAAGGGACATTCCATGTTTTGCTGCCAGGGGTCCCAGGGGACTTACCCTTTCACCACAGAGAGAGGGCAGACGGAGCAATGATCCTGAAAATTGGCACATCTGTATGATTTGCTTTTTTATTTTCTGCTTCGTGAACTTTTATTTGCAAATCCTCACCCTCCCCAACCTTTCCTTCTTATCCTCCCCTCCTGGGACCCCCGGGTCCCTGTACCCAGCCTCTGACTGGCTGTCCAGGTACTCTGCTGCCATGTGTCATTTGGAGTCTGTCTATTTGGTGAATGTCTCAGTTTGACCAGCAATCTTTTTCAGATACTGCTGGGAAGGATAGAGTTAAGGGTGTTCTTTTCCTGTGCAGTTTCCCTGCAAATGAGAGGCAGTGAGAAGGAGCAATTCGGCTTGTGTGCATTCATCCTCCCCATCATGATCTGGGAGGAGGTAGAATATTCGGAGTCTTAGGAGAAGTGGGAGGCACTGGGGTATGGGAGGGGGAACATTGCTGAACACTGGGTGTACTGTTTCTGCTTCCTGCTGTTACTGGTTTGATTTATCCCTAATGAGTTCTGAGCACTTGAATGATCACAGCTCTCCAAGGAGTCTGGCCCATAATGCAGCATCCTGAGGCTGGCAGACACCTCCCTGAAACTGGCTGCTTGCACTCTATTCCATACACGCAGCGCCTACTGCTGGTCTAGCCCAAACATGGCCAGTGCTTGCTATTTGTACACAGTAGGAGCTATTACTGTATAAACACAACTCCTACTTCTACGCCAACACAAACCGATACATCGTCTGCTGTTTAGATGGAGACATTACATAGGCACAATTCTTTTGCTAACCATATGGTTGGCAGTTTGTGGCAGCTTTCCAACACTTTAAATCTCCCATTTTCAATAGAGCAAATGTTGCTGGTGAAAATAGCAAAGTTTTCTATTGAATTCCACCCCAAGGATGATTGGCTTCTCAAAACTAGTAAGAATCTAACTCATGGGAGGCAGATTGCTGTGACTGTTCGATCCAATGTCATTTTTTTATTCTTCCGAAATTGTCATAATATTGTAGATTGTATGGTCAACATCACTGCTACGATCCCAGAAGCAAATTTGCCCTTGTGATACAACTAGTACAGGCCTGGCAAAAGGTTTTCAGAATGACACAAATATTAATTTTCACAAAATCTGCTGCTGCAGTGTTTTTAGATCTTTTTGTCTGTTGTTACTATGGTATACTGAAGTATAATTACAAGGATTTCATAAGTGTCAATTTGACAATTACATTAAGTTTATGCGAAGAGTCCATATTTGCAGTGTTGTCCCTTCTTTTTCATGACCTCTGCAATTCACCCTGGCATGTTGTTAATCACCTTCTGGGCCACATCCTGACTGATGGCAGCCCATTCTTCCATAATCAATGCTTGGACTTTGTCAGAATGTGTGTTTTTTTTTATTCATCCACCTCTTGAGGATTGACCACAAGTTCTCAATGGGATTAAGGTCTGAGGAGTTTCCTGGCCATGGACACAAAATTTAAATGCTTTGTTCCCCAAGCCACTTAGTAATCACTTTGGCCTTATGGCAAGGTGCTCCATCATGCTGGAAAAGGCATTGTTTGTCACCAAACTGTTCTTGGATGGTTGGGAGAAGTTGCTCTCGGAGGATGTTTTTGGTACTATTCTTTATTCATGGCTGTGTTCTTAGGCAAAATTGTGAGTGAGCCCACTCCCTTGGCTGAGAAGCAACCCCACACATGAATGGTCTCAGAATAATTTACTGTTGGCATGACAAAGGACTGATGGTAATGCTCACCTTTTCTTCTCTGGACAAGGTTTTTTCTGGATGCTTTAAACAATCGAAAAGGGGATTCATCAGAGAAAATGACTTTACCCCACTCCTCAGCAGTCCAATCCCTGTACCTTTTGAAGAATATCAGTCTGTCCCTGATGTTTTTCCTGGAGAGAAGTGGCTTCTTAGCTGCCCTTCTTGACACCAGGCCATCCTCCAAAAGTCTTCACTTCCCTGTGAGTGCATATGCACTCACACCTGCCTGCTGCCATTCCTGAGCAAGCTCTGCACTGGTGGTGCCCGGATCTCGCAGCTGAATCAACTGTAGGGGACAGTCCTGGCGCTTGCTCGACTTTCTTTGGCGTCCTGAAGCCTTCTTCACAACAATTGAACCTTGAAGTTCTTGATGATCCAATAAATAGTTGATTTAGATGCAATCTTAGTAGTAGCAATATCCTTGCCTGTGAATCCCTTTTTGTGCAAAGCAATGATGACTGCATGTGTTTCCTTGCAGGTATATTAATCTTTGTGTCATTCTCAAAACTTTTAGCCAGGCCTGTATTTTGCTGTGTTGCAGAAGACCTCAGGCGTGGTACACGCAGAGTAGAGGTGGTGAGATGGAAATACTAAGTGTTGAAAGAACAGGAACTAACTTCAGATGAGAGAGGGAACGTCATTTGCTACTCAACATGTTGAAGATATTCACAGTGTCCTGTCTGCCATGCATAGAACTAAGGAGTGTCCCATATTACTAATATTATTATTATATAGGATTTATACAGCACCAACAGTTTGCTCAGTGCTTTACAACATGAGGGCAGACAGTAAAGTTACAATACAATTCAATACAGGAGGAATCAGAGGGCCCTGCTCATTAGAGCTTACAATCTAAAGGATCCCAGTCACTCTGCTTTTTTTGTTTCCACTACATCCTAGTGACCATGAAAAGCTATGGATGCTGCTGCAGGTTGCTATCCCAAATTCTAGTGATTTGCACTCATGGTGCAGATAGAGAGAGCCCATCCCATCCGTATGCACAAACCCTAAGATAGGAAAGCCAGAACATCTTTTGCACAATTCACACTCAGAAAATAGAAGAAAGGTTGTGAGGTCAAGTTGACAGGCCTGCAATTGTTAGATTTTATGTGACCTCTGACCTCCTGCTTGCTTCAATAATGGCAGATATCATATTTATAGCTCGATAGATTCCTTTGAATACGTCACCCAGCAGGGCATTTTTGTGATGTATTGCCATCATGCTAATGTAAGTGATATCTACTCCTCTACTCCATTTTTGCTTTCCAATGATTTGCTTTTAAATTGCAATGGTATCCACTGTTTGCAGCCATACAATATGCACTCCTCTTTCACTTTTTATATTATTCAGTTGTGAAACTGTGTGCTGTGGTCTTATGGTCTATCTCAGGGATCTCCAAACTTTCTAAACCATACTGTCCTTAATACTTTGGGGGGGAAGGGGGGGCAAAACATGGCCAGTAATGAGTATCTTGGGGTCAGTGAGAGTAAACAATGCCCCATCATTAGTATCAGTGGGAGAAATAATACCCCTATGTGACGGGAGTGACTTATGTGTAAAGGCACCCTGTGCCTGTTAGGGGGTACAGGGTGCTCTGTCCGGATATTGTGTAGACATGTAAAGGTGGGGTGGGGAGTTGTCCATTGTTCACTGCCATGTGGTTGTCCATTGTTCTATTGTGTGTCTTGGTTTGGTGGGGGGTGTTTCCAGCAGCCCTTCCCCCTGATGGGGACGGCTTGATGATGTGTTTCCTGTTCCTGGTTGTATTTCCCCACCCTGTGTATATATCTTGTGTTTGTGTTAAAATAAAGCAGTTGACTTCCTGTCTTAAGAAGAGTCTGGTGCTGTCTATTTCCTGCATGATCAGTGGTGGGGGTCCGTGGATGGTGTTCGGACAGGGAAACGAGAGTCTAACGGAAATACCCAAGTGCGGTCTTGGTCCGGTTCCGTTACACCCATCATTTGTATCAGAGGGAGGGATAGTACCCCATCATTGGTATCAAAGGGAGAGATAGTACCCCATCATTGGTATCAGAGGGAGGAATAGTGCCCCAATGTTGGTGTCAGTGGGAGCAATAGTACCCCATCATTGTTGTCAGTGGGTGGAATAATGCCCCAATGTTGGTTTCATTGGGAGATTATAATGCCCCATCATTGGTGTCAATGGGAGTAATAATGGTCCACTGTTGGTATCAGTGGGAGGAATAATTGCCCATTGTTGGTGTCAGTGGCTGAAATTATGCCCCACCATTGGTGTCAGTTGGGAGAATAGTACTGCAAAGGCCAGATAAAGATAAGCAAGTTGTCAGTTTTCTATTTTCAATCTATAGTCAAGTCATACCTGTATTTCCTTATTAGGCTAGGATATCATGAGGATCTATAATATTTTCATGGGGCATTGGTCTTTGACTTGCCCCTTGTAAAGTAGCAAAGAGACCGCACAGTGGCTAAGTTGTTAGCACTTCTGCCTGGCAGCACTAGGGTCGTCATTTTCAATCCCAACCGTGGCAATACCTGCACGAAGTTTGCACGTTCTCACTGTGCCTGTGTGGGTTTCCTCCGTGTACTCCAGTTTCCTCCCACACTCCAAAGACATTCTGGTAGGTTAATTGGCTCCTGTGTGAACTGGCCTTAGTGTACAGTATATATAAATGTGAGTTAGGGACATTAGATTGTAAGCTACTTGAGGGCAGGGACTGATGTGAATATATAATACGTATGTAAAGCACTGTGTAAATTTACAGTGCTATATAAGTACCTGAAATAAAAAAAAGAGTCCAAAATATGCAAATTTTCACCTTTATATCACTAGCTGGATTTTCTGAAAGTAGATTTATCAAGCTTCCAAACTTTGTTCTGGCCCTCTATCCTTCCTATAGGCTCTTTCATGGGATGAACAGCCTTATTGACTAACAATCAGGAATACCCTCTAGTGCAGCAATGGGCAAACTACGGCCCGCGGGCCGTATACGGCCCGGCGGACCTTTTAATCCGGCCCGCGGAGCTAGGCTCCCGCTAGGCTCCTCTCACAGTCCGCCCTGAAGACCGGGTGTAGCATGAATATCTGTCTCCTATGAGGATCTGTCCCCCTCGATGTATCTGCGCATGTGCCGGAGATCGCCGATCGGCTGCTAATGCCTGAAACTGGCACATGCGCAGATACGTCGAGGGGGACAGATCCTCATAGGAGATGGATTTTCATGCTACACCGGAACGGCGCGGGAAAATGGCAAGAGGAACGCGCGGAGCAAAGGTAAGTGAATTGACACAGGGGGGACTTGGGGACTTAATATGGGGGATGAATTAATATAGGGGGGATGAATTACTATAGGGGGATGAATTACTATAGGGGGGATGAATTACTATGGGGGATGAATTACTATAGGGGGGATGAATTACTATATGGGGGATGAATTACTATAGGGGGGATGAATTACTATATGGGGGATGAATTACTATAGGGGGGATGAATTACTATAGGGGGGATGAATTACTATATGGGGGATGAATTACTATAGGGGGGATGAATTACTATGGGGAATGAATTACTATATGGGGGATGAATTACTATATGGGGGATGAATTACTATATGGGGGGTGAATTACTATATGGGGGATGAATTACTATATGGGGGGTGAATTACTATATGGGGGATGAATTACTATATGGGGGGTGAATTACTATGGGGGATGAATTACTATATGGGGGATGAATTACTATGGGGGATGAATTACTATATGGGGGATGAATTACTATATGGGGGATGAATTACTATGGGGGATGAATTACTATGGGGGATGAATTACTATATGGGGGATGAATTACTATGGTGGATGAATTACTATGGGGGATGAATTACTATATGGGGGATGAATTACTATATGGGGGGTGAATTACTATGGGGGATGAATTACTATATGGGGGATGAATTACTATGGGGGATGAATTACTATATGGGGGATTAATTACTATATGGGGGATGAATTACTATGGGGGATGAATTACTATATGGGGGATGAATTACTATATGGGGGGTGAATTACTATATGGGGGATGAATTACTATATGGGGGTTGAATTACTATATGGGGGATGAATTACTATATGGGGGGTGAATTACTATGGGGGATGAATTACTATATGGGGGATGAATTACTATGGGGGATGAATTACTATATGGGGGATGAATTACTATATGGGGGATGAATTACTATGGGGGATGAATTACTATATGGGGGATGAATTACTATGGTGGATGAATTACTATGGGGGATGAATTACTATATGGGGGATGAATTACTATATGGGAGGTGAATTACTATGGGGGATGAATTACTATATGGGGGATGAATTACTATGGGGGATGAATTACTATATGGGGGATTAATTACTATATGGGGGATGAATTACTATGGGGGATGAATTACTATGGGGGATGAATTACTATATGGGGGATAAATTACTATATGGGGGGTGAATTACTATGGGGGATGAATTACTATATGGGGGATGAATTACTATGGGGGATGAATTACTATATGGGGGATTAATTACTATATGGGGGATGAATTACTATGGGGGATGAATTACTATATGGGGGATGAATTACTATATGGGGGGTGAATTACTATATGGGGGATGAATTACTATATGGGGGTTGAATTACTATATGGGGGATGAATTACTATATGGGGGGTGAATTACTATGGGGGATGAATTACTATATGGGGGATGAATTACTATGGGGGATGAATTACTATATGGGGGATGAATTACTATATGGGGGATGAATTACTATGGGGGATGAATTACTATATGGGGGATGAATTACTATGGTGGATGAATTACTATGGGGGATGAATTACTATATGGGGGATGAATTACTATATGGGAGGTGAATTACTATGGGGGATGAATTACTATATGGGGGATGAATTACTATGGGGGATGAATTACTATATGGGGGATTAATTACTATATGGGGGATGAATTACTATGGGGGATGAATTACTATGGGGGATGAATTACTATATGGGGGATAAATTACTATATGGGGGATGAATTACTATGGGGGATGAATTACTATGGGGGATGAATTACTATATGGGGGATTAATTACTATATGGGGATGAATTACTATGGGGGATGAATTACTATATGGGGGATGAATTACTATGGGGGATGAATTACTATATGGGGGATGAATTACTATATGGGGGATGAATTACTATATGGGGGATGAATTACTATGGGGGATTAATTACTATGCTTACTATGGGGGAATATTACTATACTTACTATGGATGACACATACACATCATTCATCTACTCTTGGTCCGGCCCCCGGGTCCAATATATGAACCCATTGCGGCCCTCAAGTCAAAAAGTTTGCCCACCCCTGCTCTAGTGAGTGAGACTTTTATGGCTACATAAACAACAAAGGAATATTTTTTTATAAATATAAAAACTCCAAGATTTGTATTAATACAAAAGTTTTAATAAATGTATACTACTTAAAAGAACCATGGACATCCAAAAATGCAGCTACAAACAATATTTAAACGTATGCATTACTACATAGCAGGGACAGACTGACCATTTGGAAACTCAGGCACTGCCCGAGGGCCCGGGGTCAGTAGGGGGCCCAATGAGATGCCCCTGGTACCTTTTTCATAGGCTTTTTTGAGTTTGTGCAAGGACACAGGGGCCCCATGATCCCCTATTGCCCGGGGGCCCCATGAGTTGTCAGTCCGCCCGTGCTACATAGTAGAACAGAAGATATTCAAACTACATAGACAGTACAGAAGTACAGCGTCCAACGCGTTTCGAAGTTCCCTTCTTTCTCAGAGGTGCCTTCTTTGCGTTCAGATTGTACTATCATTCAGAAAATATGCATTGCATTAACATCAATGTGTTATCGTAAATATTAACCATATTTGCATTTCGGTCATTACTGATCTTCTTGTGCATAATAGACATATAGCCGCTGACGTGAATCAGATTAAAAGTACTGTCAACATTGTTGCACTAATCCACAGGGCATATGAGGGGCCAATGGAGAGGGCCCAGAGGGGTGTCCAGGAATTTTGCCACCAGGGCACCATATAATATTTGGCTAATAAAAGATTTTTAAGAACTATTATTATTTTCAAACTTGGCTCACACAAATAGTATATATCTAAAAACGCACCCCTATCTAGTGTATATGGGCATTGGACCAGGATGCATAGAGACTGGGTCAATAAAAAGACCTCAAAAGGCGTATTTTATGGAGGAGGATCTACAAAAAAATAAGTCTCCGCAATCAGACTATATGCGCTATATAATGATCAAATAAGGAACTAACAAATTAGGCCCCTTTCACACTGACGGTAAGTTTTTCAGGTGTTCCCAATCGGATCATCTATAGCTTTCTAAGGAGCGGCGAGTTTCAGTGGACACCCGATGGCATCTGATCCGTTCCTGTACGCCAAAAAACAGACGGATGGGGATCCATTCCCCATCCATCCGGCGGATTGGATCAGATCGAATGAGTCGGGTGGAAAAAGAACACCGTAGAAAACAGCGGGTTGTGTCTGTGTCTGCTCTGCAGCAGCGATGCAGACACAGACCTGTCATCCACTTGCTCAGTGGGGATCAGCGAAGACAGGTCCTCCAATCTGAAAGGCGCCTAAAACATCCCCCATTAAAAAAGAGATTAGAAATACCTAATTTTAAAAGAGATATTGCTTGCATCCAGCTCTGGCGGCAGCAAATCACCAATTGCTGCTGACCCCTTTTATATATGTATAGCTGGCGGTGGACCAATAAGCAATGATGAGGGGGGTACAAGAAGTTGGTCACTGCCCCAGTCTATGACTGGCTTTTGCAGCAAGGAACATGGACAGGCATCACAAATCAAAAAAAGAAAAGAAAATATCCAGTTCAACTTGCCAGCCAGCTAGTCAACAACCAAATTAACAATGTGCATTTAAAAACGGTTTAGTTAGCAGACATTTGCAAATACATACGTAAGCCACAGAGCAACGTCACGGCACCCCGATATTCTGTGGCCCTAACTCTACAAATTTTAAGAGCCCTCATAGTAGAGGCACATGTATTTAATGGATAGACCAAGGGCAGGTGAACCTGAGGGAGCCCACTCCTCCTTAAAGGCATGGGAGCGCACGGACACCCAGCATATAGCACAATGGCAGCCAGGGTGTCTAGTAACCCACTCTCCTCATGATGGGGGGGGGCCTGAAGGGATTGGAAGACCAATCAACCTCCAGTACCAGATAGGAGGAGGCCTTTTGAGCCAGCAGCGTGACTGATAGCGATACTCAGACTGCTATATCTCTGGATCCAGTGATCATTTTGGCATGTGGTATTCACTAAAGGGAACCTCTGCTTAGGGATTACTATCAGTTTGCATTGCCCAGGTTTGTAACAGGTTTACTTCTATAATAATATCATATATTTTGGTTTCCTTTTAATTAGGAATACTTCTACATGAATATGGATGTTAATAGTTTATGTATGGCATATTTAAAGGTCTTTAATATTGATATCTGTATGTGGGTAGGTTTAGAGTAAGTAAGCACTATCAGGGCCATAGATAAGCGGAGAGCACCAGTCCTCCTGTACGGGGCCCAGGCCAGCAGGGGGCATAAGCAGCTAGGTGAATCGGATGTGGGCATAAAGGTTGATGGGTGAGGCAATTACTGAAACCCATCCCCTGTATGGCTCTCTCTGCAGCAGCTATGAAGTTGGCTTTCCCTTCTTTCCCTCCCGCTGGTTTTTAGCTGCTGCAGAGAGAGCCATGCAGGGGCTCTGGTTCCAGTAATAATGGGGCCCCACGTACTCCCCAAACCCTCCCTGTGCCCCATATGTGTCCCTCTGCTGCCCAGGCTTAACCTGTGTGCCTCCACCCCAGCAGTGCTGGCAGCTTCCCTCCTCTCCTTACCACTAGCAGCTTCAAGCACACAATAGGATCCTTCAGGATGGAAAGTGGGGGAAGGGTCCAATACACATGTCACATTTACCAGCCCCTTCCTTTACTGAATGAATACAATAAGTGATTGGTACTGATCACTTACTGTGTTCATTCATAACTGAAGCATAGTATGCTGTGTTTTTTTGGGGGGGAGGGTCAGAGTGGCTGTATGGGGCCCCGTGGTTTTTAACAGCAACCCTGAGCACCATGACCTCTGTTAGCTTTTTATTGCTGTTTGTGTTACTATTGCAGACTTTAGTTCACATTCTGTACGCTGAAACCATTGTCACTAAAACATTAAAGCCGGCTACACACATGCCAAGCTGAAGCAGACAAATTTTGGTTTGTGTGCACCTCTCTGTTCAATAGTAGCTGGCCTAATGACTGGTTTCTCGCGAACAGTCCTGCTGGAAAACCAGCCAATGGCTGCAGCACTGACCTGCATATTCTGACAGGGGAGGGGGAATCCCCTTTGTCAGAATACAATACAATGGATCCAAGCATTCACATAATTTACATGGATGTGGGGATCTGAGAGTTTCTTTTCATTCAGCCCGCTGGTTGAACGAAAAAAAAAAACCTCAACATGTATACCCTGCTTAAGTGAGGGGAAAATTCTCTCTCATAGCCCAGAGAGCATTGAAATTTGTTGGGAATGGCAACACAGTACACCAATTTCTGAACTTGGAGTTCATCAGTAAGGTATATGGATTCCAGTCAAAGCCAGAAGATACAACGTTGTTCTACGATGTCATATCCCTTTTCACTTGTAAACGAACTGCTGAGTCTTTTGAGATTTTTGGCAGTCGAACAGCGCTCAAGCCAGAACATGTTCCATTCTGGACCTTTGTCTTAACATCACCTATTTCAATTCAAGTACAGGATAATTTATACAGAAAGAAGCATGGCTGTATTGTGGGAGCTAACTTGTACATGGAAGAAGATGGAGAAGAGAGCCTTGAAATCTTTCAGGGGAATAACACCAAGCCATTGGTTCAGATATCTGAATAATATGTACGCCAAGATTAGAACATCAGAAATACAAGATTTAGTGAACACATAAAGTGGACAAATACATAATGTTTACACAGGAAGAGACACAGAATAACAAATGACTCTTTTGGGACTTTGTGTTATATGTCATGGAGAGAGTGGCTTGGACATTGAGGTCTACAGGAAGCCTACCCACACAGACCAGAATTTGATTCCCACTGGAACACAAGCTTGGGGTTAATAGGACTCTGCAAAAGGGAGCTAAGATGGTAACAACAAACAGAGAGTCTAAAGACAAGGAACACAAGCATCTTTGGAGTGCTTTGAAAGTTTGTGGCTGCTCAAACTGGGCCCTCATTAAAATATTCACAAGGTCAAACAAAAACATGGGACCACCAAAAGAGGGAAGACGTAGAAAACATGGTGTATTATAGTCATCCTATAGGTAGCTGGAGTTTCAGAAAAACTCAGGGGAATCTTTACCAAATCGCTGTGTCCTTCAAGCCCAACAAAACAATTAAGCTGGCCATAGATGGATCAACATTCTGCCGGTTTAGCAGGGACTGGCTGAAATTTTAACCATCTATGGGCAGGCTGGCTGTACGGAAGTTGATCTCGTAAACAACTTCAGTACAACCAGCCTGTTGAAAGATTTTCACTTGATCAGTGCTGCCAGCTATAGTGCTGATGAGTATATTCTGACAGCAGGGAAGCCTCCCCACGGTCAAAATACAATTTGTATTGTATCCCTCTGTAGGAGGGATTCCCCCATCTACATTGAGTGTGTGGATGGGGGCATCAATTCATTTTCTTCCCATCAACCCTCTGGCTGATGGAAAAAAAAGTAATCATGTATGTCCTGCCTTTGACAAAAGGTAATACATCCTAAAGAACCAAACACAAGTACAGTAAGTGGGTATATGCAGTGCAGTGTAGTGAGGAATGCAAAGATCTGTACATTGAAGAGATAGAACAAGCTCTACATAAATAAACGGCCCAACATTGGAGGGTAAAATTCTACAGACCAAAATACAGCAGTCTTCCAATGCTTTTGAGGACAGTGAGGTGCACATTTTGGACAGAGGACAACTGGTTTGCAAGAGGTGTGAAATAAGCCATCTATGTCAAAATGGAACAACCATCTCTGAACAGAGGTAAGGGGCCTTCAACACTATCTGTATTCCACATACAATGCTGTTTTAACATCTCTATCTCTAATTTGACAACATTTCACACCTTTAGCCATGCATATCAAAGAACTAACACCTACAAAGCCTTCTTGACACTAACAATGGGGTTATGTAACTAGAACAAGGTGATTCCACAAATTTCACACCTCCCATCCTGTTCTTGGACAACAAACATCTACACATTCCATAGTGATTGGATTAAGGCATTCTAAGAAGTGGATATACAGTATGTGCCTGGGTATTTTCTTGATGCTCATTGGATGAAGCGGCTTGGATAAGCTATGAAAAGTCTTTAACATTACAGAACAAATTTAGTTGAACGCAACTAACTACTACTAGCTATAAACATTTAAAGTATACAGTATGTAAACCCTAACAATGTACTTCTCTTATTTGCTTTTGGTCTGCTAAATATACTGTACCAGTGGAAGCATTTTGTTTTATTTGTTGATAGGTACAAAATAAACCTGTTGATCATGTCAGAAATTTAAAGTTGTCCTGTGTCCACAGCTCATTTCCTGTGCTATATCAGACAACCTTCCTTGTGCTTATCTTGGAGTATAGAATGATTAGCATTTATGTTGTAGTAATCTGAGAGTAGGAGTGTTTAAAGTGAAGCACCACCCAAAAGGGGAAGTTCCGCTTTAAGCCTTTGTCCCCCGCTCCCCATTAAGGATTGGAACCTTTGGGGAGCGGGTACCCAAATTTGACAGGTACCCACTCCCACTTCCGCTGCGATCGCCTAGGCGATTGGAAGCGGACGTTGTCCTCCCTCACCCCTTTCTCCCTGTAGTCTTCTGTGACAGGTCCCAGAAGACTACGGGGCCATTTACAAAGCTCAGCACATGCGCAGTGGGCACCCGGCTGAGAAGCCGCAAGCTGTCACAGCCCAGTGCCCACACTGAAGATGACAGCACCGGGGAGAGAAGACAGCCGGTGAAACCAGTCGTGGTGAGGACCAGGGGCGGACTGACCATTTTGTAACTCGGGCATTGCCCGAGGGCCGGGGGTCAGTAGGGGGCCCCATGAGATGCCCCTGGTACCTTTTTCATAGGCTTTTTTTAGTTTGGGCAAGGACACAGGGGCCCCATGATCTCCTTTTGCCCGGGGGCCCCATTAGTTATCAGTCCGCCCCTGGTGAGGACACCGCTGGACCGAAGGACAGGTAAGTGTCTGTATTTTAAAAGTCAGCAGCTACAGTTTTTTTTTCAGCTGGAACTCCGCTTTAAGTAGTTTAGCAAAAGACTCTCAGTCCACAAAAATTCTGTGTTGTCAGAACAGGGCTTAAGAGCTGTGTGCATTTTTGACAGATCAACAGGTATTTTTCTGTACTTTTAAGGTCTTTAGGTAGATCAAACATGGAAAATATATTGCCAATATATGCTACATATGTTGTTTTTTATTTTGCCTCAACATATGTTTTATAATATAGTGCATCAATGGTGGATGCTGGATTTTGCCAAGTATTATCATTACTTTAAAAATAGAGCACAGAAGCTGTTTAATTTCAGACTGTTTCTCTCTGATTGAAACTCTAGGGCAGCCTTTCACAACCTTTTCAGTTCAGAGGAACCCTTGAAATAACTTTCCGTTCTCAAGGAGCCCCTGCTAAAAATTACTACTTTCTACAACTCATGATACATTAGTGTGATGATCGGTGGAAAGAATTACCCTCTTACAGGTAGCTAGAAAGATCAGTGGTGGAAGTGGGAACTTAGAGGTGGAAATTACTCTTTGTTCAAGGAACCCCTAGCAACCTCTGGAGGAACCCTGGTTGAGAAACCTTGCTCTACAGCAGCCTTTCTCAACCTTTTCAATGCAGAGGAACCCTTGACATAACTTTCTGGTCTCAGGGAACCCCTGCTAAAATGACGTTATCTACAATTCATGATATATTAGTGTGATGGTCAGTGGGAAGAATGCTCCTTACACTAGTGGTTATTGGGAAGAATTACCCCCTTACAGATTGCTAAAAAGATCAATGGTGTCAGTGGGAACTTACCTGAAAGGCAAAAATTGCTCATTGCTCAGGAAGCTGCTGGCAACCTCTGGAGGAACCCTAGGGTTCTACGGAACCCTGGTTGAGAAACCCTGCTCTAGTACCCACTAGCAAGGGGAATACTGCTTTGATTCATAAGCTATGCAACTCTGTAACCATTTTTCTTTTCTTTGTTTTCTTTTAGTAAAGCAGCTAAGGCCAGCCTCACAATCCCATAAAAGAAACCTGCTGGATAGAAAAGAACATTCCAATTCATATGCAATATTTCTCTCTACAATAGACACAGTGCACAACCAACTGTAGTTCATGCTTATTTATTTAAAATATTTTATTATACAAATAATTTATGTACACAGTATTTGTAATTCAGGTATGTACACAGACTGTGGAGAAAGTACAGTAATGCAGAGGAAGCACCATCCCGTCTGTGTCCCTGTGGTCCTGTAGGTGATTCCATGCATTGGCATTAGGTGAGGACTAGGGGTGCAGTGCACCGGCACTGACCTCTGAGATCCCGAGTTTATTGCAGAGGGAGAGCTAAAGCACACGACGCCCAGCTTCAGGCATGAGGTAAACATTGTGACAGATGAGTGTGTGTACACATGCGCACACAATGCACAGGGCTACCAACCCTGCAGCTTTGATCTTTGCACACTAGGTGGGGAGGTTTTATGGGACCTGCATTCTACTCCTGTATAGACACCTTATTCTAATTTGAAGTGATTGCATATACAGCACCTTTCATAGGTGCTAATGCTGTGTACAGTACATGGATTTGTATTGTCAATCCTGATTGTGTTTCCAAATCCACAAAGGTGCAGGGATTGTCCGAAATGGAAGCAGTGTCAACAAATGTGGGTGTAGTTTGAGTGGATCAGAGTCTTCCTAAATAGGGGCATATAATTTATTTTTTAATTTTGAAAGGCAAGAAAGTATGCTTGATGAAATAAGAAAAAGAAACTAAGAGGGAACTCCAGACAAAACCCAACAACCAGTAAATGCATATGCTGTGTCAATAATGATATACTATCCAAGACTTGATAGGAACCCAACCTTTGGTAACAGTTATCAGCAAACAGCTGCTCCAAAAGCTTTCACTGACACCAACTCCCCTGTACTTTGTCCTTGTGCACAATGTAATGTAGGACTTTGGGTAAAGCATACAGAACAATGGAAAGTACGGCTCTGGTCCTGATGTGTAACTTTGACAGTCAGCTTTCTAATAATGTTTTTTTTTTGTTCTGCTCTGTAGTATTAATGGATAACTGATAACTGAAGACTTGTCCATAGGAACATTGTCACTGTGCCTCCATGTTGGCATCTTTTTGGTCACTTTCCCAGGGCCTGGCTATGGTGGACGGTGTTATCTTTATGAAACTACAGGAGGTCGTATGCTCCAGCAGTGGCCGGGGTGGGTGCAGTTCTTGCAGCAGTGCTGTAGTAATAGGGAGAACCTGGAAAGTGTCAAAGTGGAAAAATCTGTAATTTAGTGCATTATTTCATTTTTCAGCCAGTATGAAGACTACATCACAAAACGTCCAAAGCACATAAATATGGGTCAGTCATAGCTATTGAATTGGATATTGCTAGACACAACCTGGCAGAGTTATATTTTTAAAGGCTAAGTTCACCTTTAAGAAAATAAATAAATAAATGCACATATTTTTGCATGAAAAAAAGGGCATTTATTATTTTTTTCCACCTACAAAGCACTGCACCCATGATCAGTGAATGACGGGTGCAATGTCAGGCTCCTACAAAAACCTCCAGCTTTCTGCCTGTACCTCTGTATGGGCTTTCAGTTATAATGCTGGAGGAAACTTTCTCCTTCTTGATTTTCCCACATCCCTTCTCTCCCTCCCCCTCCCCTTTTTTTTTACATTTTATGTCCATGGCTGCCTTGATTGATTCAAGCAGTTATGTTTTCTGATAGATGATTACTGATGTTTATTGGCAATGTGCCTTCACACTTACCATTACCTGCCAACCACAGCATTGTGTTGCCTTGTTTTTTTTCTACTGATCAACACTGATGGTGCCACGGCCTCTGTGGGCTTCTATAGTGGTTTCCAACAGTTTGATCTGTCTCATGGGGAACCAGGTAGGCCTGTGGCATCATTGGGACCGGAGGGGTTGGCCTGGTCACTTAATATGTTCTTCTTTATGTTACTTCACTTTGACTATATCTAAGTTGCTGATTTTTTATGTTATTTGGTATAGCCCTTATTTTGTGACCAGAGCTTTGACGCTTGCTGCATTTACTTAGCCATCATCAGGTTCCCCTCTGGAAGAGTTAAGGGCTTGTGCCCGACTATGTTTCTGTGATTTTTGTATGTTCCAATGTAACTACGTGAACAGATGCTGTTTAAATATCTATGCACTTGTTATGCTTTGTTCTTTCTCTTTGAAAAGAAAATTCTAATAAAAACGATTGAAACAGAAAGCTGGAGGAAGTGTCAATGGACTATGAGTACCCTGATCAGCGCACTTGTAGTCCATTGAGAAATGACAAACAATAAAGATAAGCACCTATCTGGGTGCAGCATAACACACTAAAAGGTATTTATTAAAACAATTGGCAACTCACATTTAAAAGGTAAAAAAGAGATTTTTTTTATATATTTTTTTTTTTATATATTTTTATATATTTTTTTATTTTTATTTGCTCACTTGTGTAATTTTGTTTGTAGATTTTGCGCTTTTTTGTTGTTGTTAATCATTGGTGTTTTTTCACTGTTGCACAGCTGCATAATCACTTAGGATTTGTTTTTTGGCGCTGGGATATATATTTTTGATAAAAAAGGGATTGTCACATAAACCGCCGCTGGTTTCAGGGTGACGTAGAGTCCAGTGGGATCAAGTGTTCAGTCCAAACAAGGAACTGCTGCTCTCCGATATGTTCCCAGAAGCCGGGGATCTCCTGGAGTCATGGGATGCTGGGCTCCAGTGGCTGGACATGATGTCGGCGCTTGGAGGAAAGAGGGGGAGAGGCATTTCAGAGCTACCTAGCGCCTTTCTCAATGCCTCAGGCTTTGTGTGACAAGCACTTTTTAACCCTTTAAATGTGAGTTGCCAATTGTTTTAATAAATACCTTTTAGTGTGTTATGCTGCACCCAGAATGGTGCACTTCTTTGCTGTTTGTCATTTCTCAATGGACTACAAGTGCGCTGATCAGGGCACTCACATCTCTTAGGAACTGCCTTCCAAGTGCTGCCTATGCCCTTATGTACTGTTGCTGCTGAGACTAATTGTGCTCTGCCTCTGTGACCTCTCTGACTACCCACCTATGAGCCATCTATATGTTGTTTATGCTAGTCTATTGAGAAATACAAGCCATCTGCCGTAGTTGTCTCCGTGAATGAATGACGTGGCTGTTCAGGCAGGCAATTTTAAATGTGATGGTGGCTGTTGGGAAGAGGTGGGGCTCAAGGGGTAGTGATGTGGGGAGGAGGGGGGTTGCTGGAACATGTTACATCCTAAATAGAGGTGTAACATGTTCTAAAGGTGATCTTATTCTTTAATCCCAACTGAACTGTAGAGAAGGACATTTGCTGTGGAAAAGCAGTGATCTCTCTGCAGTAGTCCGAACCTCTCCCTTTCTCAGTGAGCCAGAGCTAGACCCCAATAATCAGCAGGTCACACTGGATTTGCTAAATAAAAAACTATAGGTCTAACTCTGCAGAGAGATCACTGCTTCCACAGAGAGCAAGGCTCCTTCTCAACAGTATGCTGGTAGGGGACAGGCTTCACTACTCACGCTGTGGCTGTTTTCTAAAGAAAACAAAGAGTAAGACTTATTTGAAATTCTTTTTACCGAATAACTAGATTTGATAAACAGTTAAGCAAATATCATGTGACATATCATTTGCAACTACCACCATTTTATTTTACATGGTCTCTGCTTTCAAAACATACATATTGTATGTATGTACGTATACATATTGTATTGTATACATTTACAATACATACAAGTGTGCTTTCATGTACAACATTTTTGTATGTTTGTGCAAAGTGAAAAAATAGCTCTGGCAGCAGAAAGTATAGGAACCAGAAATGGTCTTTGAGTTATACAAGGAACCTGGTGGCATACGTTGCACCGTGGGCATGATTATTTTTGAAGGACTTCAGTGGTGAGATCTTGCCAGTTCTGTACATTTAAATGCTGGGTACTTGGCTTTCTTTGACATGTTTCTACACCTGGCGCATTCTCCGCAATATGAAATAGAATATGAATACAGCAGGGAAACTAGGATTTTCCCTTATTGAAAGGTGTAGAACCAAGGAACGCAAATACAGAAGTCTTGCCACTGAAGTCCCCAAGAGATTTGAAGCTTCTAGGTGGTAAAATGTTCCAGACACCATCTAGCACAAACTCTGCAGTGTACTGACTGTCTATTAATCAGTGTATACTACACAATTACGGTGCTTTCTGTGCTGTCAGAGCCAAGTCTACTAAAATATGCCATTTTATAAATGTCAGTTCTGTGGCCCTGTAACAAAAACTAGACACTTTTCCTGTTGGAGGGATAGAACCAACAGTGATAAAACAAGCCTTTAATATGGCATACAGTATAATCTTCATGGGTTTCAGAAATAAAATCTGTTGGTAAAGTAGTCTGGTATTGATTAGTATTAGCAGGCTTGCTTTTTTTAAATTATTTTTATTTCATGATAGTGAGACCTCCAATCTCTGTCTAATTGGGAAATTTGGATGAAGAAATTAATGGGTGGATATACATTGCTGTACCTGTATAGCATCTGGTCAGTCTAGCCAACGTATACCTGGATAGTAGGTACAGTCAGTGCCGGGAAGTGAAGAAAGCTGGTAGAAAGAGCATTGTGCTTGAAAAATAATGTCACTACTTCTTTTTTTAATAAATGTGCTACAAAACCTATTATTTCCAATGTACTTACTTAGCAGGCTGGAACCAGGGAACCGCCAGCTGTCTCCGTATGCGGCGTAAGCCCCGTGGCTATATGCATTACCAGAGTAATCACTTCCTGCTGGGAAAACAAGAGCTGTCAGGTCACACAGAACAGCGAAACATCTTACCTTAACAGTGCAACCAGGCAATGCGGCTGATATTTCATAGGACAACCTGCCCACCCATCTGCAGACTACAGAGTCAGGACCTAAGTAAAGCAGACTCCTGAAAACGGCTAATAGGAACTATTTTTAATATGCAGGAACCTACCTGACGGTTGGAGCAAGGCTTAAAGCATATGTAAGCCTAATAAAAAAAATAAAATGCAAAGCCTAATAAAAAAAAATATAATGCACTTCCAGCTTACCAGTCCATTGTGGCTGCATTAGTTTTTGTTTTCAGGATTATTTATCCTATATTTTCATACGGAAATCCTGCCAATAACACACTTTCTGTTGTACGGCGACTACACTCACTCACTGTACTATATAAATGTAGGAGCCAGGGGAGGACTAACAACTCATGGGGCCCCCAGGCAATAGGGGATCATGGGACCCTTGTGTCCTTGACCACACTCAAAGCACACCCAAAAAAGCCTATAAAAGGTACCAGGGGCATTTCATGGGGCCCCTACTGACCCTGGGCCCTCGGGCAGTGCCCGAGTGCTCTAACGGTCAGTCTGCCCCTGGTAGGAGCACTGTTGTCACCCTAGACTGTATCCGATTTGGACTCCAGAACACCTCTCCTTCTCCTCATCTTCATAACATAAGTTCTGTAGTCCATATATATATACTGGGCTGGGCTGCTTACACTGCTTTGGATTTTAGTGCAGCAGAGGCAGCAATGTCAGGTCCCTAGGAGAAGTTACAACCTCACTGGATTTCTGGCAGGACCAACAGGTGTTACTAAACATATCTAACAAGATGTTTTTGATAACATATTTAGCAGAAAAACGAAGGAATGTCATTGTTATGATTTTCTATATATAAAAAACACATTTTCAACAAAAAACACATTTCTATAGTAAAAACTCAGCAAGTCTTCGATCACATCAAATCCGACTTTGAAACTGTGTGACTTCATTTGAATTTGCACGATTTCAAAGTCGGATGTCAATGGGACTTCATGCACAGATGTCTATGCAAGTCGCACCTGAACTTGCAAAAAGTAGTGCATGAACTATTTTCCTTCCATTGAGGACAATAGGGTTTGACTTGTCATGTGATTTGAAATGATCACACCACAAGACTATGTGCACTGGTGTGACCAGTGGTGTATTTAGGTTTTGTGCTGCCCTAGGCAACACAAAAATCGGACCCCCCCCCCACGGAGAGAGCCTGACACTAACCAACACCACCCCCCCACCCAAGAAAGCCTTCCACTACCACCACCCTCCATACACCAGCCCCCCCAACCCCCACCCCCCAGTGAGAGAGAGAAAGACACTCACCTTCACAGCTCCAGACATCCCCTGGCATGAGAGTCAGGCTCTGCATACACCGTCAAGGATCCCACAGCATCTCTTGGATCCCACCCAATCCCCATGCTGCGTGTGTCCCTTCTTCTGACTCTTCTTCCAGGGGGCAGTGCTGCCCCCCTGAAAAATGCTGCCCCAGGCAAATGCCTTGTTTGCCTTGTGGTAAACATACCCGTGGGTGTGACAGTGAACTAAAGACCACCATATTTGTTTATACAATAGGATAGCAACAGAATATATCTCCTTGCTGGTATTCTCAGCTCCACCCCTGCCATGGCCGTAATAAGTCAGTCCACCCAAACCTGATATTTTTGTTTTTTTGGTAAATGCTACAGACTTACACCACAAGCTTGGTTTCCCAAATCTCTCAGGCCTTCCTATGGTAAGCTATCTGTACTAGAATCCCCAGGTCTTCATATCTGACATAGCTATTACTAGAAAGCTCTTCTACTACTCTACCTGTTTGGGTTTCTCGTGTATTTGACATTGTATGTATTTAACATGCAAAAGGAGGATTGGGAGTGCCCTAAAGTGGATGGGGCCACCCAGGACCACGTTTCCACTACTGACAAAAAACATTTGCTTTCCAATGCAACACTCTGCATAGACCACTTCTTCTTCAAGGAACATTTTTTTTTTCACACTGATCCTAACTTGTATTAGATTATGTGTAAATAAGCTTATATGAGATGAGAGAATGTCTACTAATGATGGGAAAAATTATACAATTAATCCTATCAACACCCAAAACTGTAAAATGTGTAGCAGCAAAGTCAAAAACTACCATAGGAACATCTGCTTTGTCCAGTAGGTGAAGTAACCCAGTAGACTTCAAAATGTAATTGTGTGGAGAGACCATTAAGAATTACAGCTCAGATTTAGTCTGAGCAATGCTGTGCTTTTCAAATACTTCATTGGTGAATTTGTCAGGGGAAACATCATAAATAAAAGCTTGAATTTTTGTTCTGGTATGGAATTGAGAACCAAAAATCCTATGAGGACTTAAATGATGTAAAAACCACTGGTATCAACTTAAGGAGGTTTGTTAATTCAAAATAAAAGAACTTCATACTCCATATCAATCCCATAATTTACTATGGACATGGTGGGACGTGATGTGTGTTCGTACTTGACTTTCTGAAAAATGGAGTCTTCCTTACTAGGGGACTAAGCAACTCCTGGGTCACTTTTTTGTTTAGAAGAATGGGACAGCATGATTAATTAAATATAATGGGCATTCCTGCCAATGATAGCTTGAGACTCTAAGGCTTCTTTCACACTGATTTGTCAAAAACACAGCAAAAACGCATAAGCATTTTTAGCGTGGTTTGGCCGTGCTTTCTGAGTGCTTTTTAAAGGACACGTGCACCAAAAACACTTCTCAGAGGCATTTTTGAGGTGCTTTTCAGGTGTTTTTTAGACGCTTTCCCATTGACTTCAATAAGAAGAGGTGTTTTTGGGACTTTTTTTTTTTAACTCACCAAACATGCCCCAATGATGCTGCATAGTTACATAGTTACATAGTTAGTCTGGCTGAAAAAAGACAAAAGTCCATCCAGTTCAACCATTAAAAAAAACAAAGTTATAATCCTATACCCACAGTTGATCCAGAGAAAAGCAAAAAAAAACCCAGCAAAGCATGATCCAATTTGCTTCTGCAGGGGAAAAAATTCCTTCCTGATCCCCTGAGAGGCAATTGGATATTCCCTGGATCAACTTTACCTATAAATGTTAGGATCCATTTATATTCTGTGTATCTAAGAAAGAATCCAGGCCTTTTTTAAAGCAATCCACTGAACTGCCCAGAAGCAACTCTTGAGAGAGTTTTTACACTGCACCACAGGCGCAACGCCTCAGTGTGAAAACATACATAGATATACATTCATATACATAGGGAAGCATTTTTCTTGAGCATTTCAGGCACTTTTTTTTATGCAAAAACGCTTCAAAAACTCCTCAGTGTGAAAGTAGCCTAAAGGTGAAACATCTATACTTTCAAATAATTCTGCCCAACACCAAATTGACATTGTTCATGAGCCAGACAAATACATAAACAGTATAACATATAGTAGAACCCACATTAATGTAGATTATTACAATATACGACCCTTACTAAATCTTTGTACAAAAGAGTGGTAGATTAAAACGGTTAAATAAAATATTCATTATTTTTCCCAAAGCATCTTGCACACTAAGGAAATTAGCCTAACATGCCTACGTGAAGGATAAATGGGCATGCAGATTACTGGGAGCTGAGAACAGTTCTGTCTCATATACACACAGAGTTAAACTATAACTGCTTCTCTTTATTTATCTTGACCAATCTCATTTCACGCTCCAGGAGAGGAAGGAGTGTGTGCGTGCGGGTGTGTGTGGCTGGGGAGGGGGCATAAGTACTTTATATTTTTAACGCTGCATTAAGCGCATCTCCGTGGTAACACAGTAACACGCTGGCTCAGCAGGTTCCGGAGCTGTGAGCTGTGTGGGTGGGGGGAATTGGCATTCTGCATTTCTCTTTCATTTAAATATACCTGTAGAGGTCACCTGGGGTCAGCCATATTCTCAATGGTTCTTTATCATTTTATAGATATGCACTAGATGACATCTGATAACTAGATACCCCCGTGAGCAAAAAAAAAAAACCCCTGGCTAAATGTGGTGGCATCTAATACCAGTAAAGGAATTCGGTATCAGCGAGACAAAACAAAAATATAAAATTATTAAACATCATTTTTGCTAAGTGATGTGTCCATGTACAGGCATATTAGTATCACCTGAGCATCCATGTGAACCAGTCATTGTAAAGGAAGTGTGCAGATGTCTCCAGTGCCAGTTTTATCTTGAGAAAAAACAATAGGGACTGGCTGGAGAAAATCTAACCCAGTTGAATTGTTCCCTGGGGCACATTTGCCAGGAGTGCCTGCTGGTATTCCTTGATAGAGCAATTATTTCCTAGTCTGGCTGAAACTGGCTGATTTGAGTAGATATCATCATCATATATCTTTGGATACATATACACATACACATGGTTGTATATTAGGAAAAATATCTAACTGCACATAATCCCCTCACCTCAGCATTCTCATGAGCATGCACATTTAAGAAAACAGTAGATACCATCAGAGACAATATTAGGGCTCAGTCTTTGCACATCAACTTTTATTTGCATTGGAACCACTTTTTCTCTTCATACAAGTCAAGGGGAATGCTAATGCAGCTTGATACAGCATAGAGGGAGGACAGCTGAAGGCCAAAAAGTGGTTATCTGTAGGTCAGAAGAAAATGAACTGCAGACAAGAAGGAAGTCAACTGCAGACCAAGAGGAGGTCAACACAGGCCAGAAGCTGGTCAACGCAGGCCAGAAGGAGGTCAGCACAGGCCAGAAAGAGGTCAACGCAGGCCAGAAGAAGGTCAGCACAGACCAAAAGGAGGTCAACACAAGCCAGAAGGTGGTCAACACAGGCCAGAAGGAGGTCAGCACAGGCCAGAAGGAGGTCAACCCAGGCCAGAAGCACCTATGAAGGAACTCTGATGGAACTCAGAAATATCTAAAACCAATCTCAAAAGCAAACTGAATCCACCTGAAAGCAAGCTGCCCATCTACACAAGCCCTAGCTGTTCCTCTAGTAGGAAAGAACTATTGACAGCTGCTGAAGTCATGGGTCCCCAAAACTGCAAGTATGGCGCAACAACCACCAATGGTTCTTTCACTGTAGATCACTTGTATATACAGTGTGAACAGACTGCTGCAAAGGTCTAACAATATTACTTCTCACCATACTGAACAGAGTTATCTGGTCCACATTACTAACAGTCTTTCAGCTGTCAAAGCAATTTCAGGTACAAAAAAATCCTGTATGACTAGGAAACATGACCCCTGTTCAGTAGTAGTTTTCAATTGTCAGCAATTGGAACATTTACAAGACTGTGGATTGTTTTCTGTTTGGGGGGGGGGAATTATTTTCTATATAGCCTATTTGGCACAGACATTACATTCTCCATATTGGAAAGCATTAGTTAGATTGGGAAGAAGTGAAACCAGAAGTAGCTGTAAGAATGGTATCCATAACATACCTGCAACCATTCCAGCAATGGCAGATGAAGCATAGTTTCCTTGACCACTGGGTATGTGCGGTGGATACCCTGGCAGAGTTGACCCCACAACATCACGCCCTGTAAAAAAGTGAATAGGCAATATTGATGTTCCTTGTAGCAGCCCAGCGTAACATTAGAAGACATAGAGGTTGATTTATTAAAAATGAAAAGTGCAAAATCTGGTGCAACTGTGCATGGTAGCCAATTAGCTTTTAACTTCGGCTAGTTCAATCAAGCTTTGACAATAAACATGGAAGCTGATTGGTCTCTCTGCATAGCTGCACCAGATTTTGCACTCTCCAATTTTAGTAAATCATCCCCAAAGTATACCTGTCATGAAAAGAATCTTGGGGTTTCCATTGTTTGTGGTTTTCTATAAATGTTAGTTGACTGGCTGTGTCTAGCTTTATTATTTCTGAGTCATAGACCAAAAGAAAACATACAGCAAATGAGCTCCAAAGAAAAGTCAGAAATTCTATCTTTACTTGATCTAGGTTGGTTTCCCACTCTATTGAAGCCAAAGGATCTTTATGACAACCAGGGAACTAGCAATTTCAGTAGGAGAGGTCAGCAATGGAAGGCAAATTGGATCATTATTTATTGGGTTTTTTTTGCCTTCCCCTGGACAACTGTGGGTATAAGATTGAGCTGGATGGACTTTTTTCAACCAGACATTTTATGTGACTATGTATGGAGAATCTGAACAGAATAGGTTGTCGATTCCACAATGAGCAAGGGCAAAACTTATAAACCTGGAAATCACAGATACTTGGCACTGTGAGATAGAAAACAAACTGCTGTTGTGAACTATCCATATACCAGTACCATGTGGTTGGCTGCAGTGCGTTTTCAAAGAGTAGTACTTGACCGTACTTTTTCCACGGTCAACTGCATTATGTAGCCCATTCAAATGAATAGGCTGTCAAAATGCAATGAAGGGAAATGACTTGGAATTGCACAGGAATTTCCAGTGTTAACCGGCCCTTGTGGGCCCTGGGCATCACCAAACCTCTACACACTACTGCCTGCAATGCATGTCTGGAGAATGCCACATTTACTGCCTTAGTGCTGGTGAACTGCATCCAAGCCATATGACATGTGAATTAACATTGCTTCCTATGGTGCATGTTCACGTATGTCAGGTGCACTGGCAGTGCAGAGTCAGTGCAGGCTGAAAAAGAGAACTGTCCGATTTCTGAGCAGTGCACTCCAGTGTACGGATTACAGGCTATTGACTTCTATGGGAACCGTTTCTAAACTGCACATGTGTGAACAGGACAAAATCCTGACCTGAACCAGATGTAAACCTGACCTGAACTGCTGAACAACTACTGTGTCAATTAGCTGTGAAATCTGAGCTTCAATCCGCACCGCATGTGTGAATCAGCTCTAAGTCTAAATTTAAATTAATTTTTAATCCATTGATCATTTCCACCTGCTACATTGATTCTTCCTTGGCACACACATTCTTGCATTTATTGTCCCTAAAGCTTAGAATGAACCAAAGTGAACCATTAATAGCTTTGCTAATAAATTTTTGCCAGAGAGAGACACAGTGAGCTGTACGACGTCCAAGGATATTATTGCATCTGTACAAAAGGTATTGTCCACACAACTGGCCTGGCTAAAGCTAACCATACACCAGAAGAATTTAGTTTGAAAATTTTTATTTTCGGAATTTTTGTTGGATTTTCTAATGGCTAATGAGGTCAAAATGACAATCATTTTCAACCACAGTGACAAGAAAATTTGAAATAACAAGATGGAAATGTTTTTCTTGAACAAAGGAAATTCTAACTGTGAATGTGGTTTTTGTTTGGGAAAATTACGCATATATTAATGCGCACCTGCTAACAAACCTGTTTAATACATCTGGGATTCCTTTCAAGTAGCAGATCTAGACAAAATCTGAAGGGCTTTCAAACTTAGTTGACTCAGTGATGGCAAGATGGAATATTCAAATTATTTTTCAAAATTCCTGTATGAACGTTCAAATAAAATTCTGCTGGTGTATGACCAGCCTAACTCCCTGGAGGAGAACACCAGTACATTTCCTTCCCCTCGTGTACTGTATGTTGCTGCGGGAGTGCTGAGTGTATTTGCTTTGATACTCCAGCATAGGACATGGCTTCACAGAGAGGGGAGAGGACTTTGCTGTATCATGGATTTGGCACATTCTTATAGTAGTAGCCCTATTCCGTTCAACCACTACCTTATCTAGTTTTTTAAGAAATAAATATGTTTGTATTTTATTTGGGAAGGCAAAATAGTGAGGATCGTAATTTTTTTTTTGTATGTACAATATACAATAGATTAAAAATGACCAATTTACTGTATTAAATTGTTTGATTCTTTGCTTGCTTGTATTACAGCACCTATTATTCTGATTTTAGGAGAAAATATTATACTGGTTTGTCTTTGGCTTTTGTCTTCAAGCAAATGTTAACAAAGCAAAATCAACATAATATTTCAGAAACACCATTAAGGCATAGAGTAAAAAAAAACAACTAGGTTTTCAACATCAGTTTTTTATTTATTTTTCCTCTGAGATTCGAGTTGCTTTAGTATTTTTATCATGACTGGTTAAAATTAGAATTGTGAATATAAGGTTTTTCTTAGAAGGCATGAATGACTTTCCAATTCACATTAGTGTTTAAATATAGTTTTTCTTGTTTGCAGTTTTTTAGATGTGCAGGAATATTAGAAATCTATTTTTAAGTGAAATATTTTTTTTTTTTTAAAATATGCATTGACAAAGGGAAAATCGGATGAACTACATCAAAGTGTATTTTCTAGATTACAAGATTTGCCTGGAAATGCACATACCAATACTGAACCGATTCAGCTAACCCTACTACGTTGTATGACTGAGCAGGATAAATAATTTACAAGACTTTTCAGACTCAATCATTTTAAAATCAGTGCTACTGCTCTGCCTGTTTTACTGGTGAAAATATTTATTCCCACCCCATTTTGTTTTGTCATTTGTTTTTATTTATGGCACTTATATAGCGCTGTCAATTTACAGACCTCTTTACATGTTTATTCACATTAGTCCCTGCCCTCAAGGAACATACAATTTAAGGTCCCTAACTCACATTCATACATACACATACAAGGACTAATTTAGACAGGAGCCAATTAACCTACCAGCATGTCCTTGGAGTGTAGGAGAAAACCAGAGTACCCGGAGGAAACCCAAACAGGCACAGGGAGAACATGCAAAATTCAAGCAGGTAGTGTTGTGGTTGGGATTTGAACCAATTATCCTAGTGCTGCAAGGCAGAAGTACTAACCACTTAGCCACTGTGCTACATCAACCTAAACCTTTTCCCCTCTTCCCCTCGGTTTGCTGTTTATGACCTCCTACCACATTCCTGCTTTCAAATTTAATTTAGAGTATGACAACCTGGTAAGATATAAAGATTAAAACATTTTCAACAACTAGTTTAAAAAACTATTTTATTAGTTTTGAGAAGATGCCAAGGAGTTATTAAAGTGTTACTAAACCCATAACAGTAAAATCACTCTGTATATGCAGTAAAGCATGCTTGTATACTCTCTGTGGAACCTAAGGGGTTAATCTTCCACATTGTGTAAAAGAGCTGTTTGATCCTGTCTTTTCTGATCCTCCCCTTCTTCTACTGTCCCCAATGCATCTGCTAATAGTACAGAGTTCTAGGAGTCACTCTGCGCATGCTCAGTTTAGTGTGACTTGCTATGGAGTTTTTTTTTTATCTTTGGGAGGGTTCATGTGATCAGCACAGGGCCAATCAGCACTGTCCAGACAGAGGGTCAGGAGAAAACTCCTCCTGCAAGCTTTAACCAGTACTCAGCTGGACACTGATAGAAGTCACAAAATTGCTATATACTGATGATGAGAAAAGGTATTTAGCAGTTTATATTTACTAAAATAATTGCATTTCCATGTTCTGTGTACTGTGGGAGACCAGATATAGGACATAAGACAAGTGTTTTGTGGTGTTGGCATGACAGCTGGAGTTCTGTTTTATGAATTGAATGTTTCATATCCAAGGACCACTAAGCCTGTCATTAATGTAACAGGGATACATGATACTGTTGATGGCTACATGCCCATAGACCCATAGATGATTGATGAGAGTTGTGTGAGAGGGCTCAGTCTATAGCCAGGAGACAATCGTACTTCTAAATTATAGACTGCCGCCCAACATTCTATTGTCCAATTACTGTTCTGTTGAGCTCGAGTTTAGCACTGTGTATAGGTTGCTTATTGGAGATTTCCTTAAAGTGGAAGAAAAGTCCAACTATATCTATTCTTAAAAATGTTCTCTCTCTCCTCTTCCTACCTACCTTCCCTAATCTGTACAAAAAGGATCTGCATAGTTACCTAAGAAATGTACTTTTTTTGTCCAGTCGTGTGATCCCGCAGTTCCTGCTCTCCTGTCTCAGTGAGCTGCTGCTGCAGGGAATAGTAGGGAGCTTTGACAACAGCTGGGCTATGGGAGCCTATGAGTGAAGTCACGGCTCCCAGAGAGCTGCAGGATTATGTGACTGGACTGGAGCTGATTAAAAATAGGTAAGTACACAGAACTTTTTAATACTTTTTCACACTAGTGTTTTTTTAAGCTAGAAAAAGACTGTTAGGCGCGTTTTAGCAGCGTTTAGGAGTGTTTGGCTTTTTTTTCTGCCGGAAAAATGCAGCTAGAAATTATACAAAAACAAATTTTTTTTCTGATCCTAAAAGCTGAAGCTTGAAAAATGCTACTAGCCTAAAATAGTGTGCCTGGACACATAGGATAACACTATTAGCTTCTAGGAGCAGAAAAAAAATGCTGATTACAGCTTTTAGGAGCTTAAAAAAATGCTAGTGTGCATGGAGCCTTACTGTATTACAAAAGAACTGTCAGACATATTTCAGGTAATATTATGCAGGATATGTGAATACTGTAGCATCTATCAATCATCCATACCTGTAACTGCCTGACTGGTGAACTGTCCATACACAGAAGCTGCAGGAGAAAACGCACTGAAGGGTGTGGCTGCAGCTGCTGAACCAATTGACTGCAAATCCAAAAAAGCGGGACTATATATTGATGGAGGGGTGGAGCCTGCACTGGAACTGTCAGATGGCTCTTGTTTAATGGAAAATGATGACAGCTCTGCAATGATGAAATGAGATGGAGATGGAAACTTAAAATAACAAAGCTAAATAAGTATGAGGTATTGTAATTTGTTTGGTTAATGGAGCCGTGTGTAAAATATCTAATCCCACTGTGAACTTAATGACATTGTATTTCCCAATGACTTATAATGGTTCTGCAAAATTAATTTTTTTGTGCTAAATTTATAAAAATCCAAATAGGAGAAAAATAATATTTTTTAATAATTTTTATTTTGTCTGTTTTGCTATGCAAATCTGTCTACATTTAAAATATATGTGCTGACGGATGAAGATTTTCTGGCAGTTTGATGGCTATAGGCATTCAATAATATGGAACCAATCAAATGTCATCTCTCTTTTTTTCTTGTCATGGTGTAACAATTATAGAAAGTGAAGCAGAATTCCTCCAGAATGAGAGGACAAGAGGACTTTATTATGAACATGACAAGCTCCTGCCTTGGCCGGAGCACTTACCTGAGAGAGTGGAGTACCCCTGGTGCGTGGACAGGTTCCTGCTGAGTGTGGCATTAGAAGAGGCCAGTGCTGATTTCCCATCATCCATTGCATTGTTGAGCAGGGGTAGAGGATAGAGAGCCTTTAAATGTGAA
The DNA here is from genome assembly GCF_062004578.1 of Staurois parvus. NCBI lineage: Eukaryota > Metazoa > Chordata > Amphibia > Anura > Ranidae > Staurois > Staurois parvus. The sequence continues at coordinate 478,893 of NW_028318072.1, forward strand.
GATAGTTAGTTAACCTCCAGTGAAGAGTTCATAAGATGACAGCAATGACATAATCTTTGGCTGCACTCACTTGCTCGGCCTTGCTGTGACTAGCTGAGGGGTAGGAGTCAGGAAAGTGTTGTCTCTGGAAGGGGCACTCCAACCCATCTAAAGGGTGCTGAATGTAGCCTTCTGTCCGCAGATGTTTCCGGCTCAGTCCACCACTACCCTGAGAGTCAATGCTAAGCCTGCAGCTGTCCTGATCACCTGAAAGCAACAAACAGAATAGGGGTCATTTTATTCATTTATTGTCTTACCAATAGCTATTTGAAAATTAGTAGAAGTGTAGAATTAGGGTGATACCATTTATTGGCTAACTAGATTGTAGTGCAAGCAATTGAAGTACCCAGGCCTTCTTCTGCTTTTGTTGATGGCTAACATGTTACAACATTCTACTATTGTATCTGAAAATTAGAAAAGGGATTTTTATGTCTAGAAATGGAGGCACAAATAAAAATTCATCTTGTGGAACAGTCCAAAAACTAGTGGCTATTGGCTCATCATTAAAACTAGAAAGAGGATGATTTTTGAAAGTTGAGCTATTATCCATTCCATCCAATCAGGGTCCTTGTTTTCCAGTGATTAAAAGCTGAACCTTGATTGGCTCTGAGCTATTATCCATTCCAGCCCATCAGAGTACTTGTTTTCCAGTGATTAAAAGCTGAAACTTGATTGGCTCTGAGCTGTATCAAGCAATCTTGCTTTTGCATTCACTTTGACTAAAGCCCTTTTCTTGGTTTCAGATTTTCGAAATCCATCCATCAGCATGTTTCAAGTAGCTTCTCCTTTTTTCCTAACTTTTTTTTGGGTATTAGTGCTGAATTATGAAAGCTGGAGCAAAGTAGAACTTCTGGCCATAGCAGCCTGTTAGGACTCGCCTCTCATTCTTAGCAAGGATTTCAGTAGGATTTTCTTCTGTTTTTATTAATCATCCTTAGTGTTTATGTAGCACTACCCCCTTAGGGGGTCACTGAGTTTTGGGTTACCCCAAAGCTCTGCACAGCCAGGCAACACGCATTTTCTTCCACACATTGTATTCAGAGTCAGTAAACAGTCCTTGAGCTTAATTTTGTGATTTTATTAAGGGTTTAATAACTTGGATAGTGTTGAGGGGTGTATGGAATACCCAAGGGAACTGCAAGGACAAACTCCTTAGCAACTATGTACAAGTCTGTGGACAAAAAGTAAGAAAGTCTCTCCTTTGAAGAGCTCTCCAGCCTTTCTGGTGTGCCACCTCCTCCTCTTCATGCTGCTGCCTGAGGGGATCCCTGGGCAAGGGGACCCAGAAACTGCCCCTTGGCAAAGCAGCCCCAAATGAAAAGCTATTTGGGTTTGCCATCTGATTGCCCTCTCCCCTTCTCCAGCTCAGGGGGTGTAGGATTACTTACTCTGTCTCTCATGTGAGCATGGTGGGTTGATGGCTGCCTTCAGGCCTTATGCTGGGCTGGCTCCTTTCCTGCTCCACAGGCTGTCCTCTCTCTGGGGACGATGAAGCAAAGAGATCCTCCTTTCCAGCATCTGCATGCAGGTAGGCCCCTCTCCTAATCCCCCTCCCAGGCTCCACACTCCAGCCTCTCACTCCACCTTCCATCTGACACTGACCTACTCCTCCTGCTGATCAGGCTCAATCATATTTAAGGGCTGTCCTGGCCCCATACCAAGTCTCCTGCTTGGGGATTGGCCAAGATCCCTTAAATATGCAGATCAGCCTCTCCTCACCCCCTCCACTGCCTTCTAGAAACTTCTCAAGCTTCTAGAGCAGGGGAAGTATCAGGAAACTGACCTGCAGATTCAAGGCTTATTTATTTGTTAATTTTTATACCTCCTTTGATAGCAATATACTGTATTTTATATAATACGAAAAGGCTGCCGCTACAGGGACATTACCATTAAGCCCTGTAAATCATTAACACCAATTAGAAATTAGCTTTGGACGATTTAGTACAGCTTAATAGAATCAGGAGTTTGGTTGATTGTATTGATTACTGCAGTGGTGTTTTTTACTCGGTAAATGTATAATAGAACAAGTCATACAGAATATGGAAGGAATCAGGCCTTGAACTCACTATCATCCAGTTTGTGTTTTCCATCAGAGCTTGGCTGTGTTATCCCCAACAATCCACTGATTGAGTATGTAGAACCAAGAGAGTCAGAATGGGGCGACTGCGGAGGAGTCACAGCTGAACTGGGGACTGTCAGAAAGAAGACAAATACTCATAAATCCATTTATATTTAGTAGATAATACCTCTTTTACCTAAAACATGGAACTTTCCAAACCCAGAAAAAAATCCCTGTGTTGGCTTTTTGGTGCTGCTTCCCTTCCATTGATCCATCCTAGATCCATCCAAAGTGCTATAGTCTTTTTATCTGATTTCAAGCTTGAGTTTGAACTCCCTGCAGTGCTAAACAGGGACAAATCCTTGTTTCCTGGTCTAGATGTATTATCAGCCAAAAACAACTACCACCCTAACCAAACAAACTGCATGCCTAGGTTCCAAGAACTATTGCAGAAAATGAGCAGGTGGTGGGTGCTTGCCAGCCACTTTACTGGTGCCTATTTAGGTTTTTGAATTGGGCTTATGTTTCACAAACTTGCAATACAAATGTGACCACTAAACTTACCCAACATCCAAGAACTGAACATTAGCATTTTATTTAATGTACTTTCTGTAGAAACGACACCTGCTTACTCTACATCTCCCGTTGTGACCTCCCCATCAGACATGATCATTGTACAGTTCTACTACAAGGTAGATTGACTTACTCAGAGTTTGTCCTGGACTTAAGGATTTCACACAGGTCTCCATAGGTAAGTTAAATAATTGCTGAACTTTGGTGCGTATTATTCTGTAAAGACAGATACAGACATTAGTTAATAGCAATGTTAATACCAAATATGTCATCATCACCTCTTCCTTCAACAGTCTTCCTGATCATTGACACTGTATCCAGAGCTGTTATTTCAATTTAAAGCAACATTATTAATGTCATATGCAGTTATAAAGCATTTGAAGGCAGCTTTTAAATGACTTTTTAGAACATTTTCTAAGCGTCTAAGTGGACAGAACTTTCAAAATTATAGGCTATATGTACTCTGTATGCAAAATATTGCCTCTATCAGCAAGTTAAAAACATATAACTGTCTGATAAGACGCTTCTATTAGACACCATAGAACTAATGGGGTTTATTTACTAAAGCTGGAGAGTCCAAAATCAGACTCCCTTCTGCATAGAAACCAATCAGCTTCTAACCTCAGCTTGTTCAATGAAGCTTTGGCAATGAAACCTGGAAGCTGATTGGTTTCTATGCAGAAGGGAGTCTGATTTTGGACTCTCCAGCTTTAGTAAATAAACCCCGATGTGTCCACACTACTACTTGTCTGGTAATGTTTTTATGAATTTCAGTGAAATACGTGTAGGTCAAAGGTAAGTAGGGCCTATTTGTACTTTATTATGGGCCAGTTGGCTCAAACTGCTGTGACTAGAAACCTTCAATTATAGAACCCACAGTTTTCGTGTTCCATAACTAATACCTGTTCACATCCCATTTTGGTCCTAGTGATTACTTATTTCATGTAATAAACAGCCCTCCTACTCCAATAAAAATGTAAAATGGGAGCTTCAATTGTGAGTGTATATTGCCAGCTTAACAGTGCTTAAAAGAGACTGTATCCAATTGAAAAAAACAAAACAAAAAATAAAGCCATCCTTACAAAGAAAGCAATTCATATTTACCTCTCACACCGACTATGCTGCTGTTATGTAGGAATTGGAAACTGAAGCCTTCTGAAGAACGTTTAGCTTTTGACACTTCCTGGAGTGTCAGATGTCAGAGTTCAGCAGTGTGGGCAGTGGGCCAGGTAACTATCAATTGTTTTCTTTGTTGGGGTGGTTTTATTTTTCTTTTTAGAAAAAAAAAAGTGCTGGAGTCACTTTAAGCTGACCATGCGTGTTACAATAGGACTGTACATTTACTTTGCCTCAGACCTCACATTACACTATTTTGATAAATCTGAAGGAAAATACATAATTTAATTGTAACGTGCATGGCCAGTTTAAAGTGCATGTATGGTCAAAACGTTTAGTTAAAATCCTTATCAGTTTATTTTTTTCTTCTGTGCCCCATTGTGTAGATTTCCTTTCACTTCCTGTCAAGGAGATGCAACAGGAAGTGAGAAAAATTATATTTTGGTGAAAACTGTGACATTTTGGACTTCCTAGCACTTTAAATAGAGGGAAAATCTAGAAAAACAGAAGATAAGTGAGCGCTTATGTGATAATATATAATAAGCAGCAGCTGTACACCCAAAAGGCACCGTATCAAACCTTCAATAGCATATATGTGAACAGGGGGGTGCAGCGCTGTATAACCAAACAAATAATAATTACACAATAGTGAACAGTGACTGTAAATTAGTAATGCCACTATATGGTGGCTCTAGGTGAAGAGAGTGAAAAACAGTCCAGTGAAGGAGTGCTCTTAAGATCCAGGGTGATCTTCAGACGTCCAATATACAGGACCATCGGGTGATAAAATATAAAGACTGCGCACTCACCAGATACGCAATCTTTATGCGCATTTGTGTAAAATTATCACTAGACCTCCTGTATCATCATCCTGGTCTGGTCAGATCTGGTCAGCATATCCCTCATGGCCCGGTAACTGGATGGATGCAGCTGTTCCGTAGACTTGGCCGGTTCTCACCAGAATGTGTTTGGGTTGGATGAAAATGACCACCAGAATCTCCAAGAATCTCTCTCCAGAATTAATTTTGTTCCATTCATTCTTTCAGATCCATTTAGATTTTTTTTGCAATAACATTTTTCATTATAATAAGTAATCAGCTTATTCCATTTATCTTCATGGGTTGGACTAGCAGGGATGACTTAGAGTGCATAAGTAATCTCCTAGACTCAATTTGTAGGAGGGAATGCTGCACCTTCCAGTCCGCTACAGACACTAGGGTTCCAGAAGATCACCAGCAATGGACTTTGCCTGCATGGACTCCCACCTCACAAAGGTATGCCAGACACTTTGATCTCCAATCATGAGATGAAACGAGCAGATGGCAGACGCCATCTGCTCGTTTCATCTCATGATTGGAGATCAAAGTGTCTGGCATACCTTTGTGAGGTGGGAGTCCATGCAGGCAAAGTCCATTGCTGGTGATCTTCTGGAACCCTAGTGTCTGTAGCGGACTGGAAGGTGCAGCATTCCCTCCTACAAATTGAGTCTAGGAGATTACTTATGCACTCTAAGTCATCCCTGCTAGTCCAACCCATGAAGATAAATGGAATAAGCTGATTACTTATTATAATGAAAAATGTTATTGCAAAAAAAATCTAAATGGATCTGAAAGAATGAATGGAACAAAATTAATTCTGGAGAGAGATTCTTGGAGATTCTGGTGGTCATTTTCATCCAACCCAAACACATTCTGGTGAGAACCGGCCAAGTCTACGGAACAGCTGCATCCATCCAGTTACCGGGCCATGAGGGATATGCTGACCAGATCTGACCAGACCAGGATGATGATACAGGAGGTCTAGTGATAATTTTACACAAATGCGCATAAAGATTGCGTATCTGGTGAGTGCGCAGTCTTTATATTTTATCACCCGATGGTCCTGTATATTGGACGTCTGAAGATCACCCTGGATCTTAAGAGCACTCCTTCACTGGACTGTTTTTCACTCTCTTCACCTAGAGCCACCATATAGTGGCATTACTAATTTACAGTCACTGTTCACTATTGTGTAATTATTATTTGTTTGGTTATACAGCGCTGCACCCCCCTGTTCACATAGAGGGAAAATCTAGCCACCAGGGACACAGGCAATAAAACCATTACAAAGGTTCTAACCTACTCTATATGAAAATTAAAATAAGTTTTTGGTATATTGTGCATGCACTATAAAAAAGAGCAGAAGCAGTGATACAATGTCAGGACCTAGATCACCTGCTAGTGGCACTGTAGTTCCATAGGTGACAACTATGACATTTTGGACTTCCTAGCACTTTAAATAGAGAGGGAAAATCTAGCCACCAGGGACACAGACAGGCAATACAAACATTACAAAGGTTCTAACCTACTCTATATGAAAATTAAAATACGTTTTTGGTATATTGTGCATGCACTATAAAAAAGAGCAGAAGCAGTGATATAATGTCAGGACCTAGATCACCTGCTAGTGGCACTTTAGTTCCATAGGCAAAGGTTTGCAATTCCAGTATCCACCAGCGAGTGTCTCCCAGCAGCCAGCAGATCCCAGTAATCAGTTTCCACTGCTTGCTGGCTGGTGGGAGGGTATTTAGGTCTTCCCTTTTTAGTGCCTCTTGCTCCAGTGTTTTGCATGCTGCTGCCAGACCCTGTTGCCTTATATCCTGTTCCTGCTCCTGCCTTGTACGTTTTACCCTGTATCCTGCTGCCTTTTACCTACTCTCCTTTGTTCCTGACCCCAGTTTTTGTTCCCCCTTCCCATCTGTTTCCTGCACCTTTAGTTTACCCTGCTTTTCTGTTTTTCCCATGTTCTATATATTGTATATAGTTAGCTGTTTGTTAGGTTTATTAGTCAGGTGTTCTTTCATTTGGATTTTGGTTCACATATGCAGTCTGGTTCCAGTTTTCTGAGTGTGGCCACGCAGATCTGGCCATCCTTGCAGCTGATCCCTGACACAATAGCACTTGCATAGAGCCGTTTTTTTTAAAGTAAAATAATAACAGCAAGGCATAGTATATATTAATAATAATCAATCAAATGTCCACAACATATATGCATTATATGTACATTGATATTAAATGATGATAAAAAATAGTGCGCTGCCCAATGATTCAAACAATATTAGAACAAAACAAAAAATTGGAGCTGCTGCAAACACGTATAGTGTGCGCTCATCACATTACACAATAAATACACAGTTTGTAGTGTTGCGATGCAAAAACATCCACTCTAGTGAACATTAAAGCATAAAAATAAATAAGTGCAAAAAACAAAAAAAATCACATGACAGTAAGGGTATAGATAATAGTCCCAAGAAAATCTCTTTAGAAATATTGCTGGGAAGCGTATTCCTACAGGTGAGTGAGCCCACTATCCCGGATCTGTAAATCTTTTAAATAGTGTGCATCACCGTGGTAACCATGATTCGTGGCGATACGTGTGGGGAGGAGCTGGGTGACGTCAGAGCTGGAACACCGCTAGTACAATCGGAGATGCTGCACATTGCCAACTGTAGCTTTGCAGCTTTTGTTTTACTGCGAGTTTTACCATTGTCAAATGTGAGTGTACTTTTAATATACTACTTGTGGATTTTAAGAAACTATGGTTGCTTTATATCATTGTGAGTTCTGCCCAGAAAGCCAGCCATGCTATTAAAGGGATGACATTGAGGATATAGTGGCTATAAAGAGAGGCGGATTATTTCCAGAGGAGAGGATATATCTTACCCCCATTAGGGGGCAGCACAGTGGCTAAATGGTTAGCACTTCTACCTGGTAGTACTAGGGTCATTGGTTCGAATCCCAACCACAGCACCACCTGCCTGGAGTTTGCATGTTCTCCCTGTGCCTGCATGGGTTTCCTCCAGGTACTCCAGTTTCCTCCCACACTCCAAAGACATGCTGGTAGGTTAATTGGATCCTGTCTAAATTGGCCCTAGTATGTGTATATATGAATGTAAGTTAGGGACCTTAGATTGTACACCCCTTGAGGGTTAGGGACTGATGTGAATGTACAATATATATGTAAAGCACTGAATAAAATTGACAGCACATGGGAGATGCCTGTCTGACCTGTCTTTACATATGGGTCAATATATGAAGGTGAGGGCCCACCTATCTGTCACGGTTACCATGGTGATGCACACTATTTAAAAGATTTAGAGCACCGGGATAGTGGGCTCACTCAGCAGTAGGAATACGCTTCCCACCAATATTTCTGAAGAGATTTTCTTGGGACTATTATTTCTACCCTTATACTGTCGAGTGATTTTTTTAATGTTTTTTGCACTTATTTATGTTTATGCTATGCTAGAGTGGATGTTTTTGAGCAGTGCAACACTACACGCTGGTTTTGTATACATTGATATACCTGTTGATGGAGCTGACGCTGGGCACAGTGTCATTGTCACATACTCCCTCCGCCAGCAGCCGGTCCCTGATTTCCCAGGCAAACATGGTGGGATTTTGCCTTTTATAATCTCCGATCTTCTCCACCACTTTTGGGGTGGCAACTTTAGGCTTTGAGCCGCCAATGACTCCTGGCCGGATACTGCCTGTTTCATAGTACCTACTCCAATGCAAAATAAGGTATAATTATCCAAAACCATCAGTCTCCCCCTGCCCCCTCACTGCAATAGTTAAGGTAATCTCATTCTAACTGTAAATCAGACTTATGCATAATCACTGTAACTGTAAATATAGAAAAAAGTAAAAAGTAGAGTGTATTGAAATGAAACCATGAGTGCTAACCATATTTATTCTCCACAAGGTATAGCCAGGGCTTTTTATTATTGGGAACGTAGGGGAATGCAGTTCCGGCACCTCCAGCACCGAATATATGTAATGGGAAGGGGTGCTGGAGTGTTCTGGAGGGTCTACTAATGCTGGTTGGTGGGTGGACTATTGTTGCTGGAGGGGGAGCTATTCTTGCCTTGTGGTCGATTGTTGCTGTGAAGATCTATTGCTGTTGGTGGGGGATCATTTGTTGCTGGGAGGGTCAATTGTTGCTGGAAGGCATCTATTATTGAGGAAAGGGGGTCTACTATTGCTGGCTGCTGGGGTCTATTTTTGCTGGAAAGCATCTATTTTGTGTGGCTGTCTATTGTTGCTGGGGAGATCTATTGTTTCTTGTGGGGAATCTATTGTTGCTTGGGGTCAAATATTGCGGGAAAGGATCTACTGTTGAGGGAGGAGTCTATTGTGGCTGGCTGCTGGAGAGTCTATTGATGCTGACTGGGAAATCTGTTGTTGCTTCCGGGGGTCCATTGTTGCTGGGGTTGGAATCTATTGCTGCTAAGGGGATCTATTGTTGCTGTGGTGGGTCTATTACTGCTGGATGCGGGGAAATCTATTTTACTGATTTACTTGTTATCATTAACAAATTCCATACAAATTACTTAGAACCACAAAATGATACTTGGCTCTGTATTCTCTAAAAGGGCAGTACTGGGAGGTGGGTAGGGGTTGGAACCAAGTTACGGTGCTCGGAGGTGGGTAGGGGGTGGAACCAAGTTACGGTGCTCGGAGGTGGGTAGGGGGTGGAACCAAGTTTCGGTGCTCAGAGGTGGGTAGGGGGCGGAGATAAGTAGTGACTCAGCCGGGCGGACTGACAACTCATGGGGCCCCCGGGCAATAGGGGATCATGGGGCCCCTGTGTCCTTGCCCAAACTCAAAAAAGCCTATGAAAAAGGTACCAGGGGCATTTCATGGGGCCCCTTACTGACCCCGGGCCCTCGGGCAGTGCCCGAGTTTCCAAATGGTCAGTCCGCCCCTGGACTCAGAAGGGGGGGGGGGGCTACTGCACCTGTTCTCAGAGAAAAAAAGCCCTGGGTAAAGAAGACCAACTTCCAATTGAAGACCAACTATTTAATTTTAGTTTTGGATGGATTGGAGAGGATCAGAGCCTCTAATCGTTTTTGTATTGCTATTCATTCATTAATAAATATGTTTTTAGCAAAGTCATTTCTATTACGGAAGTTTGTATGACAGACTGTTCTAGTTCATTGCTTCAAACATTGTCCAAGTATCTGGTAACAAGGGCATACAGTGACTATGTGGGATGTGTATGTGTGTGGGAGACTCTTTGTTTGTCTTATCTAGTAAACGGGATACTGAAAAAACATCCGATGCCCTGGCGGCAGTATAATTAGCGATGTACAATTGTCTGATTTCTTAGGCAGCAAATCATTCCTTATTTATTAATGTGCCTCATATAAGAATAACATTGCCTCAATATAACATTTTGCTTGAGGTGATTGGAGCCGTATTAGTGCATTTGCGACAGAAACAATTGAGTACTGTCCGTGATACTTTTTTTATTTGCACTAACATACAATTTTAAAGACAAAATCGTCCTCAAAATTGTATGTTAGTGCAAATAAAAAAAAGTATCATGGACAGTACTCAATTGTTTCTGCCTCAATACAACCAATCAGATTCATGTGTGCAGAGGACAGTGGGAGTTGGAAGATGAAGGTTTACTGTGATGCAGCACAAATAATTCTTATTTAAGACATTTAGAAAAATGAAACCCCTTATAAGGCCTTACATATTATATCATTGTAATAAAATGTACTCGCTCAATTATTAAAGTGTTACTAAACCCAGGACCCTGCATTCACTCTATCTGGTCTCCCACAGTACACACAACATAGAAATGCAATGATTTTAGTAAATATAAACTGCTTAATACCTTTTCTCATCAGCAGTTAGAGCAGTCTTGCGACTTCTATCAGTGTTCACCAGAGCACTGGTTAAAGCGTGTAGGAGGAGTTTTCATTCTCCAGTAGGAGGATGCAGGACCCCTGACCTCTGTCTGGAGAGTACTGATTGGCCCTGTGCTGATCACATGCACTATACCAAGAAAAAGAAAACTCTCTAGCAATACACACCAAACTGAGCATGTGCATCTTGCCCTTCCCCCCCACAAGCCTCTGTTTTATCAGGAGATATTTAGGAGACACTTGAAGAAGGGGAGGATCAGAGAAGAAAGGATCAAATATCCCTGGAGGATTAACCCTTTAGGTTCCACAGTGAATATAAAAAGCATTTTTTCCTGCATATACAGACTGATTTTACTGTTGTGGGTTTAGTAACACTTTAATTATATTATTAAATTATTTTAATACATGTAATAATAAATGAATACATTCAATTTGCGTGTGGTGACATGTACATGTTTAACTGATTACATTAATTTAATACACTGAATTAAAATATTCAATGAATAATTACATTTACAAAATACATTTACTTGAAGTACAAGTCTAAGATCTCTAAAGATGATATTTTATAGATATCACCCAATGTTTCTCAGTAAGCTAATTGTCAACATAGGATTAATCTCATGCTGCTAAATAATGGACAGTAACGTTTTTAGCTAAATCCTAATCCCCGCTGTAGAAAATAGACCTTTTGGGTCACCTTGAAGTTTTGTAGCTGAACCGTAGGAAGACCTTTCTGTCAAAGAGCAAAACTTCATAGTAGAAGCTACTATTTTTGTTTTTGTTATAAAAGGGTCGGGGGCACTTTTAAATAAAAGGATTTTGATCTTTTTATAGATTATTTAAAGTATAACTAAATGCAAGCCTTTCTTTTAAATTTGGATTGAGTGGAGGGAATTTAGGATTACTGTCAGGTTTTTATTGCTGTCTCTGTTCTCAGCAGGGGCGGACTGACCACTCAAGTACTCGGGCACTGCCCGAGGGCCCGGGCTCAGTAGGGGGCCCCATGAGATGCCCCTGGTACCTTTCAATGGCTTTTTCATAGGCTTTTTTGGATGTGGGAGAGGACACAGGGGCCCCATGATCCCCTATTGCCCAGGGGTCCCATGAGTTGTCAGTCCGCCCCTGGTTCTCAGTAAATGTTCTCTCTCTAAATGTTCTCATCACCAACGTCACCTTGAATGAAAATGAAGGTAAATCTAGAGTTTTGAATTCTTAGAGTGGAAATCTTCCAATAGGGACATTTGTTCCTGTGACAAATGTCTAAGAGGGGATTTCCTTCACATTGAAAAAACAACCTCTCACTTATTGAGTCTATAGGACAGGAAGTGAAGGGAAATCTCCCTAATGAGATACACATGGCAAAAAAAAGAAAAAAACTGACAGCAGTTTTTACCTTTTCCTACTCTATCCAAAATGTAATAAAAAGTTTTGGATTTAAATATGATTTAATATTCAAATGTATTTTACCGTTACTAACAATCATTTTTTTTACCTTACAAAAAGCTAATGTGTTGGACGAATGCCATCTCCTGGATTTATGCCAAATGTTTTTTTACCTTGCCAAGGCACTAAAACAGTCCCCCCCCCCCCTCTAGTTTAATCAATGAGTAGATGCAGCACACATCCAATGAGAGGTCTATTCTTTTTCTTTCCATAGTTGGCGATTTTTTTCTCTCTCATTATTGTAACCCTCTGCAGAGTCTGATACACTTCCAGTCATCACAAGTGATGCCCACATCATCACAGTGCTTACTGAGCCATGCATGGGGACTGAACACACGAAGATGCAAATCTTCTAAATAAATATGACCGTGTGTGGTCTATAAAATTTTGTTTAAAGCAGAGCTCAGGGCTCCAACCAAAAATGTAAAAGTCAACAGCTACAACTACTGTAGCTGCTGACTTTTAATATAAAGACACTTACCTGTCCTTGGGGTCCAGCGATGTCCTCACCCAAGCCGATTCTTCAATCAGCTTCGGGTGCTGGTGCCAGCATTTTCAGTAAGAGAAACCAGAAGTGAAGCCTTCACAGCTGGATACCTACTGTGCATATGCAAAGCGTGCTGCGCTTTGTGAATGGGCCATAGTCTTATGGGACCTTTGAAGTGTCCCAGAAGGCTGTGGGGGTTAGGAGGTGGGAGTAGGTACTTGTCAAAACCAGGTACCTACTCCCCTCCAAAAAGTGCTAAATGTGGCAGTGGAGGAGGGGAGGAGGAAGACAAGTGGAATGTCTCCTTTAGGGTGGAGTTCTGCTTTAAGCTATTACAAAGAAAACAAAACTCAAATCATCTCTGTATTGGTTGAATCCAAAGAACAGAGGTCTACCGCTCAGGCAAACAATCCAGGTCAATCCACAACAGGTGCAGGCTCTGGCTCGCCACCACACGTGATGCAGCAGGAAGAAGGGTCAGCCGCACAGTGGAGGATTGATGAATATAGTGTACATTTATTGATCCATAGGACACACAAAACACCATGACATGAATACAGGACCTGTTAATGCGTTGGACATAATCCCATGCTTAATCATCATGATTAAGCATGAGATCATGTGAAACGCGTTAACAGGTCCTATATTCATGTCCTGGTGTTTTGTGTGTCCTATGGATCAATAAATGTACACTATATTCATCAATCCTCCAGTGTGTGGCTGGACCTTCTTCCTGTTGCATCTCTGTATTGGTAGTGTGGTGTGGACTCTTCTAGCAGTACTGAATATAACTAATATAGACAATGTCAACATAAAAAGTTTAAAGTATCATAGTGGGAACACTCTCCTGTACAAAGGGAGGTTAGGTGAACACTCTTCTTTCAATAAGATGACTTACTCCCTGGCTGCTTACCTGCCAAGAATCTTACTGACACATCCATGACTGACCCTCAGCTGCCGAGAGATGTCACATGGACGCACGCCTTGGTGCGCCAAATCCACAATGCGCTGCCTCACCACTTCTGGGAGGGGACGCCCATTCACAAATGCTCCTCCTAGTTGATTTAGGCCACCATGACCTGGATGAAGAAAACCACTGGTGATATTAGTCTGAAGCACATATTAAGATCATTCTTTGCACATAGTAAGGGATAACATGCTGTTTCCTATTCAGTAATAATTAGAAATTCTGCCTAGGCACTGTTAAGACACTATATGATAACGTGTGTACTAGACATTAAAGGGATGGTGGAATACTTTCAAGCTACAGGTGTGCTTTAATTAGTCTCCCTCAGCAAAACTAGAGCATGTAATTTGGTGTATGTTGCGCAATAAAATGAGTAAACAAATATATATGGAGAGGTAGGGAAAGGAAGGAAATAAGAAGGTATGGGCAATTGAAGCCTGAATAAAATAAGATATCCCTGAACATCATAATGGGTAACAGAAGCCATGAAAGACCTTCATGGTAAAAATTGATGATCCTGGAACCCACAGCGCCCAAGCATGTGACTAAGTGCCTACACATTTTGTCACATGATCTTTGGCCAATCTGAGCTTTAAAACCTAATTTCAATAATGGTCATGTGACTAAATTCCTAGAAATGTAATCATATGACCAGCTGGCATGGGATCCAAGATATGCAGTTTATAGATATGTCTTTGTATCTGTTTCCTTTTTGGCTGTCCAGTCACTGGGTGGGGGAATTATTATAGCTCCACCTAAAGGGGTACATGAGCTTCTGTTGACAAGAAATCGGAGAAAGCTCAGGAAACCTTATGACAGTATTGGCTTCCTCACTCCTGAAATCTATCCAGTCCCAAAAGATACAAATGTCCAAACTGTATAATTATACTCCATTTTAAGTATATGCCAATAAGCACCTTTCCATAAATTATAGATGATAAAAAAGGCTCCCTACAATTTTACAGTGTGCATGGATGGAAGCTGATGTCTACGGTACTGTACAGAACATCTAAAGAGTCATCTACATGTGTGCCACCTACATGTGTGCCACCAGTGCCATAGGTGGGTGACCCTGTAGCACAGACATAGCATTAAGAGATGTAACTGCTGACCTATATGCAGTGAGCTGGCAAGTCCTGGGCGGCCTCCCTCTGTGATGAGCTCTGTGGACAAACGAAGTGTTTAGATACAATAAAACTCAACTTAATAAAGTTACTGTGGGGTATTGGGAGACTCTGATGTCTCAATACAATTCTTAGGTTATGTATACACAAATATCCAAAAGAAGTCCATTTTCCTGTTACACTCTCCACAGTCCCCCATGCTCAGTCTAGAACAGTGTTTCTTAACTCCAATTCTTACTTATCCCCAATGAGTCGAATTTTCAGGATATTCTTCAGATGAAACAGCCTGCCAATTGCTGAGTCAACAACATTAAATTGGTCATCAGTACATGATGAAAGGATACTTGAAATCATGACCTGTTGGGAGTACTTGAAGTTGATCAACACTGCTCTTAAAGATTAATATTCAGTCTGTTGGCTCAGTTTGAATGCATGCTTAGTAAAGCATACGCTTTGTATTGCACTGTGTGAAATTAAACTGAAAATCTATATTTTTTTATGCTTTGAGTAAGAAAGGACTAGATCCTATGTCCAATTTCTGTTACTGTCCATGGTCCTGATGAGATTTGCCCTTTCTTCCTGTCCTGGTGACATCCTTGTTACTGACTCAGGAATGGAGGTGAATGCCATCCAATGGGGACACAAAACAGCAGTAAAAACCCGACATCTATGACTTTTAATTGACAGAGCTACACAAAAATAGAAAAAACATTTTCCTAAACTTCCACTATGCAGTCAATAGTCTGCTGTGGATGTCCCCTCCAGTGGGGTGCTGGAGTGTAGAGAAACGTAGTAAAGGTGTTGGATGTGTACCTGCTTCCATGGCCTGTGTATTCATGGCCTTAGGGTTTACTTTTGTACCCACTATCACATATCTGACTCCTAAGTCCTTCCTTTCATATATATAAAGAACTTAGAGGTAAAATATGCCATAGTATAACATTACTATTACTTTGTCAACTGTAACAGAATTATTTTGAATTTTGACACTCTTAATACCAGTTCATCCACCACATTACTACCCCATGCAGAACAGTCAATGTCTTCCTGAAGTACATAAAAAGTACAGGAAAGGTCTTTTAAAGGTAACAGTTAGTGAAGACATAATGGTATTATCTGCCCCAATGTAACATCCTCTTCTGACACCCAAACAAAAGTGTCTGTACAATGGGGCCAATCCTTTCTTGCCATTGTAAGATAAGATCACAACATTATATAGCAGTGTACTTTACTCCATGAATTGCTTTACTTTTTAAATTCATATTGTTATTGGTGGGCAATCAGAATGGATAGTGGTTGGTTTTGGTGCCTTTTCTTCCAATCGCCATTGCAGAGAGCAGCTTGTCATCTGCATGCAGGCTCCATGGAGTCAGAGCTCTTGGTACTATTACTGGAAGATCATTTTATCAGTAGAAACTATTAATATCACAATTTTCTTCTTTTTATACAATTCTGTCACAAAATTCATATGTAAGACTTAACATATTGTAATAGCCAAATAAATGTTGGGAGGGTCCTACCTGCAAATGTTCACAATTACAAAGATATAAAAATGATGACAGTGAAAACTAATAACAATAAAACGCAGCCCCACAAATCTTGCCAGTTGGAGATGTGCGACGGGGATGTCTTATTATTTGCACAGATAATAGTTAAAGCCTTGCTTAGGATTTTCATGATACAGCTCCAGATGTTATACACAAACTAATGGTGTGAATGGTACATAAAATAGACTGGTTCAAACATTTCATTAGTAAGTGGATCATGGCAAGCTTCCATTGTATAAGACCATGAGGAAAAAGTCTAACGTATGGCCCTGAAGGTCAGCTCACTTTTCCCCCTCTGAGAGGACTACATCACTGATTTTTGTTTAGCTTTGTTTTGTTTTTTTGTTTGTTTTGAATCAACAATATGAGTGCAGTGTTAGGCTGGCCATACATTATACAATTTTCTTATTCAATTTCCTTTAGATTTACCTTCAACTATGTAGTGAAAGGGCCTGTTTGACTGCATACAAATTGAAAATGTTTAGGTTTGACCTCATATGATATGGTTTTTGTAAATCTAAAGGAAAATTGTGCAAGAAAATTGTATAATGTATGGTCAGCCTTGGCTACCTGAGCCCATAGACATTGGATGCACTCACCAGATACAGTTTTTCATTTAGCATACTTTTGTTCTTGGTTCCAGGAGTCTGGCTCTGGGCTTCTGGCACTGAAATAAGTCCTCAAATCTACAGATTCTCTAACAGTAGTGAATAAAGTAACTTTTATATTATAGCACCCCATAATACTCACCTTCCCCTATATCAGTGGTCGGCAAGCCGCGGCTCGCGAGCCACATGCGGCTCTTTACAAACTTTAATGCGGCTCTTCTGTGTGCCGGGCGCCCACTCCCCTCCCTCTTCTCGGGCGGCCACCCCAAAAGTCAGGACTCTGCAGCTAGCCCAGCAATGGGCAAACTACGGCCCGGCGGACCTTTTAATCCGGCCCACGGAGCATGGCAAACATTGGCTGTCAGGATGTAGGCGGGGCAGCCAGGATGTAGGCGGGGCAGCGTGACAAACTCCTCTCCTCTCACAGTCCGTCCTGAAGACCGGAACGGCACGGGAACACGGCGAGAGGAACGCGCGGAGCAAAGGTAAGTGAATTGACACAATATGGGGAATGAATTACTATAGGGGGGATGAATTACTATAGGGGGGATGAATTACTATAGGGGGGATGAATTACTATATGGGGGATGAATTACTATGGGGGATGAATTACTATATGGGGGATTAATTACTATGGGGGATGAATTACTATATGGGGGATGAATTACTATGGGGGATGAATTACTATATGGGGGATGTATTACTATATGGGGGATGAATTATTATGGGGGATGAATTACTATATGGGGATGAATTACTATGGGGGATGAATTACTATGGGGGATGAATTACTATATGGGGGATGTATTTTCAGTTTTAAAAATGTGGCTCTCAAAATAAATTTCAATCGTGGTTTTGGCGAGATTTGGCTCAGTTGAAAAAAAAGGTTGCCCACCACTGCCCTGTATGAACGCATTTAACCATCCCCTGAAATGAGCCCATGACATTTAACTAGCCAAACACTAAGCACCTAAATCTTAATCTACATCTTTACAATCAACCCACCCACTCTAACCCTAAGGCTCGGTTCACACTGCTGTGACTTGGGATCTGACTTATGAGACCCCCAATTTGCATGACATGTAAAATCCCATGTTAGTCAATGAGAGCTGTCTTAATTACACTACTGCAGTCGTTTCAACTTTAGAAAAGGTTCCTGTACTGCTTCAAGGCAACTTCTATCCGACTTGTGCCCATAGACTTGTCTCCAAGTTGAAACCTCATCTATATTGATGTGATTTGGATCTGACATTACATTCTCATTGGCCACAGGCAAAGTCCCATGGCATGAAAGTAGCTTCAAAGTCGCATCAAAGTAGTACTCAAGTCACATCAAGCCATCAGCAAATCACCAGGAACTTGCCTGGCAAAGTCGCACCAAAAGTCACACAACTTTCAGATCACAGTAGTGTGAACCAAGCCTAATACGAGACCCCTAAAATACTGAATCCCTAAGTCTAGCAACCCAACCACTAAATTAAACCCAACACTAATTAACCCCTGCATAAACAGTCTTCAGCCAAAACTGGGATTCTCTGCAATGACATCATGCAGGTCTAATGCTAAAATCACTGAGAATACAGACATCCTAATTCACTGCCAGTGCTAGGTAGGACTCATTATGTGAAATGGTGATCAGATATGTTGTAAACACCATGGACTTCTATTGCTTTTCTATTCACTGAATCCTTTAGGATGCATGCCCACCATGTACACTGGTGTCACAAAACGAAGGCTGATGCAAGTGAACAGGTAAATCACCTGGATGTGTTTCAAGAATGATCACAACAGGTAACATCAGGACACCAAAGCCAAATGAAAAGTTGATGTTCAGGTGATATAGGTAATAAGGTCGGGTGGCAGGGCCGAGTCAATAGACAGCAGGGCTCTGGAGCAAGCTCACATAAGTGCCCCCATAGAAGTGGCTTCCTATGGGGGCACTGAACAGAGAGGAGGAGCCAGGAGAGCAGGCAGGGGACCCAAGAAGAGGAGGTTTAGGGCCACTCTGTGCAATTCCATTGCACAGAGCAAGTAAGTATGAACTTGTTTGTTATTAAAATAAAAAAAAAATGTTTACAACCACTTTAAGCTGGCCAAACAGGGAATGAAATTCGGTTCAGCAGAGATTAGACAAATTTTGATCCATGTATGGGCACTGTGGCTGTACAAAAGTCGATCTACCAATTGACTTCTGTACAACCACTCTGTATGATTTTCCCCAAACAATCAGTACCACAGACTGTAGCCTGCAGCACTGATCAGTTCTCTCTGCTGTCAGAATACAACAGCTCAGGGGGAGATTCCCCCATCCAACCCAAATGTATGGATAGGGGAGTTAGGTCTTTTTTTTTTAGTTCAGCCCACTGGTTGAATGAAAAAAAATGACTGTTTGGGCTGCGCTAACTCGCGATATCTATGCTCCAAAACTATCTGGAGTATAAAAAGTTTATACATATATATTTGTAAGAATGAAAATGAAAAGTTGATGCTCAGGTGATATAGGTAATAAAGTCATAAAAAAAAACGACATCTAACAAGCTCAACCTCTCCCAATGTTCATCAAGGGAAGGCAGAACAAATCCCCCATTCTGAAACAGTTCTGATTCTACATCGTTTGTAAAGGATGGATCCTGGTATGAAGCTCACAACCTGTTCTGTACATATATCTTACAGAAGGAATAGGCATCATGGATGTTGTAGTGCAAAGTCAAAAAACCACACAGGGAAAAAAGCAGTCATATAATGGCACTCGCAGTAGTGTGACATACAAAATCACCTGTAACACTATAAAAAAAAACAAAACATAACGACATAAGCAAGCTGCAAAGTTCAACACCCACAGCAATCAATCAAAATCATTCTCTTAGATTGTAAGCTCCAAGGAGCAGAACCCTCCTAACCCTCTTGTATTGAATTGTATTGTTGCTGTATTGTATCCCTTTGTATTGTAAAGCGCTGAGCAAACTGTTGGAGCTATATAAATCCTGTATAATAATAATAATAATTCTTTTGATGTTCTGCTTCAGAAAAGTTATATGTGATTGGTATCTGTAGACAACTTGGCTCTTGCAATGGACATGCAGTGCTCTGTAACAGTCGCCTGTCGATGATTCATCATTATTATCTTTCCAGGTCATTTGCATCCTTTGTTTTTAGAATGTTCCCCCCTAACCTTCTACCAATTCCCTGACACAGCTGATAACTGCCCAACTGGAATTGCTGAAACTGCAACCAATATGTGCCTATCTGCTGAAAAACTACAAATCACAGCATGCTGATGAGGCCCTGAATAGCTGGCCATGCTGGGACTATAATGAGCCATCTTGACGATGGCATCCATGAAATTGCCTGCTATTTCCGACTAGCCCTGATTTCTTGGCTCCACCCTAAGGTTTCATATATATATATATATATATATATATATATTTTTTTTTTTTTAATTTTAAACTCAAAAGTGAAAATCACACCCCCAATGGAAGTGGTAATTGCTCATTCCTGTTTAAGGGAATGAGAAAAGTAATTTTACTGACCTGTTCTGCTGCGTCTTCATGTGCAATGGGCTCTGCATCAGTTTTCATGATGTCAGAGGCATACCTGTTGGAGTGCAGGGGAGAAGAGTCTGCAGAGACCGGTCTTGCAGTGCAGAGGAGCTTGCAGGAGCCGAGGATCAGGGGAGTAAAACTGCTTTACTCTGTCCAATAGACAGAAACAAGCCTTTAACCTTTACAGTGCCAAACCACTGAAAGGCAGAAGTTTTACTTTTCCTGGAGCCCAGCCTTGTGTTTATTTAAAGTGTTACTAAACCCACAACAGTAAAATCAGCCTATATATGCCTATAAAGCATGCTTGTTATACTCACTGTGGAACCTAAGGGGTTAATCCTCTGCATTGTGTAACAAGGAAGTTTGTTCCTGATTGCTCTGTTGCTCTCCTTGCTTAAGCAACCACCTCTTATCTCCTGATAAGACAGACTGAACGTAGGCATTTGCTCAGTTTGGTGTGTATTGCTAGAGAGGTTATTTTTTTTCTTGGGAGAGTGCATGTGATCAGCACAGGGCCAATCAGTACTGTCCAGAGGGTCAGGGGTTCTGCATCCTCCTAGAGCAGAATTAAAACTCCTACAAGCTTTAACCAGTGCTCTGCTGGACACTGATATAAGTCACAAGACTGCTCTAACTGCTGATGAGAAAAGGTATTTAGCCATTTATATTTACTAAAATAATTGCATTTCCATGTTCTGTGTACTGTGGGAGACCAGATAGAGTGAATGCAGGGTCCTGGGTTTAGTAACACATTAAGCTTTCTGTCAGGTTTTATATCTGTGTCCCGTTGGTGAGATTTCGATTCGGATTTTTTGGAGAGTGCATGTGATCAGCACAGGGCCAATCAGCACTATCCAGACAAAGGTCAGGGGTTTCACATCCTTCTAGAGCAGAAAGAAAACTCCTCCTACAAGCTTTAACCAGGGCTCTGCTGAAGTCACAAGACTGCTCTAACTGCTGATGAGAAAAGGTATTTAGCAGTTTATATTTACTAAAATAATTGCACTTCCATGTTGTGTGTACTGTGGGAGACCAGATATAGTGAAGGCAGGGTCCTGGGTTTACTAACATTTAAATTATGAAATTGTAATAATTGAGATTGATTAATTTTTATTATTTTATCATTTAATGATGAAATGTAAGTATTATATTTAGGTGGAATGAGAAAATACAGTGTGCTGACACTAACTTCATATTTCATGCAAAAATTGAAGTGTTTAGATTAAAGTGACCCCTTGATTTACCAAATGTATAGAAAAGTAACAATTTCAGTTAACTTCCCTTTTCGGGGTAACTAGATTCCAGCAGGATACACACGAAGATCACACAAAGGAGCGGCACAGGTAAGTATAACACTCGAGATGTTGCTGGGGGAGGGAGGTGTACTTTTTTTACAAGGTTGCTCGCCTAAATTTTGTTATTGTATTAAATATAGAAATTTGTAGATTAGCCACTAGAGGGAGCTCTTAGTGGCTCAGCAGCATAACTCTATCTCCTGAAAGAAGCTGATTGAGGAAGTATGGAGGCTGCTATTTTTCCAATGACTTTAGTATTGGTAAATATACACTTGTAAAGCGTTCTGGCTTACAGTGGTTATAAAGCCTAACCATTTTTTACCTTAATGCATTCCTTACATTAAGGTAAAAATGTTCAGGCATCAGTATCCCCCCCCCCAACCCCCTTATACTTACTCTCCCATTAATTCCAGATCTCATTGCTTTGCTTGGGCACCAGGAGCCATTGCCTCTTGCTGCTGACAATCAAAGCCAATGACAAGGGCAGGATGGCGGGCCCGAGTCCTACTGTCTGTGACAATAGACACAGACAGCAGGGCTCTGGAGCAAGCTCACACAAGTGCCCCCATAGAAGTGGCTTCCTATGGGGGTATTGAACAGAGAGGAGGACCCAGGAGAGCAGGCAGGGGACCCGAGAAGAGGAGGTTTAGAGCCACTCTGTGCAATTCCATTGCACAGAGCAGGTAAGTATGAACTTGTTTGGTATTAAAATTTAAAAAAAAATGTTTACAACCACTTTAAGCTAGCCATAATGGGAACTAAATTTGTCCGGTTCAGCAGGGATCGGACAAATTTTGATCCATGTATGGGCACTGTGGCTGTACAAAAGTCGATCTACTAATTGACTTCCGTACAACCACTCTGTTTGATTTTCCCCGCAGACTGTAGCCTGCAGCGCTGATCTGTGCTCTCCGCTGTCAGAATACAACAGCTCGGAAGGAGGAATCCCCCATCCAACCCAAATGTGTGGATAGGGGAATTGGGTCCTTTTTTTTTTAGTTCAGCCCACTGGTTGAATGAAAAAAAAAATGACTAATGTTTGGGCTGCGCTAACTCGCTATATCTATGCTCCAAAACTATCTGGAGTATATAAAGTTTATACATATATTTGTAAGAATGAACATCTTAGACACCAACACTCCAATATTACTATTTGTTTTGAAAAGTATTCAATGGTCAGATTATTTCAGTTTATTTGAATATACTTCTATGTTTTGTTTAGTGCTTTTTTGAAAGGTGATCCGGCGATCTCTGCACAACTTTGGAGGTTTCCTGATGGTGGGGGTAAGCCATCTGGAAACAATTTTTGGGTGGCGTCTGTCTAAAACCTAATACTGTATTCTATGTAAGTTATTTGAAAGATTTTGGGTTTTTCTATTCTGTGTTCATGAGTAATTATATACATTTTGATTCTTGAATATGATGGTAGTTCGATTTCTGTTTTCTACACAGTGGTAGCATAATATAAATTTTGATTCTTGAATATGATGGTAATTCTATTTCTGTTTTCTACACAGTGGTATCATATCCCTGAGGAAGAGGCTTTTTAGAACAAAGCTCGAAACGCATTGTATACCCTATGGCTGCATAAACCTTACAGTCTGAGCAATGTGATTGTGTGCTTTTGAAAAACAGAAATTGAGAACACCGCTGTGTATAATGGATATTGATTGATATGATTTTGAAAAAACACATTATTGTACAGTATATTGTTTTTATGATGATGTGTTATATCTCTAACTATAATTTGATATAATTTTTTCAGAAAATTTCTTAACTATTTTTAATATGAAAAATAAAAAAAGTTATATTTTAACTTATGTGTATAGTTGACTGTAAAATCACATTTTTGATGTTCAAATTGGTTTGACATATATACAATTAGGGATGATGGCAACTACACCCTTTCTCTCACTGCCTCCTTCTTCTCTTGACCATTATCATCATCAGAAAGCTATGACCAGTGGCAGACCCCATGTTTATCTCGGTACAATTGTTGCGATAAGATATCAGCCACGCAGGGAGTTCAGTGTCTCCAAAAGGTTGCCTGGCTCACTGGGGTTGATTTACTAAAGGCAAGTAGGCCGTTTACTTTACAAGGGAGTTTTCCCCAGAGCAGGGGTCTCCAGACTTTCTAGACAAAGGACCAGTTTACTTTCCTTCAGACTTTAGGGGGGACTGTGACCTTTGAGAGTAGAAAAGGTCCTGATGTCAGTGGAGAAAAAGCAATGCCCCATCTTTGGTGTCAGTGGGAGGAATTGTGCCACATCGTTGGTATCATTGAGAGGAATTGTGCCCCATGAAATGTGTCATTGGGCCACATTGTTGGTGTCATTGGAGGGAATGATGCTCCATTGTTGGTATCAGTTAATGAAATAGTGCCCCAAGGGCCAGATAAACTCAAGCAAAGGGCCGCAGTTTGGAGATCACTGCCCCAGAGCTTAGTGAGTGTGGTGAAATTTTACTTTGTAAAGAATATCCAATCACGTGCAAAGAAAGCACTTTTGTGTGCACATGATTGAATGATGGAAGTCGGCCAAGCTTCACTTCACTCGCTAAGCTCTTGGGGAAATCCCCTTGCAAGGTGCAACTTTCCTTGCAAAGTGAACAGTCTATTTGCCTTTAGTAATTCAACCCATGACTTGCATTGTGAAGAGGAGAGGAGCACAACCATTGTTCAGCACTACAAAACAGGAAATAGAGACTGCATATATAAAGAACAAATATGACTGCCCCCTGTATACATATATAATTACAAGACTGCATGCAGAAATACAGTTTTGAAAACAATACCATCAAGATCTTTACATGTTTATTCAAAATAATATTACAAGGACTATGCACTCTGTTTAATCTTGAGGTTCATAACTGGGGGTATCCATACCCCTTTGGGGTGTGTGAACCAGATATTCAAGGTATTGGACTGAATCTCTGAATGATTTCTAAAACTGATACAGGATTACTTTGCTTTATTGAATTTGAAATTAAAGCTGAACTCCAGGAAAAAAAAAATCAAAACTCCCCCTGCACTGCAAGAGTTAACTGCATGTTTTTGTCTAGGTTACCTTTAGATGCAATTGTACTTACCTTATCCCTCGCTCCAGCAGTCTTCTTTCTCTCTGCGTAAGTGGTCCCCCAAAACTGCTTCTCTTTGGTGCTCCATTGGTTGCAAGTACTCCAATGTCATCAAATACAATGCAGGACTGACGGTCCTGCATTGTAAGTGAGAATTCCAAGGCCTCGTCCATAACCCAGATGGAAGAAGAGAGTGTCGGCATATTCAAAACCACACAATCACATTGCTCTGACTGTACGGTTTATTCAGCCGTATGGTATCCGACGCGTTTCAAACTTTGTTAAAAATAGTCTCTTTCTTTAGGGATATCATACTACTCTGTAGAATACAAAAATCTATTTAAAATCATATTCAAATATCTAAATTTATATCATTACTTATAAACACAGTATAGAAAACCCCAAATTCTTGGGGATAAAGTGAGTAAAGCTGCTTTCAATAGTATCCTAGACAAAATTTAGCTTTGAACTCTTACAGTGCAGGGGGAAAAGGAGGTGTTTGGGGTAGTTTTTAATTTTCCCCAAAGTCCAGCTTAAAAATTAATTTGGTGTGTCATATCACATGCATGCAACATCATTAACAGTTGTATTGTGGGCAGCACAGTGGATAGATGGTTAGCGCTTCCACCTGGCAGTACTCGGGTTGTTGGTTCAAATCCCAGCACGGCACCTGGAGTTTGTATGTTCTCCCTGCGCCTGCATGGTCTTCCTCCAGGTACCCTGGTTTCCTCCCACACTCCAAAGACATACTGGTAGGTTAATTGGCTCCTGTCCAAATTGGCCCTAGTATGTGTATATATGAATGTAAGTTAGGGACCTTACATTGTACACTCCTTGAGGGTTAGGAATTGATGTGAATATATATGTAAAGCACTGCATAAATAGACAGTGCAATAAGTACCTGAATTAAATAAAATAATAGTATCTTCATTCCATGTTTGGTTGCACAAAAGCAACAGCAAAAATCTCATTAGCTGTAGCTAGCTTGTGATTGGCCATTTTTTTTATAAATATGATAAAATCTTCATGATTTTTCTTTCAGCAGTTGTTTTCCTAGCTATTGATATATAAAGAAAAATGATTGACACCTTTTATAGTCATATTGGTTTCTAATAAGACTTATGATGATGATTTTGACAATCCGGCTAAGGGAATGGGGATTTATTAGACAATGTATGGCGGCTTCTGTAATTGTAGGTTAAGAACCCCAAAACATATTACAAAAACTGTCAAAAGTTCCTAAACCCATTAGGATTTCTGAAGCACAACTTCTCACTTGAATGGATGTGCCTCCAGCAGCAGGAATATATAGGATGTATCACTATAATTATATTGCGTATATACAGTAGATACTGGTGAGGGTGGATTATCATTCTGTGTCCTGCAAGATTGCCTGCGTAATCCTGCTTGTTGCCATTATCACACAATCTGCCATCAATGGGGGAATGATGGTTTTAAAGCATATTTTTAGTGTTGTTATTATTATATTTATTATTATTAGATTTAGTATTATTATTTTTGTTATGATTATGATGATTATCAATAATAATAATAATAATAATTGGCTATTACCGGCAAAATTTGTTAAAATCTAATTTTAAAGAATTATCTAAACATACAGGGCCCAGTTTACTGTACTCATAAGCTTGGTTGCCATGCATTTGACCTCTAAGACAATGCAATGA
Source organism: Staurois parvus (assembly GCF_062004578.1). Taxonomy (NCBI): domain Eukaryota; kingdom Metazoa; phylum Chordata; class Amphibia; order Anura; family Ranidae; genus Staurois; species Staurois parvus. The sequence continues at coordinate 505,153 of NW_028318072.1, forward strand.
TTTGCTAAACTGGGAAAGCAATGTTTGTGTGTGAAATTCAGGCACATGTGTGCAAACAACTGGCTGTACTTAGACAATCCCTAAAGTCAGAACAGTATATTTCCAAGCACATGTCCAAAGGAACAAACCCACAAGGATTTTACAATTAGGGCCCATTCACATTTTCTTTGCTCTTGTGCATGCATGCTGACATGCGTTTTCTCATTTCTTGATGTGTGTTTTGTTAAGGCAGGACTGCAAATGCATAATAACAAACCAAAAAATGGACATGAAGCATTTTTTTTACAGTGCACCACAATGTATGTAGTGTGTTACCATGCATCTTGGTGCACTGCAATGCATGTGTGTTGAAGCTGTATTGCCTCAGTGCATCGGGGTGCCATTCAGAGTTAATGCAACTGCAATGTGCTGGCGCATGTAACTTGCATTGACATGCATTGTGGTAACGTGCTACTGCAACACACTTCATCGCAAAGTTGTGTTTCAGGTCACAATAATATAGATATTTTTCTATAATTTTTTTGGCACAGTTTCCTGTATTGTATTTATCAATTGTATTTTAAGTAAATAAATTACTTAATAAATAAATAGTATTTTAAATAAAAACATATTTATTTGTTGTATTTATATATTGTATCTGCCTTACTATTGCATTTATATTTTAAATAAATATGTATTTATTGCAGCATTTATGTATTGTATCTGCCTTGCAATTGTATTTAATATTTAGGTTTGGAAATGTGTCATTACAATGATTAAAAGGAAAATGTAATGGCATCTCATATTTCAGTTGAATAGTGTTGACATTTTATTTTGAAAATAAAAAAAACAATATATATCTGATCCTTTGCATTCCTGTTCTCAGAATCTGGTGTATTTGCTATAAATCTGAAAAATGTCATTTATGGCACAGAGTTCTAGTAGAAAAACACACTATTGTATCATGGAATCTATATTTTTCTTTCAGTGTTTTGAATAACAATAATATTAGTATGAATAATAATAATAATAATAATAATAATAAAAATAATAAAAAGCATTTATTAAAATGTATGAAGCCACAATCTGCTTTCATACCACAAAACTTGAACCATTTCTATTATCATGACCCCTTGTATCTAACCTTCCCCCATAATGCACATGTGCACAGTCCTGCTGCAGGCATTTCTTTGATGGATATGTTGAAAAATGGTGAATGGGAGAGGATGTGTATGTGCACACGTGCAGTTTAAATGGTTTGTCCTACCAAAAGCGATTGGTAGTGGATAGTTCAGCACAATATAAAAAAACATGATTTTAAATGTATTTTACTATGACTATTATAATCCTAGTAGATATATATATAGATAGATAGATAGATAGATAGATAGATAGATAGATAGATAGAGAGAGAGAGAGAGAGAGAGAGAGAGAGAGAGAGAGAGAGAGAGAGAGAGAGAGAGAGAGAGAGATAGATAGATAGATAGATAGATAGATAGATATAGAGATAGATAGATAGATAGATAGATAGATAGATAGATAGATATTGATAGATAGATAGATAGATAGATAGATAGATAGATAGATAGTATTAAAAAAAAAACATTTTACAATACTGATGTTCTGCAAATGCTTTTGCCTTTTTGTATTTTGGAATTCTGACGGAAACTATCTAGAATGGATGATCCTTCACTGGGGCATTTGTAAATCCTTCCCCCGGCAGTGTGAAATCGCATATGTGTTTTGTACATCGTGCAGAGGATCGCTCACCTTCACTGTCTGCACGAGGTTCTCTTTAGTAACTACTATAAAGTATCTATTGTTAATCATGTAATCATGGTGGGAAAAAAAGAACAAAACGTAGTTATATCCATACCCTGATAAATAGTTCTCCATCCAAATTGTAATGTCATACAAAATATTGTGCAGTAACATATATATATATATATATATATATATAAATTAGTAGAGTAATGTGTGCAGCAATGTGCTATAATGTACAATGTACCTATAAATAATATATATAATAATGTAGTATTAGAGAACATCAAGTGTATATCAAATGTATATCTTATGTATGTTAGATAATGTATAATAATGTAACCGATCTTAGTGCATAATAACGACTATATGTAAATAACACAGTGTACAATGATAGACAATATTAAACATAATGATGGGCATAATACATTGTATTATGACATACACAATGATACAGACAGACGCATACATTCTTAGATATATAGCAAGCCATGCGTGGTAGCGGTGTACAAGTATTCAGAAGTATTTTTGTTGCATTGATAGTATTATGTATTTTCTTTGTGATTTTTTTTTCATATACGTTTAGGATTGTGAAGAGCTGACATAATTAGTATCATTTAGCAATAAAACCTATTATACGTAAATGGACGTGGGATGCTACTAAACAGGTTCATTGCCGATTAATGGGGATAGAACCCCAGAGATAGATAGATAGATAGATAGATAGATCAAGATCATTAAGATCCCCTTTCTATGATTTTTACTGAAATTGTGATATATATATATATATATATATATATATATATATATATATATATATATATATAAATTACAATTTCAGTAAAATTAGAGAAAGGGGAGATCATAATATAATCAGGTAATATAAAATACAAATAATGTTTATATATAATTTTGTTTATATGTATTGGTAATTATTTACAGATAAACTTTGTATTAATCGGGAAGGATGTCTGCCTCTTTGCATACACAGGGAGATCTGCATAGCTGTGCCATGGCTGGTCTGTGAATTATGACCCCCCCCCCCCCCCCACACACACACACACACACACACACACAAAATAATACAAATATCCTCTTTAAAAGGGAGAAACAAATCCACGGAGCTGAAATGACATCAAAACAAAGCGGTCCTCCCTGATCTCCCCCTGAGCTGCATCCATCAGGAGGGCTGTTAAAGTGTCATTGTCAGGGGACACAACAAGGTTTCTCCCCTCCCGGCCACCCGGGCAAATTATCTGCTAATTAACTTGTGTTCTAATGGAGCAATGAGGGCAGATCACCGACCACTGTCCCCGGGACCCCGCCTGCATGGGATTCCGAAGAAAAAATATATATATATACAATTTAGGAATATATATATATATATATATATACATATATATATATACACACACACACACAATTTAGGAATATATATATATATATACATATATATATATACACACACACACACAATTTAGGAATATATATATATATATATATATATATACATATATATATATACACACACACACACAATTTAGGAATATATATATATATATATATATATACATATATATATATACACACACACACACAATTTAGGAATATATATATATATATATATATATATATATATATATATATATATATATATATATATATAAAAGGAGTGCACCTAGTCACATTAGTTTACATTTATTCTACCATTGTAGGTGATATTATTGAATGGTCAATCAGATATACCTTGCATAGGATACAATTCACTGACAGTCTGGCCGGGTAGCAGTACGATCTGGTCTTTATGTCTGTGTTTATTACAGCACAGTGGTAGAGATTGAGCGCATCACTATGTGCAATAATAATTGTGTACTAATCGGCAATGGCTGAGCCTGGTACAGGGGGATATAGAGACACTGGAAATAACTGTAGATTTATAGATGATGAGTACAGGGGAGGAGGGCAATGGGTGCTTACATTAGTAAATGAAGACAATGCAGTTGTTAGGAATAAACAGAAATGGATGGTGATAATAGAACACATGGAGGGTGTAGACAGGCACTGGGCAGATCTCCATACACTCCTCACCTACACACCAGCCAGCCCTTGGGTACACTCACCCCCTACTCTCCTGCCCCCTCTACATATTCAGGAATACACTGATATCTGCAGGACCTCACCTACAGGGGGTGACACTCCTACTGTCTCATCTGGGCACAAATCTTTTAATGTGCAATTGGATTGTACTTTAAGATCATTATTTCATCCATTATAATCCAGCCATCAAATGCCTTTCCTTGCTTTACATGGCTGAAGACATCACGCCGCCTGGATCTATCAAACATCGCTAGACAGCTACAGATTCATCGGTGAAAACTAATCGGTAAAATTCGATTGGATAGAATGTATATCTGTATCCTATACTTGAAGAGCTGACATCCAGATTACATCCATAGATATTGCGTTCATCAGACAGATCACAATAAACCAATATAAAAAGGAAATGTTTCCCAGGATAAGATAGATAGATAGATAGATAGATAGATAGATAGATAGATAGATAGATAGATAGATAGAGTGAGTCATACTAAATAGTGGCAGTTGCCATATATTTTCTATAGAGAAATTACCTGGATAGATATAGATAGATAGATAGATAGATAGATAGATAGATAGATAGATAGATAGTGACAGTTGACATAAATAGTGACAATTGCCATATATTTCCAATAGAGAGATTACTTGGATAGATAGATAGATAGATAGATAGATAGATAGATAGATAGATAGATAGATAGATAGATAGATTTGCCATACATTCCCCATAGAGAGATCGCTGTACAGATAAATAGACAGATATAGATAGCTAACTATAGAGAAAGATGTACAGATACATAAATGGAAAACCTTCATAGAAATAGATAGATAGATAGATAGATAGATAGATAGATAGATAGATAGACAGACAGTGGTAAATGCCCTAAATTTCCTATGCAGAGTTCGCTACAATCACACATTTTGCGATCTGAACACACAAGAGCCGACCAGCAGTCGGTGATCCCTGTCACCCCTAACTCCTTAGCTTGAATCTATAATTATTAATGGATATTTATACAGATCCAGCAGTGAAACAAGGTATAGGTATAGGGTGCCCCAGCACAGGGCAGAGCCTGCCAGCCACCCATGTGACATCTACACCAAATAGACTGTCAGCTCTTTCGTACATCAGCTCCTGTATTGTTCTAGTGGGTCCAGCCTAGGTAGTGTTCACTTAATTTGTGCTGGAGAGCTTCCTCTGACATAGCAAACCATTATATACACCACAATATATACATATTACAAACTCCATGTGTGAGGAGTGTGTACAGGACCATAGACAGGGCTCTACTCACCGGATCGGAGGCTGGTATGAGGCATTATAGTCCTGAGCTGTCTTATGGACGATGTCCTCCTCAGATAAGTCCAATAGGGAGAGTGGAGGAGATCCACTGTGCCAGGCGACCTGTGGAGGAGACACCATTCACTCATTGTATAGGACAGAAAGGTCTCTGGGCACAGGAATCACATGGAGGGTAGGGGACACAGAAATCACATAGAAGGGATGAAGTAGTGGAACCCCATGGAGAACAAGGGGGAGAGGAACTCCATGAACGGCAGGGGGGAGAGAAACCCCATTGGGGGTCATGGGGAAGAGGAACCCATGGAGGGCATAGAGGGCTGGGGGAAGAGGAACCCCATGGAGGGCAGGGGGGATGAGGAACTCCATTGAGGGCAGGGGGAAGAGGAAATGCATGGAAAGGAAGGGGGAGAGGAACCCCATGGAGAGCTGGGGGAAGAGGAACCCCATGGAGGGCAGGGGGGAGAGGAAATCTATGGAGGGCAGAGGGAGGAGGAAATCCATGGAGGGCTGGGGGAAGAGGAACCCCATGGAGGGCAGGGGGGAGAGGAAGCCCATGGAGGGCAGGGGGCACAGAGACTCCAGGAAGGGTAGAGTGCATAGGAACCCCATGGAGGGCAGGTGGCACCTATGAAGGGTAGGGAACAGAGGGACAACAAAAAGGGAAGAGGGCAGAGGAACCCTCTAAAGGACAAGGGGCACAAAACCCTCTAAAGGGCAGGGAACAGAGAAACCCCATAATGAAAACAGGACAGAGGGCACAAAAACTCAGTGTAAGGCAAGGAATTCCATTGAGGCCATGGGTACAGGAGCACCATTAAATGCAGGGGACATAGGAAACCGATGAAAGACAGAGAGTACAGGAAACCCAAGAAAGACAGGGGGTATCTAGGAACCCCAAGGAGGGTAGAGGGTACAGGAACTTAGTAAAGGGCTGGGGTAATAGGCATATTGAGCGGCCAAGGTACTCCATGGTGCAGGGGCACTGGTACATAGAGAGATCAGGGTGAACAGGCATTCAGTAAATGGCAAAGGGCATAGACACCCCAGGAAGAGGCACCGATACTAAAAGGCAGAGGTGGTTACAATATTCGGATAGTGGTGACAACTCCATATATCACTTGAAAATCACTTATGGGATCAGAACACAGAAAACCTCCTCCTCCCAACTACAGAAACCCACCTGGCTGGTCATTTGCAGCACATAAAGGTACGTTCTAAATTCAATGCATGACAGCTATAGATAACTGCAACATGGAAAACATTTATATAAACTGGCACAATATCAAACTACATAACAATAAATAGAAAGAAGGAATACAAATAAATGCAGATAGCTAGACAGATAGAAAGAAAAATAGACAGACACATATATAGTCTATAGAGGCAGGACCTACAGATGATGAAGACAGAGGATGCTCCCAGCTGTGTCTTGTCTCTGGAGGACCTCTCACCTTCACACTTTACACGAAGTTTGTCCACCAAGGAAAGGGTCTGGGGGAGGATTTATCCCATGGAGGGGGTCTCAGGGCTGCCTGGTACAACACACACAGCACCGATTGGCTGCAGGTGCTTCAGGGGGGCTGGAAGGAGGGATCTGCACATGGATGGCTGATTTCAAAAGATTCTACATCCTACACTACAAGATTCTCAGGGACTTCACCATGCTAGATGACATAGGATTAACAGATAAAAGATAGAGATATAGATAGATAGATAGATAGATAGATAGATAGATAGATAGATAGATAGATAGATAGATAGATAGATAGATAGATAGATTGATTGATTATATAGATAGACAGGAGATAGATAGATAGATAGATAGATAGATAGATAGATAGATAGATAGATAGATAGATGAATGATAGATAGATAGATAGATAGATAGATAGATAGATAGATAGATAGATAGATACATTGTCTTTTTATGGTAATATTTCTGCCATATATTTTTTCCAATCTTAGGATTCTTGTATTCAAAAAAGAATAACCAACCATCTGGAAAAGCCCATAATCATAGAAATATTGAGTACATTATTAAAGGAATATAGATAGTTCACTTTGCAAAGTATATGTGCATGGGCTTAGTAAATAAGGTGGATCTATGCACACCTCAGTCATTTAATGATGTGCAAGAAGAATTCTGTATTTTTTTATATCCCTTTCACATGATTACATATCATATATATATAAAATAATTTCTAATGGGGCAGAGAATGTTTACTGAGTTTAGCTACTATGGTTCATCATATTCACTCAGGTCTATCAGATAGGCAACCCAATAGCCAGCTGAAAGAGCTTGTACAACATTCTGACAATGCTGCTTCTAATTGAGACATAGTGACATAGCGTTGTCAGTATGCAACAGGAAGTGCTGTTACTGGCAGGATCTCCATTTAAGAAACTGCAACTGATTTAAAAAAATCAGTTTACTCAACCACTTCTTGACCACACTATAGCCAAATGACAGCTACAGCGCGATCGCTCATTTCTGGGTGGGCATCATATGATGTCCTCCCAGAACAAATCCCCCCGCACGGCGCTCTCTGTGATCACTGTGTCCTTTGGACACAGCTGATCACATGACACAGTAAAGGACCAATCACAGCAGCCTTTTACCATGTGATCAGCTGTGTCTAATCACAACTGATCACCATGTAAATACACTTAGCAGTTATTGGCAGTACTTTCCTGACGCGGCTATTGGCAGTACTTTCCTGACGCTATCACAGTATGAGGAAAGTACTGCTGATAACCGGCAACTGTGAAAGGATTCATCTCACTGATAAACAGTGCCCTGATTATCAGTGCAATCCCAAAAGTGCCCATCAGTGCCCAGCAGTGTTGACCATCAGTGCCTAGCAGTGCTGCCAATCTGTGCCCATCAGTGCTGCCAGTCAGTGCCCCTCAGTGCTGCCTGTTAGTGTCCATCAGTGCCCATCATTGCCACCTATCAGTGCCCATCAGTGTCGCCTCATCAGTGCAGCCTATTAGTGCCCATCAGTGCTGCCTATCTGTGCTGCCTCATCAGTGCCCATCAGTGCTGCCTATCAGTGCCCATCATTGCAGCCTCATCAACACTCATCAGTGAAGGAGAAAAATTACCTGTTTGCAACAGTGGTTAGTGGTTAGCACGTCTGCCTTGCTGTAAATGGGTCCTGGATTCGATTCCCGACATGGCGCCTCCTGCATGGAGTTTGCATGTTCTCCCTGTGCTTGCATGGGTTTCCTCCGGGTGTTCTGGTTTCCTCCCACACTCCAATGACATGCTGGTAGGTTAATTGGATCCTGGCTAAATTGGCTCTAATATGTGTATGTATGAATGTGAGTTAGGGACCTTAGATTGTACACCCCTTGAGGGTTAGGGACTGATGTGAATGTTCAAAATATATATGTGTAAAGTGCTGTGTAAATTGACAGCACTATATAAGTACCTGAAATAAAAAAATAAAATAAAAATAAACAAAGAAAAACGTTTTTTTTCAAAATTTTCGGTCTTTTTCTTTTATAGTGCAAAAAATAAAAAACTCAGGTGTCCGTTTATGAACCAGCGGTAATAGATCGCTTCTCAGTTCTCCGGCATTCTCGGAGAACACAGTTCTCCTGTGAATGCAGTTTATGAAGCAGTTCTCCGAACGAAGGGAGAACGGTCTCCAAATGCTGGAGAACGGTCTACAAACTCTGGAAAACGGCTGATTTTACTATAATCTCGCAAGATTACAGTAAAAGATCAGTTTACTAAACAGAGGTAAATTATCACTGCTTAGTTTGCGGTCCCTCTGATTCTCCAGCTCTGGGCTGGAGAATCTGGAGGGAGAACACAGATCTCCAGTGAAGGGCTGACATGATCTCCTGAGTGTTATAAACTGTGAATGACCAGAGAATAGCTGAGATCCGTTGAATCGCAGCTATTCTCTGTGTCATAAATGGACACCTCAGTGGTGATTAAATACCACCAAAAGAAAGCTCTCTTTGTGTGAAAAAAAAAATTATAAACATTTCATATGGGTACAGTGTTGCATGACTGCGCAATTGTCATTCAAAGTGTGACAGCGCTGAAAGCTGAAAATTGTCCTGGGCAGGAAGGGGGTAAAGACTTATGCAGGCCATAGACGGGGAGAAAACCGGCCACAAATTCGTCCAAAAAAATAATCGGCCAATTTTCGGATCGTTAGTGGCTGAATTGGTCTGCTGGTTTTCTTGATTTTGACACATTTTTTTAATCGTTCATGTTGGGAAAAAAAAACGGCCGATTTTGCCCATCGGCCGATTTTGATGGCAATGATGGGCAAATCGGACGATCTTTTTCCCGATTAAAAAGATGCACATGAGCTGTGACCAAAGAAAAAGAAGAACATCTGTATCTATTTGTATCCATACAAATAGATACAATGTTTGCAACCGCAATCCTTAGAAATGTAAAATCTATTAGCGGTGTCCCTGCGGAGAGCTCCGCTATGATATTTGACATTTAAATGTATAAGGGTTGCAACATTGTATCTATTTGTATCGGAACAGAAACATCTGTATCCGAAATGGATACAAATAGATACAATGTTGCAACTTTTTCTTATTATTATTCATATTCTATTTCTTCTTCTTTTAAATGTCAAATATAGCGGAGCTCTCTGCAGGGATACCGCTATTATATCAATTGCCGGCCGTAGACGGGACGAAAATCAGCCGACTTTTTTTTTCGGCTGATTGAACGACCGATTTTTTTGTTTTTGTGAAAAAAAATGTCCGGTTTTCTCCCCGTCTATGGCTTGCAATAGTCCATATTTCATACCACATTTCATGATATATATATTTAGAATGTAACATGAAACATGGTTGCATTCATCAACTCCCTCACTTGCATACTGTCCCCCCCACTTACCTGAATGACAGGTTGCTTCTCTCTGTAGCATTCTGTTTCCTTTTGAATGTAGGTTAGCTGTGTGTGGCTCCACCCACACAGCCATGTTATCCATTCACAGGGATCTGTGAATGGGAAGACTATAAGTCCTATCAGGCACTGCAGCAGAATGACTCAAAGATTGTGTTGGCAGCAGAGAGGTGATGTCACCCCACTAGTAGTCCATTGTTTACTTCCTCCAGGTCTATAACAGAATTTCTATGCTCCATACGGATCTGTGATGGAGGTGAACAGTGCAGGAGCCTGTGCAGTGTACCGTGCAGCACACTGATCACGGCTGCATTGTTCTGCAGGCCTGAAAGCAAACATTTACTAAATTGACATTTTTTATTACCTAAATGTGAGTGCATTTAGTTCTTTTTTTTTTTTAAGTAAACTTTAAGAAAGCTGAATATGGTGAGAAATACCTCCAAACATACTTGAAAATAGATTAGATTTAGATTCACCCTTCTGTTTGTCCTGATGATCATTGCAAGCAAAACAGAAAGTGGTGGGACATCCAAAATGATATATTTGTGACCAGAACAAGAGGTGAGAGTATATCTTTTAATGAGAACACCTTTCCTAGTGACAACTGTCAAAGAAGGAAGTGATTTCCCTCACTTTGTAGAGATTTCCTCTTACATCTTGTTGGATCTCTGGGGCAGGAAGTGAAGGGAAATCTTCTGAACATGATGCAGATATAAAAAAAGTGACAGGGGCCCAGGACCCTGCATTCACTATATCTGGTCTCCCACAGTACACAGAACATGGAAATTCAATTATTTTCGTAAATATAAACCACTAAATACCTTTTCTGATCAGCAGTATAGAGCACCCTCCCCCCAAAAAAAATTCTCTAGCAATACACACAAAACAGAGCATGTGCAGACTTGCGACTGCTGCTCTGAAATATGGCAGGTGGATTGGAAACAGTAAATGAAGGGGAGGATCAGAGAAGTCAGGATCAAACAGCCTTTTTACACAATGCAGAGGATTAACCCCTTAGGTTTTACAATGAGTATAACAAGCATGCTTTACTGCATATACAGACTGATTTTAGTGTTGTGGGTTTAGTATCACTTTAATCCTGTCCTTTTAAAACTGAAAAAGCTTTAGCTATACAAACATTTTAACTTGATGAATAGCATGTACTGATATTGGTAAGCATTTTAAAACCACTCATAGATGGGGAGACCTTCAGAAGGTTGCATTGGGACATATCTGCCCAACTTCACTTCATCTGAGGACTGCCAAGACCTGTCACCCCTTGTCTGCTCAACCTGTACAATGGTTGCATGTGTTAGGTTGGCCATACATTATACAAATTTCATAAAATTATCTGTACAATTTCCTTTAGGTTTACCTTCAACTATGTGGTGTAAGGGCCTGCCTATTGGATACAATTGAAAGTGTTGTTTAGGTTTGACCTCATAATATATGGTTTTTGGTAAATCTAAAGAAAAATTGTACAAGAAAATTGTATATTGTATGGCCAGCTTTACTCTACACACTGCTAATTATTGCAAGTGATTTCTCATTTAAGAATATTGGGCAGAATATGACTACTCTAAAGCTAACCACACACTGTCAGACCAGCAAACTTCACCAGCAATTATGTAGTATGAGCAGGGGTGTATCGGCAATGTGTGCAGTGTGCATGTTGCATATGGGCCCCAAGGGTGACGGGTCCCCCTGTGCACTCACTGACTGCGCACATTGGGCTCTCTGTTGTCTCCCCTATGTAGTCTCCAGTATAATGATTCCACCCCCACCCTTGTTATTGGTTCCCAGCAATCAATGATGCTGGTTTGCACATAAGCTGCACAGCCTAGTCCAGTGTTTGCCCCAGCATTCAGTAAAGGACTGAACTTCCATCATGGAAGGATTTGACTATAGAGTTTTTTTACTAAAAGTGCATGGTGCAAAATTTGGTGCAGCTCATCATAGAAACCAATCCGCATCCAAGTTTTATTGTCAAAGCTTAACCCTTTGAGGACCAAGGGACGTATTTGTCCCATGTTTTTAATTGCCTGTATCATCTGATTACGAACTTAAAATACTTTTTTTTTTTGGTTTGAGTCAAAATATTAGTTCTTATCAACAAATGGATCTAACTTTTTGCCAATTATTTCATGAAATGGCATAGTTACAGCAACTGAAGTGTACGAACTTTAAAAACAAAAAATTGATTCTTTTGGCGTTCCGTAATCTTGTGGTCCTCAAAGGGTTAACCCTGAACAAGTTGAAGTTATAAGCAGATTGGCTACCATGCACAGCTGCTCCAGATTCTGAGTGCACCTGTTTTAGTAAATCTCCCCTTTTGTGTGGCCAACCTGAATGTGGTTGTAGGTGTCCAAATTTAGGTGCTATCTGCCTAGGGTTACTCATAACTGGGCATATGTCTCCCCAACATAATAGTAGTTAGTTCCTTCTCCATGAGATGAGGTAAGGGTCAGGAAAGTCACAGTGACATCCTAGAATAGATAAATGCTCCTGATATTGAAAGCACTTGATGCCACTTTCCAGAGGTACACCTAAATCATTAGATCCTTGCCCAGGTGTCACATGGGACCATCAGGTCAGAACACCCATATGGAAGAAAAATATATTTGAAATATATTTTAAAAATATTCTTCCCAAATATATTGACATATTTGAAATGCTACAATTTTGGCCATATTCAATATATTTCAAAATATATTTATACATATATATATATATATATATATATATATATATATATATATACACTGTATTTTTATTACAAAATATATGAACAATAAATTTAAAAACACATTTTCTTAAAATATCTTCAGAATTTTTTTTATATACAGTCATGGCCGAAATTGTTGGCACCCTTGATATTTTTCCTGAAAATCAAGTATTTCACACAAAAAAGGTATTGCATTAACACATGTTTTGCTATACACATGTTTATTCCCTTTGTATGTATTGGAACAAATATAAAACAGAGGCAGAAAAGCAAATATGACATAATGTCACACAAAACCCCAAAAATGGGCTGGACAAAAGTATTGGCACCCTTAACTTAATATTTGGTTGCACACCCTTTGGAAAACATAACTGAAATCAGTCGCTTCCTATAACCATCAATAAGCTTCTGACACCTCTCACCCGGAATTTTGGACCACTCTTCCTTTGCAAACAGCTCCAGGTCTCTCTTATTGGAAGGACACCTTTTCCCAACAGCAATTTTAAGATCTCTCCACAGGTGTTCAATGGGATTTAGATCTGGGCTCATTGCTGGCCACTTCAGAACTCTCCAGCGCTTCTTTGCCATCCATTTCTGAGTGCTTTTTGACGTATGTTTGGGGTCATTGTCCTGCTGGAAGACCCAGGATCTTGGACGCAAACCCAGCTTTCTGACACTGGGCCCTACAGTGCGACCCAAAATCCTTTGGTAATCCTCAGATTTCATGATGCCTTGCACACAGTCAAGGCACCCAGTGCCAGAGGCAGCAAAACAACCCCAAAACATCATTGAACCTCCACCATATTTTACCGTAGGTACTGTGTTTTGTTCTTTGTAGGCCTCATTCCGTTTTCGGTAAACAGTAGAATGATGTGCTTTACCGAAAAGCTCTATCTTGGTCTCATCTGTCCACAAGACGTTTTCCCAGAAGGCTTTTGGCTTACTCAAGTACATTTTGGCAAACTGTAGTCTTGCTTTTTTATGTCTCTGTGTCAGCAGTGGGGTCCTCCTGGGTCTCCTGCCATAGCGTTTCATTTCATTTAAATGTCGACGGATAGTTCGCGCTGACACTGATGCTCCCTGAGCCTGCAGGACAGCTTGAATGTCTTTGGAACATGTTTGGGGCTGCTTATCCACCATCCGGACTATTCTGCGTTGCAATCTTTCATCAATTTTCCTCATCCGTCCACGACCAGGGAGATTAGCTACAGTGCCATGGGTTGCAAACTTCTTGATAATGTTGCGCACTGTGGACAAAGGCAAATCTAGTTCTCTGGAGATGGACTTGTAACCTTGAGATTGTTGATATTTTGCCACAATTTTGGTTCTCAGGTCCTCAGACAGTTCTCGTCTCCTCTTTCTGTTGTCCATGCTTAGTGTGGCACAGACAGACACACAATGCAAAGGTTAAGTGAACGTCTCTCCTTTTTATCTGCTTTCAGGTGTGATTTCTATATTGCCCACACCTGTTACTTGCCCCAGGTGAGTTTACAGGAGCATCACATGCTTGTAACATTCTTATTTATCCGCAGTTGTGAAAGGGTGCCAATACTTTTGTCCAGCCCATTTTTGGAGGTTTGTGTGACATTATGTCGAATTTGCTTTCTTTCCTCCCTTTTTTTGTTTTGTCCCAATACACACAAAGGGAATAAACATGTGTATAGCAAAACATGTGTTAATGCAATACGTTTCGTGAGAAATACATGATTTCCTGGAGAAATATCAAGGGTGCCAACAATTTCGGCCATGACTGTATAAAAAAGTCATTTTAACGTATATTTATACATATATTTATAAATGCATTCCAAAAATGTAGATTTGTATTTTTAAAGACATACAGTATATTTGAAATATATTTTAAAAAATATTTTTCAAATATTTTGTATTAAAAAAACATTTCAACATACAGTATATATATATATTTATTGAAATATATTTTGAAATATATTGGATATGGCCAAAATTGTAGCTTTTCAAATATATGTCAATGTATTTGGGAAGAATATTTTAAAAATATATTTAAAATATATTTTTCTTCCATGTGGGCAGTATCAGGCTAGACACATGAGATGACAGTTTTGATCCATCTTTTTTCATACGTCTGTGATAAGGGGACCACCTAAAACATGTCAGCTGATCTTCCCCGTTCTCCCGTGTAAATCTTAAATGCTCTTGCAGCTAGAATGTTCCTGTGTACAGGTGAGGCTGGTCACTAATGGGAGACGCGCTGTTCGACACACCTGGAAGTGTCAACTAGCAGCAGTGCCTGTAGGTATTAAAGTGAGTGAAGAGTCTTTAAAGTGAGTGAAGAGTTTCTTGGCCCTTCAGAGGGACTCATAAGTATTCACCCCGTTCTTTTACAAGGTGCAACTCATTGAGTTTCTTTTGGATAGCAAGGTTTTTCGAAGAGTTGCCTGGTTTAGTGCTCATAAATAATACAGCGCTGAGCAAACTATTGGCGCCATATAAATACTGTATAATAATAATAATAATAATGTCTCATTTGTTTTAGCCATATTTGCTGTATATCTGTACTGTAGGCTTAATTCACATGGGAGGCAAAGGAACTAGAAAAACAGGCAGTTGATCCATGTTTTCACTAACTGCCCACATATAAAAAACATGATACCCACTCAGGTTCATTCACAGTGCCATGGCCATGAAGCCTCACTTCTTAGTGCAGCAAATTTAACTCTTTGAGTCATAATTGCCAAGAACTCTAATTAAAGTCAGTGAAACTGGGGTAGTATCAGGGGTGGACTGACAACTCATGGGGCCCCCGGGCAATAAGGGATCATGGGGCCCCTATGTCCTCGCCCACACTCAAACCACACCCAAAAAAGCCCATGAAAGGTACCAGGGGCATCTCTTGGGGCCCCCTACTGACCCCGGGCCCTCGGTCAGTGCCCGAGTGCTCAAATGGTCAGTCCGCCCCTGGGTAGTATTGCAATGCAAATCCCCCTGGGGATTGAAAAAAAACCCAGTCATTTGGTGTTGAAGTTACACACCAAACCAGCTCATTTACCAGTGATCAATTGGAGAGTGGAAGGTCAACTAGATTTCCTACGCTTGTTTTTAGTCTCTCCAAGTGTTGAATATGTAGTATCTTCTACTGTAGAATATACAGTACATTGTATTTTTATGTATACATTTCACTCACCTGGGCAACTGAAAATTAGTATTCACTGTATTATTAGTATATAGTATATTATACTAGTATTAATAACAAAATAATTATTATATCCAGAGACCTAGGCAACTGAAATTGTATGCAAATCTTGACCTCTCCTATAAGAGCCAAATGTGGCTTCCTACTCTCTGCATCCTAGCCACTTGTTGGGTCAACTAAACTGTCTGTTCTGTTAAAGAGCCAATAAGAAGGCAGAGGAGGTGGAAGGAGACATGGATAAGCTCAGCTTTTACAGAAAAGGGCAACATTTCATCTTTGGCTACTTATACCTCTAAATATGTTTTACTTAAGGCAGTCACAGCATAGATATTTACTATACACCAATCAACCATAACTTTATGATGACCCACCTAGTATTGCACAAGTCCCCCTTTTGCTGCAAAAAAGAAGCTTTTTCCACCAAAAAAGTCCTGACCCAATGAGGCATGGATGACACTAGACCTCTGAAGGTATGCTGTGGTATCTGGTTCCAAGCCATCAGTGGCAGATCCTTTAAGTCCTGAAAGTTGCAAAGTGAGGCCTCCATAGATCACACTTGTTTTTCCAACATATTCCAAAGATACTCAACTGGATTGACATCTGGAGAATTTGAAGGCCAAGTCAACACCTCAAACTCATTGTTGCGTTCCTCATACCATTCTTTAGCCATTTGTGCCATGTGGCAGGGCATATTTTCCTGCTGAAAGAAGCCACTGCCATCATGATCCCATGAGGGGGTGTATTTGGACAACAGCAATGTTAAGGTAGGTGGTATATGTCAAAGTAACATCCACATGAATGGCAGGACCCAAGGTACTCCAGCAGAACATTTCCCAAAGCATTACACTGCTTCCACCAACCTGCCTTCTTCCCATACTGCATCCAGGTACCAGTACAGGGGCGGACTGACCATTCGAGCACTCGGGCACTGCCCGAGGGCCCAGGGTCAGTAGGGGGCCCCATGAGATTTCCCTAGTACCTTTCATTGGCTTTTTCATAGGCTTTTTTGGGTGTGGGCGAGGACACAGGGGCCCCATGATCCCCTATTGCCCGGGGGCCCCATGAGTTGTCAGTCCGCCCCTGTACCAGTAAGCGACACACATGCACCTCCACATCCACATTATGTAAAAGAATATTTGATTCTGCCCAGGAGACTTTCTTCCATTGCTCTGTGGTTCAGTTCTGATTTACACATACCCATTGTAGACACTTTTGGCTGTGGACAGGGGTCAGCATGGGAACTCTGATCAGTCTGTTCAGCCCCATATGCAACAAACAGCAATGTCCATTTTTTCTGCTTTCAACACTTCAGATTCAGGAACAACATGTTTACTTGCTACCTAATATATCCCATTGACTTTCAAATGCCATTATAATGAGATCATCAATGTTATTCTCTTTACCTGACAGTGGTCATAAGGTTATGGCTCTTTAGTGTATCATATACTTCATTTAACATTTCTAGGTTTGCAGAAGGTTGGATGGATACTATAAATCCAAAGAAGTTATTTTAATTTGTAGGATAGTAGCCAAAGAAGTGGTGCAATACCTTTGTATAAGAGGAAGAGTCATGTAGCTGTGTAGAGCATATTTGTCTTATCAAATTAGATTAATCTGTGCATTAGATGTTGGTGATTCAACCCTGAAATGTGTACCAAAGGCAACTTCCCTTCACAAAAGTGATTTATGCAGAATAGGTGACCAATTAAAATTATTGATATACTATATATATATATATATATATATATACAGTCATGGCCGAAATTGTTGGCACCCTTGATATTTCTCCAGGAAATCATGTATTTCTCACGAAACGTATTGCATTAACACATGTTTTGCTATACACATGTTTATTCCCTTTGTGTGTATTGGGACAAAACAAAAAAAGGGAGGAAAGAAAGCAAATTCGACATAATGTCACACAAACCTCCAAAAATGGGCTGGACAAAAGTATTGGCACCCTTTCACAACTGCGGATAAATAAGAATGTTACAAGCATGTGATGCTCCTGTAAACTCACCTGGGGCAAGTAACAGGTGTGGGCAATATAGAAATCACACCTGAAAGCAGATAAAAAGGAGAGACGTTCACTTAACCTTTGCATTGTGTGTCTGTCTGTGCCACACTAAGCATGGACAACAGAAAGAGGAGACGAGAACTGTCTGAGGACCTGAGAACCAAAATTGTGGCAAAATATCAACAATCTCAAGGTTACAAGTCCATCTCCAGAGAACTAGATTTGCCTTTGTCCACAGTGCGCAACATTATCAAGAAGTTTGCAACCCATGGCACTGTAGCTAATCTCCCTGGTCGTGGACGGATGAGGAAAATTGATGAAAGATTGCAACGCAGAATAGTCCGGATGGTGGATAAGCAGCCCCAAACATGTTCCAAAGACATTCAAGCTGTCCTGCAGGCTCAGGGAGCATCAGTGTCAGCGCGAACTATCCGTCGACATTTAAATGAAATGAAACGCTATGGCAGGAGACCCAGGAGGACCCCACTGCTGACACAGAGACATAAAAAAGCAAGACTACAGTTTGCCAAAATGTACTTGAGTAAGCCAAAAGCCTTCTGGGAAAACGTCTTGTGGACAGATGAGACCAAGATAGAGCTTTTCGGTAAAGCACATCATTCTACTGTTTACCGAAAACGGAATGAGGCCTACAAAGAACAAAACACAGTACCTACGGTAAAATATGGTGGAGGTTCAATGATGTTTTGGGGTTGTTTTGCTGCCTCTGGCACTGGGTGCCTTGACTGTGTGCAAGGCATCATGAAATCTGAGGATTACCAAAGGATTTTGGGTCGCACTGTAGGGCCCAGTGTCAGAAAGCTGGGTTTGCGTCCAAGATCCTGGGTCTTCCAGCAGGACAATGACCCCAAACATACGTCAAAAAGCACTCAGAAATGGATGGCAAAGAAGCGCTGGAGAGTTCTGAAGTGGCCAGCAATGAGCCCAGATCTAAATCCCATTGAACACCTGTGGAGAGATCTTAAAATTGCTGTTGGGAAAAGGTGTCCTTCCAATAAGAGAGACCTGGAGCTGTTTGCAAAGGAAGAGTGGTCCAAAATTCCGGGTGAGAGGTGTCAGAAGCTTATTGATGGTTATAGGAAGCGACTGATTTCAGTTATGTTTTCCAAAGGGTGTGCAACCAAATATTAAGTTAAGGGTGCCAATACTTTTGTCCAGCCCATTTTTGGGGTTTTGTGTGACATTATGTCATATTTGCTTTTCTGCCTCTGTTTTATATTTGTTCCAATACATACAAAGGGAATAAACATGTGTATAGCAAAACATGTGTTAATGCAATACCTTTTTTGTGTGAAATACTTGATTTTCAGGAAAAATATCAAGGGTGCCAACAATTTCGGCCATGACTGTATATATATATATATATATACTACACTGCCATCTTTCTAAAGCAACTACAACCTATATACTGTCATCTTTATGATGCAGATACAGTGGAAAAAGCATGTCCCCTGCCAGCAGTCTCAGAGTGGGGTACTTGCTCTCTGTTGTGGAAGCATTGGTCTCTCTGTAGAGCTCCAACATTCCCTTACTAAGTCAGACCAGACCTATAGTTCTTCAGTTAGTAAAGCTTATGTTGTTTCAAAATCACTGACATATCAGGGGTGCATAAGACCTGTGCAGAGAAGTCACTGCTTCCACAAAGAGAACAATGGTCCTACTACTGCAGGGGTCTCCAAACTTTCCAAACAAAGGGCCAGTTTACTGTCCTTCAGTCTTTAGGGGGGCCAGACTTTAGGGGGACAGTAGAAAATGCACCAATGTCAGTGAGAGCAAACAATGCCCCATCATTGGTTTTAGTGGGGGGATTAGTGCCTGATTGTTGGTATCAATGGGGAGAAAAGGGCCCCATCATTTGTGTCAGTGGAAGGATTAGTACCCCAAGGGCCAGATAAAAGCAGGCAAAGGGCCACATCCAGCACCCGAGCCACAGTTTGGAGCAGGGGCGGACTGACCATTTGGAAACTCGGGCACTGCCCGAGGGCCCGGGGTCAGTAGGGGGCCCCATGAGATGCCCCTGGTACCTTTTTCATAGGCTTTTTTGAGTTTGGGCAAGGCACAGGGGCCCCATGATCCCCTATTGCCCGGGGGCCCCATGAGTTGTCAGTCCGCCCCTGGTTTGGAGACCACTGTACTACTGTATGCAGCGTGGTGGCAGTATATACATTTCTCTACTCAGGCTGTGGTTGCCCGTTAAAGAAATCAAGATAAAAGATTATTATTATTATACAGGATTTATATAGTGCCAACAGTTTGCGCAGCTCTTTACAAAATGAAGGTAGACATTACAATTACAATACAATTTGGTACAAGAGGAAACAGAGAGCCCTGCTCCTTAGAGCTTACAATCTAGGAGATACGATCTTGAATGTCTTTTGTTCTGATACGCCTGGAATATTTAGCTGATTTAAACTGAAATTTCAGTTGGGCCTAAAGTCTAAGTTCACCTTTTCCAGAAAATAGCCAATGCAGTCCAGGGGTTCCAATAGATGTTAAAAAAATTGCACAGCTTTGTTCCTTAATTTTATTGTCATACCTGTAGGTAATTTGACCCCTCCCCCCCCCCTTCCCAGAAGTTTGACTTTAGTTAGCCATTCCCAAGTCCGGCCTCATTTCTTAGTCAATGGTTTTTATATCCCAGCCACAATGTAGGATGTGGAGATTGCTAACTGGGAGTTTCTCAGCCAGGTTTCCAGAAGGTCCAAATGGCCTACATTAATATACTTTCATGAATATTTTAAGAATGAGAACAAAGTATATTCAGCACCTGTTTAATATCCTGACATCAACTTGCTTCCGGACTCCATAAGGAGTGTTCTTCTGGATGAGGGGGGTGTTGGGAAAGTGTTAACAATGAGCAGAACTGCAGTACCCAAACAAATCCACGGTTGTTTAATTATGACCCAGCATAAAGCTAGTGTTTGCCAAGTCCTGGTAGACATTAAATCATGTTATGTCAATACCCCTTTCCTGCACATTAGGGGATGTCAGGAGTAGGGATGAGCTAAAGTTAGATATCACTTCACCAAAATTAGAGTCAATGCAGGAGCAAAATGAATGTGGTTCTGGTGGTGTTTAAAGGCACAATGGGCTGTAAATGGCTCCTGAGGGTTACACAAGTTCTTTTTTACTATCCTAGACCTGTTCTTGTGCCAAAAGGCAGCCATTCACTAAATGAGAGTACGATATTAGCTGATGCAGTGAACATGGAGAATTCCCAGAGTTGCCTGTTTGTAGCCCACGTATCGTCACATCCATCCATGTATTCTCGCAATTACCCAACTGTTTCCCCCGTGTGTTTAAGTTGCCAGCATATTATAGCGATTGCCTGTTTCTAGTCTATTTGCATAATGAATCCAGTCTGCTCATCCCTAGTAGGGATCTAAACACCCTATTGTGATAACTGCTAGTTTATAGCCTTACAGGTACCTTTTGATTGAGTACTGCCCCTCCAGTATATTACCCATCAGACTAGTACAGTAAGGTCTTTCTATCTATATTTTCCCCTTGTACATAAAAAATACACAGACTTAGATACGCATCCTATATTGGTATGGTATGGTGGATCATACAAGTTCTTGAAGAACTGCGCATGTCCCATATCATCATCAGATGAACACCAGGGGCTAATAAAGGCAACCAATATTCTTCATCACATTGTTTTCCATCCATTGTTTCTGGGATTCAGCAGATCACTACTTTTATAGCCAATATAGAAAATGTCAGACGTTGTCCAGCATGCTGGAAAGTGCTTTTTGACATCTGAAAACAATCGTACTTTTCATTAACTTGACACCGAAAGATTAGTGTACATAGTATTGAATTTGTGTTGCATCAGCTAAAATATGGCCTGTTTACTGTAACAGAATTGATGTGAGAAGGCCTAATGATCCAGAGAACAGCGGTATGACATATATCATTTTAACTTTCTTTCACTACAAAATGTTCTAAACGAATTTACTGCAGTCCATACATCTATATGGTGTTATTTGGCCGTACTTAATAGAGTAGTTCAAAGGGTAATGATTTTCAAAGACAAATAACCTATAACCACCAATTACCTTTAACCTTTCATTGGTTTAGAGTTGCTAGGACAGTGAAAGAACATTGTTGATTGGCTATGGGTTACTGCACTTTTCACATAGTTCCTCGCCTTATTATTTCAACACAATAGTTATTTCATGAGGAAATGCCAAGAACAGTGGTAATGTGCAAAGTTCAATAAACTAAAGTACCAAACAAATTTTATTTTAATGCATTGGATAAGTAAATGTTGAATTCTGATTGGTTTGTATGTGTTACTGCATTTTACACATTGCTCTCCGCATTATTACATTAGTGTTAGTGTACATTAAGACAATTATTTTTTACTTTCAGTCCCCTGATAATAATAAATATTAGCTCATCTCTCCTGTTTATTCACTGGAGTACATGTATACCTACAAAGAAGGGTGTCGTGACCCTCACAATGGAGGGGGGACCATTCCCTTGTCACATAAAGGCATAAGGGGTGGGAATAGGCTGAGAATGCCTCTGTTCTGTCAGCTTTATGACCCTGAGCATGGGAAGACAGAATCTATCAATTAATGAAAAGAAAACACACTTTATAACCCTTACTAGAGAAGTTTAATGAGTTAAAGGGCAGAGGTGACTCAGTGTCTGTCCACTGCTAAATGTTGCATTGCTAAAGTCTCTGATTAATAGAAACTTGACCAAAAGCTCACACTCAAATAAGATACAAGTACTTATGAGTCCGATATTTCTGGCATGTCATTGTACTACCCGATAAAATGAGAAATCTATAATAAGGGTGCTTTTAGACTAATGAATGCAGGGGATACAGCAGGTCTTGGTATTACCTTTGACATTTGGGATGTGTGGGGGGTTCTAGAAGATAGTTTTCCACCCAAATACCCCAACTGTTTATACATACCTTGCATTCTCTACTGTGCCACTTCATTCACCTGTCAGGGCCAAGTAAAAAAGTCCTATGTACAATATGAGTTGGTGTAATGAAAGCATATTACCTCCCTCTCTTCCTTCTTGACAGCATCAAGGTCTGGGGTTTGGTTGCATCCAAAGCAATATTGTGGAAGGGAGAAGAAAGAGTCGCATATCTCACCTTGAAGGTGAACTCAAGTGAAAGTGGGGGAGCTAAAGGAAGGTAGGTATAGGGCTTGGATAGGTGGGGATGGGGGAAGGGGCATTAAATGAACTTGTTATTTTGCCCTAATTTGGCAACATAGAGGTTGGTCAAAATGAAAAGATTCTGCTGAATTTGTTCCATTTGTTTTGATCAATTCTGCAATGAGCAGCATGGTTCAATTCTACCTATAGCTTGTTATACACTAGTACAGGAGTCCCCATTTTTTTTAAACAAAGGGCCAGTATACTGTTCTTCAGACTGTTGGGGGCCAGACTGAGGCCAGTGGGAGTAGAAAAAAAACTGTTGTTAGTGGGAGTAAACAATGACCCATTGTTGGTGTCAGCAGTAGGAATATTCATTATTATTTATTACAGGTACTTATATAGCACTGTTAATTTACACAGTGCTTTACATATATATTGTACATTCTCATCAGTCCCTAACCTTCAAGGGGGGTGTACAATCTAAGGTCCCTAACCTACATTCAAACATACACAAGTCAATTTAGACAGGATCCAATTAACCTACCAGCATGCCTTTGGAGTGTGGGAGGAAACCAGAGTACCTGGAGGAAACCCACACAGGCACAGGGAGAACATGCAAACTTCAGACAGGTGGTGCCATGGCTGGGATTTGAACCAATGACCCTAGTACCACCAGGTGGAAGTGCTAACCATTTAGCCACTAAGCTTCCTGCAGTGCCCCATTGTTGGTGTCATTTGGAGTAAATGTGGCCCATTCTTGTTGTCATTGGGAGGAATTGTGCCCCATTGTTGGTGTCATTAGGAGGAATTGTGCCCCTTTTTTTATGTCAATGGGAGGACACATGCCCAATTGTTGGTGTCACTGGATGTAATAGTACCCCAAGGGCTGTATAAAAGCATGCAAAGGAACGCATTCAATTTCTGGGCCGCAGTTGGAAGACCACTGCATTATTAGAATATCATTTGAAATTTTTCCTTTTAAGAATGATCACTCAATTTTCTAACCATTATTGGTGTTAAAATGGCATTTGTTTTTGTCTGCAGTGACAAGAAAATTTGAAGGCACAGAATGTTCAAAATGCCGTGCAGGTGCGATCTACAACGGGTGTCACTATTAAGTTAATGACACTCCAAATACAGGTCGTAAACACAGTGCGTTTGCCCACTGCAGATCGCATGGTAAAGCAAATTACATTTTTAAATCCTTTACGGTCACACAATTGTACAACCAATTGAACTCCTTATCTGTATGTGAAAGGTTTGTTCTCCTGTGTTTGCATGAGCTTCCTATTTATGTCCCATCAAAGTGATGGCATGCTAGAATGCACCTGTAGTTAGGTGTGGGGGAATTTGCGGTGGTGATATGATTGCATAACTAGTCCAGTCACATGACAAATATGCCACCTATTACAAGTAATCACTTGAGTTAGAAAATGTATCCTAGTTCACTGTTAGTAAAGCACAAATGAAGTGATAGAGCTTGGCTCTACTCTGCAGCATACTGCAGGTATGAGCTGGTCCTGTCGGCACCATTTAGCTTGACAAAAGTTTTCAAAATCAAAGGAGTTGGATGGAAATTTATCAGCCAAACAGTGGCTGCATCCAATCAGTTGTTTCCTTTTTAATCACTTGAACCTCCTTTTTAGATTGTAAGCTCCAACGAGCAGGGCCCTCTGATTCCTTCTGCATTAATGTGTATTTCAACTGTACTGTCTGCCCTCATGTTGTAAAGTGCTGTGCAAACTATTGTCGCAATATCAATGCTGAAATAGTAAGCACTTCCGCCAGGCAGTACTAGGGTCGTCATTTCAAATCCCAACCACAGGCACCACCTGCCTGGAGATTGAATGTTCTCCCTGTGGGTTTCCTCCGTGTACTCTAGTTTCCTCCCACATTCCAAAGACATGCTGGTAAGTTAACTGGCTCCTATCTAAATTGACCCTAGTATGTAAATGTATGAATATGAGTTAGGGACCTTACATTGTACACTCCTTGAGCCCTGGTTCACACTGATGCTGTGTGGAATTCACAGCGTTTTCTGTGCAAATTCCACACCGTATCAGAATCGCACCCTGTTCATGCGAACCGCTGCGGGGGTGTATGTTAAGTTAACAACACCCCAAAAGCGGTCTGCAAAACGCGGTGCGATGTGCAGAATTGGATCACATAGGTGTTAATACCCATATGATCCGATTCTAGTGTGGACCCAAAAAATGGTCCTGCACCTTTTTGGTACGATTAGAGCCATACAAAATGTATGGCTCCAATCGCACAGCACACAAATCGCATGTGATCTGCACAGAAATGCGGTGCAGTTACTGGGCGAATCACATGCGATATACCGCACCGTATATATGTGAATGCAGGCTGAAGGTTAGGGATTGATGTGTATGTACTATATATATATATATATATATATATACACATATATGTAAAGTACTGTGTAGATTTACGACTATATAAGTACCTGTCATAAATAAATAAATGTAGTCACTGTGTGGGTATTCAGACAGCTGCGGCTGTCTGAATACAATAGCCAGCAGTGGAGAAGGAAAGAAATCAATGCATGTATGTCTAGCCTTACCCAGCATGCAATGGGGAGGATTTACTAAATGAATACAGGCTTTTCACTTAGCTTAGTAAGTAAGCTGCAGCCATGTTCATTTCAGTTATCCAGCCATGTGTAAATGGGCAGCACAGTGGCTAAATGGTTAGCACTTCCACCTGGCAGTACTAGGGTCATTGGTTCGAATCCCAACCACAGCACCTCCTGCATAGAGTTTGCATGTTCTCCCTGTGCCCGCGTGGGTTTCCTTCAGGTACTCTAGTTTCCTCCCACACTCCAAAACATGCTCGTAGGTTAATTATCCCTAGTATGTTTTTGAATGTAAGTTAGGGACCTTAGATTGTACACCCCTTGAGGGTTAGGGACTGATGTGAATGTATAATATATATATATGTAAAACACTGCGTAAATTGACTGCTATATAAGTACCTGAAATAAATCAAATAGTTTCTATTTGAATGTCTTGCGCAAGATCAACAGAGTTTCACCTTATTTACTAAACTATGTGAACAGCTTCGACTTCTTTAACAAATCAAGTCTATTGAATTGGATGTGTGTGTTGGCTAAAGAAGGAGATCATATGAGAGTTTGATAACTTTCTTCTAAAATAATCAGATTGCCGCATGCATGATCCAATTTGTTGGTAAAATGTATTGATGGATATTTTGGCAAAAGGTTCCAGGTTATCAGCCTTGCATGCCTCATTTCCCTTACTTAGTCCAATACTTGTTAGGAATGAGATTACAAAGCAGTCATACTGTGCCCCCTTCATAAGATCAGGAAAAGCTTATCTTACTCGGCAGATTATGAGCTAAGTACATCACACTCTGACCTCTGGATCCAGAACTCTTGGCATGGCTTATAGTGTGAAATAGCTAATAAAATAGTCAGAACGCAGATTGATGCCTCAGCATCCAGAATGATATTCTCTGTTCAAAGCCTTTCCTTATCAGAGGAAGTGACAAAAGTAACCTTTATTCCTTTGTCGTGTCCTATGAAGCCCTCCAACCATATCTTATCTTCTAGATCAGAGGCACAGATAAGGAGGGAGCCCAAATTAACCGCCCCCCTTACATTATTCACAAACAAAAGGCAAGGTGTTTGTAAATAAACATCACCAGTACAGTACAAGAGATGATGGAAATGGGAGCAGAGCATCTAAATCCCCCCATCATATTGCTGGGAATGATGGAAGAGCTTACACAAAACCACTCAATGTTTCCAATACACATCACAATTTTTCACAACTGACAATTGTCCGAGGTCCATGAGGTTAAAAGGTTGAGTCCTGAGAACTTCCTGACACCCACCAGTTGTATTTATTCTTTTGTTGTTCCTAAGACACCCAAAATGTTGGACGATTGGCACGAGGGTAAATTTCCTTGGCCCCATGAAAATTGTCTAGAAAATGTCTATTTTCTTTTATTTTATCATGGCCATAAAAGCTTTTTATCCAGTTGATCTGCGATTCAATCAAAACGATTGAATCTGCAAAAAATCAAATAGCCAAAATTCCCCTTCTGATTGATTTAGACTCAATTTCAGTTGCATTAGATCAGACTGAATCAGTTGGCCAGGGCGGAAAATGATCAATCTTTTTGTATCCATTTTATGATGGCCATAAAAGCTTTGATTGTTTTTAATTTTTTATATCCAGTTGATCTGCAATTCAATCAAAACGATTGAATCTGCAAAAAATCAAATAGCCAAAATTCCCCTTCCGACTGACTTAGACTCAATTTCAATTGCATTAGATCAAACATAGGTGTCCGTTTATGACACAGAGAATAGCTGCGATTCAGAGGATTGCAGCTATTCTCTGGTGATTCAGAGTTTATGACACTCAGGAGATCAGTGGAGAACATTATTATTATTACTACGAGTTTATATAGCGCCAAAGGGTTTGCTCAGCGCTGTACAATAGGGGGGGACAATACATGGCACAGTACAACAAAGACAGACAGCGTACGAGGGGTAAGAGGGCCCTACTCTTACGAGCTTACAATCTAGGAGGGAGGGGGTAACATGTTCAGCTCTTCACTGGAGATCTGTGTTCTCCCTCCAGATTCTCCAGCCCAGAGCTGGAGAATCGGAGGAACCGCAAACTAAGCGGCGATAATTTACCTCTGTTTAGTAAACTGATCTTTTACTGTAATCTCGCGAGATTATAGTAAAATCAGCCATTTTCCAGCGTTTGTAGACTGTTTTCCAGCGTTTGTAGACCGTTCTCCCTTCGTTCGGAGAACTGCTTTATAAAAGGCATTCACAGGAGAACTGTGTTCTCCGAGAATGCCGGAGAACTGAGCAGCGATCATTTATCGCTGGTTCATAAACGGACACCTGAGTCAGTTGGCCAGGGTGGAAAATTATCGATCTTTTTCTATCAATCTCCTAGATTGTAAACTCGAAAGAGCAGGGCCCTCAATCCCCTCATGTTTTGCATTGTATTGGTATTGTTCTGTCACATGTTCTGTCCCCCTTTGTAATGTACAGCGCTGAGCGAACTATTGGCGCTTTATAAATACTGTATAATAATAATAATAATAATCCATTTTATGATGGCCATAAAAGCTTCGATTGTTTTAATTTTTTTTTTATCCAGTTGATCTGCAATTCAATCAAAACGATTGAATCTGCAAAAAATCAAATAACCAAAATTCCCCTTTTGAATGATTTAGACTCAATTTCAATTGTATTAGATCAAACTGAGTCAGTTGGCCAGGGTGGAAAATTATCGATCTTTTTGTATCCATTTTATGATGGCCATAAAAGCTTTGATTGTTTTTATTTTTTTTATCCAGTTGATCTGCGATTTAATCAAAACGATTGAATCTGCAAACAATCAAATAACCAAAATTCCCCTTCCAACTGATTTAGACTCAATTTCAGTTGCATTAGATCAAACTGAGTCAGTTGGCCAGGGTGGAAAGTTATCAATCTTTTTGTATCCATTTTATGATGGCCATAAAAGCTTTGATTGTTTTTATTTTTTTTTATCTACTTGATCTGCGATTTAATCAAAACGATTGAATCTGCAAAAAATCAAATAGCCAAAATTCCCCTTCCGACTGATTTAGACTCACTTTCAGTTGCATTAGATCAAACTGAGTCAGTTGGCCAGGGTGGAAAATTCTTGATATTTTTGTATCCTTCAGCAGCATTGAGATACTTTGCTCATTAATACAATGATCTTTTGATCAGATTATTAGATTGCATGGTCAAAACAGAGATATGATCAATAATTTACTATGAAAAGTTTCAATCCTATCCTAACTATTGATCGTAATCTACTTCCCGTGTGTGGCATATCAACCAAACGGGTTGTCAACTATAGATTGATTATTATGACCAGGACACATCGGTCAGAAAAGAAATCGATTATTTATCAAAGCATCTATGGCCACCATAAGTGTGAGAAAGCATTGACAGTAAGAAGGCCATGTTCCCCAGCCGACATGTTACATCCTATCCCTGAAGCTCAAGCCAGCTTCTGGCTTTGGGACGGCAGCAACCATTCTAACCATAAGCACTGCATGTACAAGTGCCGCTCCTTAGGTACATATACATGTGAGTGTAATTGTAAGGTTTTATATGGTTTAACCACTTGCCCTCCTGAGGATTTACCTCCCTTCCTGACCAGGCCATTTGTTGCATTACAGCGCTATGTTACTTTAACTGACGATTGCTCGGTCATGCAACGCTGCACCCAAATGAAATTTACGTCCTTTTTTTCCCACGAATTGAGCTTTCTTTTGGTGGTATTTGATTGCCTGTGCGTTTTTTATTTTTTGCGCTATAATAAAAAAAAGACTGACAATTTTGAGAAAAGAACAATATTTTTGACTTTTTGCTATCACACATGTCTAGTAAAAAAATTTTAAAAATCGAATTCCTCATAAATTTAGGCCAAAATGTATTCTGCTACATGTCTTTGCTAAACAAAATCCCAATACATGTAACTTATTTATTTCAAGTACTTATATAGCGCTGTCAATTTATGCAGCGCTTTACATATATATTGTACATTCACATCAGTCCCTAACCCTCAAGGGGTGTACAATCTAAGGTCCCTAACTTACATTCATACATACACATTTTTTTTTTTTTAAGTCTGCAAACGTGCAACTATAAACGAAAAACCCGTAAGTGTATCACAAAAAAAGTGCAAGTGCAAAACACCACACGAAAAAGTGCACTTAGGGGTGTGCTGTGTCCTACCCCTAAGGGGCTTGGACCGCTTACCCTGATCCCCCGGGGCACGAAGCTCCTGACGGGGACAAGGTTCCCAATTGGTCCTCCTGGCCAAAAGGCCTGGTGGACCACTGTTCCTTGTGCCCAGCCGAAGCCAGACACACAGTACTTGGTCAGGGGGCTCTCCCGAAGAAAAGCCCCCTAGGGATCAGGGGAGGAAGGAACCAAAAGGCCACACATCCTCCCCCTAGACTTCAGGGTAGGCCGGAGGACTCACACCCTCCATCCGTGAAAACACACACATAAGCGAAAGAAAAAGTGACAAACGTGGGAGGTGTAAATAAATTAAATAAATAGAAAATAAAAAAAGTGGTACCGTGCCAAATAGTGCACAGACCAGGCCCTGAGGCCCGTTCATACATACACATTTTTTGATTGAAAAGATACTTTTATTACAGAAGCATTAAAAACAACATGATACTTGTAATCGGGGTACATCTCACCCTGTACTGCGATGCAGCGCACCACATTGCAATACAGTTCCAAGCATACAATAAATACATTCAGAAATAAATACATTCGCTCAGCGGTATGATGCCTGACATGATGTGCGTGGAGGACGAATCTCCAGACCACCACGTCATGCATAACGCCGCTTACCCCAAAAACCGTAGCATCCTAATACACAGTACTCTTCCTAATGTCACAAAATCATGCAAAAACGAAAACCGAACGTTACAGTCTACAATAGGCATCGGGTGTGTGGGGGGGGGGAAGGGGGAAAAAAAGGGGGAAACACAGGCCCAAAGCTTTATTGAAGGGACAAAGACACGCAAGGGGGAGTAGGGGGAAGGGGGGAATCTTCAGACGTCCTCTTCCTCCTTAAAGTCCATCAAGGTATAGTCTCTGAGCAGACTGAGGATCAGTCTGCGGCAGTCCTCAATGGACATCCTCTCCCGCTGGTGGATGAGGCGCTTTCTGGCGCACCATAAAGCGTCCTTAAAACAACACAGCACCCGCCAGGCGCCGTCAATGTCCTCCAGAGAAAAAGTCCCACAGAATAGTCCATTCAACACCCCAAAGTGAGTGATGGCTGTCTGTGGTACAAAGTCTTTGAGTTCAGGTTCCAGGGCCCCCAACAGGGCCTGAGCAAATGAGCACTCCCAGAAAACGTGGTGAGACGTTTCCTCATGGATGATGCAGAAGGGGCAGTGCCTGTATCTGCTCAGGTTCCTGGCATGCATAAATGTCCTGAGAGGCAACCCCCCTTGGATTGCCATCCATGCCAGGTCTTTGTGCCTGTTGGTGAGAATGTTGGAAGAAACATTCCTCCAGACCACCTTGCAGGTGTCTGAAGGCAGGCCTGGAACCGACTCCAAAATGTCGCTTGCTCTGATCAGCTTGTAGATGGTCTTTGGCTTCCATAAGTCAGGCTTGACTCCCTGCAGCCCCTGCTCCTTGATGAACTTGAAGGTATCCAAGTAGTACCAAGGGGTGTCCCAGTTGTAGGGGATGGAACTGTCCCAAGTGTCCCATCCGAGGGACCTCCAGAGAGGCAACAGGAAGAAGCGAGACATTGCGTTCCCGCCAGAGTCCATAATCCGTTTGGGCAAAGTTCTGCGGATGCAGTTGCAAGCAAAGAACACCCTCAGTTGGGTGGCGATGTCGGGCACGCCCTTACCGCCCTTGAGGTGTTCCTTGAACATGACTGCCCGCTTCACTCTGTCCATCTTGGAGCCCCAGATGAAGTGAAACACCGCCCTGGTGATGGCCTTGCAGGTGTTGACCCGCGGGGGCCAGGCCTGGGCGAGGTACTGCAACACAGGGAGAATCTCGCTGCGGAGTACCAGTGTCTTCCCTTCGATGGAGAGGTCACTGAGGCTCCAAAGTCCAAATTTCTGCCGCATTTTAGCCAGTCTCTCCTCCCAAGACTTCAGGGCTGCGCCCTCGGCACCAAACCAAACTCCCAAAATTTTCATGAAGTCTGTCTTGATGCCAAAGGGCATAGATGCAGAAGAAGGCAGGAACCACTTTCCGAAGAGCATGACTTCCGACTTCCCGCAGTTGACCTTTGCCCCCGAAGCTTGGCCGAAGTCCTCGCAGGTCTGGATGAGCAGGTCGATGGAGCGCTGGTTGGCACAGAACACCGTCACGTCGTCCATGTAGAGCGAGCACTTCACTTCCCGTCTGTCTGGTCCCGGTGCGGTGATTCCCCCAATCTCTGGATTCCGTCTGATGCATTCGGCGAAGAGCTCTATACAGCAAACAAAAAGCAGAGGTGAAAGAGGGCAGCCTTGTCTGACCCTGGAGAGGACCGGGAAGGGGTCAGTTTTCCAGCTGTTCACCTGCACGGAACTGCGAATGTCATTATACATAATATCAACGTACGAACAAAACATGTCCCCGAGACCAAACCTGCGCAGGGCTCTGCACATAAACCCATGAGAGACACGTTCAAAGGCCTTTTCCTGATCAAGACTGACCAGGGCCGCGTGCACACGGCGGTCCTTGATGTATTGGACCGTGTCCCGGACAAGCGCTAGGCTGTCCGCAATCCTGCGGCCAGGAATGCCGCAAGTCTGATCCGGGTGGATGATCTGTCCGATGACAGCCTTCAGCCTGTTCGCCATGACTTTGGCGAGGATCTTGTAGTCCACGTTCAGGAGAGAGATGGGACGCCAATTTTTCAAGTCACATCTCTCCCCCTTATGCTTGTACAGGATCGTGATCATCCCCTCCCTCAACGAAGGAGGCATCTTGCCCTCCACCACCATCTCCTCGTACAGCTCGAGCAGGTCCGGGCCCACGAGGTCCCACAGCGCTACATAGAGCTCTGCTGGGAGACCGTCGCAGCCCGGGGTCCTGCCCCGCCTAAAGGATTTAGCGGCAGAGTGCAGCTCCTCCAACGTCAAGGGGGCGTTGGTGGCCGACAAACCTGCAAATCAATAGCGTTAGAGATACCTGACAAGAACCTGTCGGCCGCTTCCGTGTTTGTTTCTTTGGGGGAGTAGAGGTCAGAGTAGTAGTCGCTGACCACTTCCATCACGGCCTCCTTCCCCTTCTGGAGTGTTCCAGTCTTGTCGCGCAGCTCAGACAGGGGTGTGTGTCCTGAGTGGAGTTTCCTGAAAAAGAAAGAGTTACACTTCTCACCTTTCTCTAGATGCTCCACCTTGGCACGGAAGACAATGTGCCTGGATTCTTCCTCAAAGTGCTTTTACAAGCTCTTCTTGGTGTCCTCCAGGTCTTGCCTCACGTCCCAGCCACAGTGATGAAGGTCCTGCAGGGACTGCAGCTGATGCTGCAGCCTCCTGAGTTCCCTCCTCCTGGCACACACTTGCTGGCGTCCCCTGGCCTGAAAGAAGCTGCGCAGCTTGACTTTCACGACCTCCCACCAGTCGCTTACCTTGGGAAAGAAAGACTTCTCCTCTCGCCAGGCACCGTAGGTTTCCCTGAGCTCCTCTAGCAGTTCCTCATCGTCCAGCAGGATGCAATTCAGCTTCCAGGAGCCTGGGCCATGGGCAAAGCCCTCTCCCAGATCACCTTGAAAGTGAATGGCCCTGTGGTCAGAGAAAAAGCAGGGAACCATGGAGAACCCGCGGTGCCTGACTGCCCTGGAGGTGAGCACAAAGTCAATCCTGGAACGCACAGATCCGTCGGGGCGGTTCCATGAGTAGTTCACGGAACCGCGCCCCACGGATCCCACTGCGTCCTGCAGGGAAGCCTCCGCAATCACCTCCCGGAGCAGCTTCGAGGTGGTGTCGAATTTTGCGTACATGCTGGAGCTGCGCCCATCCTCCTCTATCGGACAGTTAAAATCACCGCCGATTACTACTGTTCTCGTTGTGACGAGTTGCGTCCGCAGGGTTTGGAAAAGTTCCAGCCGCGCGTTCTTCTCCGGGGAGGCGTACACGTTGATGAGCCTAACGGGCTCCCCCGCCCACGAACCGTCTATGACCAAAAGGCGGCCACAGGCGAGCTCATGGACGGAGTCAACAGTGAAACGTCCTCCCCTGATAAGAACCGCTACCCCTGCGGACTTGCAATCGCCACCCCCAGACCAGTAGGAGGGACCGTGGGTCCACTGGGAGGACAAATGAGTGTACCTCCTCAGAGGGGGAAGTGCGCACTCCTGAAGCATGTAGACATCACTCTGCTGTGTGGAAAGAAAGGTCAGCACAGTCTGCCTCCTAGACACATCCTTGATGCTCCTCACATTAATGGAAAAGATAGAGATCTCAGCCATCATGGGAAAGAGATGAAGGGGTTAGTCGGCAGGGGCTGTGCTTACCTCCCCTGGAGAGGGGGGGCGACCTCTGCGGCCTGGCCAGGGTCCTGGCTCAGTCCGATCTGGTTGAGGACCTCGTTGAGGACCTCATCGAAGTCGGTGGAGAGATCTGGCCCCGACCGGGTCAGAGCCATCTCTTCTTCCACCTCTTCCTCTTCCTCCAGTGTGTCGAGGTCCTCCCCCACGGGGTCGGGACCTGCGGCATCCTGGAGGACAGCAGGCCATTTGGTGGCGGAGGAGGAGTCCTCCGCCGCCGGGCTAGCTTGCTCCTTCTTCCGCTTCCTGATCCCCGCCGCAGAGCTGCTGACGGGGGTGGCAGGGGGAAGGGGCGGGAAATCCTCCTGTGAGGACAGGTCAGGGGGGGGTGGAACCGGGCCCAGGAGGGGTGGGGCAGGGGGGCAAGGGGCGGGGGGGCAGGAGGGCCCGGAGCGGGAGGGCCAGGAGCGGGAGGGGCAGGAGGGCCAGGGGCGGGGGGGGCAGGAGGGCCAGGGGCGGCGGGACCAGGGTCCGGGGAGGGCTGGGGTTGGGGGAGGGGGGTTCCTCTTACCTGGGTCCTTCTGAGGCTTCTGTGGTGCTGGTTTGGCAGCAGGGCCCATGCTCAGGGCCCCAGCGTACGTCCTGCTTCTCTCTGGGCAGTCCCTGTAGACGTGCTCTGACCGTCCACAGAGGTTGCAGGTTTTGGACCTCGGGCAATCCTTGGTCTCGTGACCTGCAGACCGGCAGAACCTACATGAAAGCACATGGCAATCCTTACCCTTGTGCCCCGGCTGTCCGCACCTGCGGCATGACTGGGGTTGATCTGGGTAATGTAGGAGTCCTGCTGACGCTCCCAGGGAGAAGCACTGTTGCAGGTGTTGGAGATCTCCAGTGGGACGATCTCTCAGCAATCTGCAAAACACAGTCCACTTACCTGTCCAGAAGCCGTTGGCGTCTAGTATCCGGACTGGGTCCTTCAACACGATGCAAAACCTTTGGAGATAGGTGGCGATGTCTCTTCCAGGGACGTGAGGGTTCCTCATGGATACCGTGATCCGCCTTTCGTCCCTTTGAATGGGAGAATTCGCAATAAACTTGCGGAAAAGGGAATCGGGCCCAGAGGTCTTCACCGTCTCCCAGTACCTTCTGCATACCTGTAATGATACAAAAGTTACGAAGAAAATACCTTTCATGAAGGATTGCACCGACAGGGTCTCTGCCTTGCTAAATCCTTGTTCCAGGATCATCTTCTTGCCGAAGACTTCCGGGGTCATGTCCGGGATTCTGCCTTCCACCTCTTTCAGCCGCAGCACGACTGTCTGCTTCATCCAGGGCTCCAGAGGGGGGAGACCTTCTGCAGGGCCAGAGCATTCTGAGGTGGAGGCGGAGGGGGCTTCTCCCAGGGTCTTGGCAGGGGCGGCGGTGGCGGTCAGTGGCTTCTTCGCGGTTTGCTTATTCTTCCCCATCTTGTCGCAGAGGAGTTCTCAGGAGGGCTTCCCAGAGATCTTCAGCGGATTCCTTCTCCTTCTTCTTCCTCGGCGGCTTCACTCTCGCTTGCTTAGCCTTTGAAAAGGCTATTGAGCGTCTACTGCCCGGAGGTAGTATCGCAGAGTGAACAAGGGGGGGGAAGATCACAAACTCGTTCTGTGTGGGGGCTAAGCCTCAAACCCAATAGCAGCAAGCAGGTGAAGCCGAATTTAATCGACGATCCTACCAGGCCGAGTAGAGGGTACCCCACACAGACCAAATGGCTGGGATAGATGCAAGTGGTTCTCAACGTCCTAGCTGGAAGCAGGGACACCCCTAAAGGCAAGGTCGATACTACACTTGATCTTAGCCAAAAGGCCGAGAAGCGATCATACATACACATACTAGGGCCAATTTAGACAGGATCTATTTAACTTACCAACATGTCTTTGGAGTGTGGGAGGAAACTGGAGTACCTAGATGAAACCCACGCAAGCATAGGGAGAACATGCAACTTGGTGTCACTGACATCCCCAGTGACACCAATACAGTGATCAGTGCTCAAAGAAAGCACTGCCACTGTATTAATGGCACTGGGCAGGAAGACGTTAACATGAGGGGCGATCAAAGGGTTAACTGTGTGCAGGGAGTGTTTTACTAGCGGGCAGTGTCTGTGTGCTTCACTGTGCTGTGCACAGCCATCCAAAGCAGTGTGCCAGAGCTGACAGGGAGGAGGACTGTTGGTAAACAAAACAGTCCTCCTCCCCATCGGAGATTCTTGGTAATCACTGGGGTGCCGGTGGGTAATCATTGGCTGGGACCCGGTTATTGACAGCCACGGATGCGAAAGGCGGCACGGGTAGGGCGCGCATGCAGCTCGCGCACGTCCCCTACCTGGAAATGCAAAATCACGTATACATATATATATATATATATGTGATTTTGTGCACCCCTGCAGCCCTGTAGCAGTATATCTGCTATAGGGCGGCAGGGAAGCGGTTAATAAAGTCGGCTGCTTTGCGCAATGAACCTTTTCCCTTATATCATTTTTTGAGTGATGGTGTATTACACGGAACACGGAAAGGTTTCTTTACAATGAGAGCTGTGAAAATGTGGAATAGACTCCCTCAAGAGTTGGTTCTGAGCAGCTCAGTGGATTGCTTCAAAAAAGGCCTGGATTCTTTCTTACACAGAATATAATTGGATACTAATATTTATAGGTAAAGTTAATCCAGGGAGTATCCAATTGCCTCTCGGGGGATCAGGAAGGATTTTTTTCCCCAGTGGTAGCAAGTTGATTCATGCTTTGCTGGGGTTTTTTTGCCTTCCTCTGGGTGTAGGATTATAACTTTTTTTTTTATGCTTGAACTGGATGGACTTTTGTGTTTTTTTCAGCCAGACTAACTGTGTAACTGTGTGTAACCAAAAAAGTTCAGTGAGCCCTATCTAGTATTAGAAGTTCCACCCATTATGGTGTGTGTAAATCCATGTGTGGTCACCAGCAAATGGTCACCTGTTTATCTGATACTAATGGCACCAGCATGTTCACCTATCTTTTGGTTTTTAAGCAACTATTATTTAAACAGGACTTACTGATCTATTGGACATTAGTTGCTTTTTCTAGTGTGGATATTAAGGGGTAACTCCACGCAGAAATTAAAGAAAAAACAGCGTGGGGTTCCCCCAAAATCCATACCAGACCCTTATCACACCACATACTCATTCACGTAGGGGGGGCCGGGATCTGGGGGCTTCCAGATTCAACATGGGGACAAGGTGCTTTGGGGGGGAGCCCCCCCTGCCCCAAAGCACCCCCCCATATTGAGGGCATGTGGTATGGTTCAGGAGGGGAGGGCGCTCGCTCATCCCCCCCTTTCCTGACCTGCCGGGCTGCATGCTCGGATAAGGGTCTGGTATGGATTTTGGGGGGAACCCCACGCTGTTTTTTCTTTAATTTCTGTATGGCGTTACCCCTTAATATCCATACCAGACCCGAAGGGCTTGGTATGGATGGGAGGGGGGACCCCTCGCCCTTTTTTTAAAAAATGTTTTATAATTCCCTGCAATACTTTTACATTCAGCTGTCAGTGGGGAACTCCGTCGACAGCTGAAACATGAACGCTGAATTGGTTTTCACTACTAAAACTCCGAGTTGATAAAATAACTCATGCGGGATTTTAGGAGCGACAACCATGTGTTAATGTTTCAGCTGTCAGAGGGGTTCCCCACTGACAGCAGAATGTAAAATAATTCCTGTAAATTAAATAAATAATAAAAAAACCGGTGTGGGGTCCCCCCTCCCATCCATACCAAGCCCTTCGGATCTGGTATGGATTAAGGGGTAACTCCATGCCAAAATTATTCTGATAAGCCCCCTTGCCCCAAGGCACCCCCCCCATGTTGAGGGCATGTGGCCTGGTATGGTTCAGGAGGGGGGGGGGTGCTTGCTTGTTCCCCATCCTTTCCTGACCTGCCGGGCTGCATGCTCGGTTAAGGATCTGGTATGGATTTTGGGGGGACCCCATGCTGGTTTTTTTTTTAAATTTTGCCGTGGAGTTACCCCTTAAGAGCCATGCCAGACCCGAAGGGCTTGGTGTGGATTGGAAGGGGAACCCCACGCCATTTTTTTTTTTACATTTTGCTGTGGAGTTACCCCTTAAGATACATACCAGGCCCAAAGGGATTGGTGTGGATGGTAGGGGGGACCCCATGCCGTTTTTTATTTACTATGGTGCTGGTTTTTAAATGTAACTCTCCCTTATTTTTTCTTCACTATAGCTCAGAAATTCAGCTGTCACTTCCACCAGCTAAAAGAGAATGTTTTCTTGGAATTTATATCCCTAAAGGAAACAATATTTACTTTGAGTTTATTAAAAGATACAAAGTTTTCTGTAACTTTGGGGAAAGTGACATCTAAGCTTGTGAACTACAGTGAAGAAAAAAAGGCTGGCATTTGCATTTAAAAATCAGCGCCGACATACACTTTGTATTGCGAAAAAAAATTATTAACAATTGTGTAAACCGAGGCATTATTTTCAATGGATTTTCATTCGTAGACCAAAAATTACATTAACAGAGGCGTTGGTAAACCGAGACATGCCTGTATTAGTATTGCAATCCTTTGTATTGGGATACATAGAACCAACATACATCTGAATTGGCAACATAGCACAACATTTGTGTCGCATTTGAGATATCTGGCTAGTTACACTGACCTTGCCCAGGGACTTAGGGTTGATTCACACCACAGAAATACAGGCAGGATTAGTGTTCAACAGCTCCATGGATTATTGGTTAGCGCTACTGCCTCACAATGCTAGGGTTGTTGGTTTGTAATCCCAACTACGGTAATGAATTTGCATGATCTCTGTGTGATTACCCTAACATACATGTGCTGGTGGCAGCATCTTTGCTTTCTGTCAAAATGATCCCTAAAATGTGAATTAGAATGAGGCCTTGTCTGTTCAAACACCTTTAAAGTAGCACCTTATGTGAATGTCAAATGATGGGATGAGACAAGGGCCTGGAATAATAATTGATTTGATAATGCTGGTTTGCGCTCCACCCCCTTTGTCAAACCAAGAGAAGAGTGAGAGAGAGAGAGAAAAGGATTTAAAAACTTTTTTTATAAAATAATGGCATGGAGTCCCCCCCCAATCCATAACAGATCCTTATCCGAGCATTCAGCTACCGCATGCCTTCAAAGATTTATTTCCTTTGTTTAATTGCCTGCTTGGTTCACACTAGAAGCGATTTAAAATTGTGCTTTTTGTTGGCAACTTCACCGTATTTTCTGTAGATTTACCAATGAGTTATTGCATTTTCAATTGTGTTTGCATTGCGATTTCTATTGTAGTCTATATGTGAAATCGCTACAAAATGCTGAAAAAGTTAGACGAGAACTACTTTTGAAATTGTGCTGCAGCAAATCACTTACGTTAAGACACTCACATCCACATTCATTAGATCAGATATCAGGTACAATTTAAATTCCCAAATCGCACCTGAAATCGTGCACCCTGGATGCGACTTGGCATGTGATTAGCATGCCCTGCGACTTGCAAATCGCATGCCAAATTGCACCCAATGTGACTGGGGGCTAACACCACAGTCACATGTAATCCGATTTGGAAATTGGGCAACTTACAGTGAAGCCACACACAGGGGCAGACTGACCATTTGAGCACTCGGGCACTGCCAGGATCAGTAGGGAGCCCCATGAGATGCTCCTGGTACCTTTCATTGGCTTTTTCATAGGCTTTTTTGGGTGTGGGCAAGGACACAGGGGCCCCATGATCCCCAATTGCCCGGGGGCCCCATGAGTTGTCAGTCCGCCCCTGATCGCACGATTTCAAAATAAGATTGGATGTGAATGGAGCCTATAGTGGACAAGAGGGTGCGACTTGGCCTACGATTTGCAAGTCGCCTAGCATGCAAATTGCATGCCAAATTGCACCCGATGTGACTGGGGGCCACCCCGGTCACATCAAAGCGGATTTTTGAAGTGGTGTGACTTACACTATGGTCACATCATGTGACTTACAGTGAAGTCACATGATTTCAAAGTCGGAGGACATGCTGATTTAAAGTACAATTTGCAATACATCTGACACAGATCTCTCTGCAAATCTCATAAAAAGTAGTGTAGTCATCACTTTAGAAATTGTTGTGGCTCCAACCAAGTTTGAAACACACCAATATGAACGCTCTAATAGCGGTCACATTGAGTGCGACTTGGCATGTGATTTGCATGACATGCGACTTGCAAATTGTATGCCAAGTGGCACCCTATTGTCTGCTATTAGAGCAGTCACATGGGTGCATTTCCAACACTGATTTCTAAAGTAGTACATGTACTACTTTTGTGGCGATTTGCATAGATATCTGTGTCAGATGTCTTGCAAATCGCAAGGAAATCGGCATCTTCACTGTACGTTGCACAATTTGGCTTTGATGTGACTGGGGTGTAAGGCCTTTTTATGTTTTATTTCCTGAGTGTTTTTCCGATTTATGGGAAATGCCGCATACTAGCAAAAGTGAATTGACATTTTCAGTATTGCATGCGAGATGTGGTCATGTGACTGCCTTAACTCATGCAATAATCTGGAGTGAATTGTGCCCATAGGGCCAAGAAATATTGCCAATAGGGTTCCCTTTCACATCCCTGTTCAATGTTCTGTTGTATGCTGCACATGTACACGTCACTGTGGCTTTCTTTCTGACTCTGATTTGTGGGGCCTGTATACCAAGGGTTAACACAGGTGGGAAGAGAATTAATCAGGTGCAAACACTTTCTCTGACCAAATGAATGACAGTGGTGGGTGTGGCCTACCTTATATAAAGAGATGCAGTAGTGACTGATTTTTGCCTTGTACAGGCACATTATTTCTGCATGTCCTTGTCTGTGGTGGTTTGGGGGAGGAAGAGACATTGTGGTGAATTGCCCCAGGCCACACTCACGCTGTGTTTTGAAGTGGGCTGTAAATGGTTTGCATGTTCTTCCTTCTAAGGTGTGTTTGCGTGGTTTTGTACAATGTGTGTTTATTATCTTTGCATTGTAATCCTATCACATATCAATTGCTCTGCTCTTCCAAGTTTGCTTTATTTAGACTGAAATGTGTGATGAGAAATGTATGTGTGGGGGATTTGGGGAGGTGTTTTTTATTTTGGCAAGTATGTATTTTTATATTGATATTTTGATCTGCAGCTTGTTTTGTGGATAAACTGAAGTGATTCATATTAACCGTTTGTTTCCTGCTGTACCCTGTGAATGCACAGTTCATTACAAGTATAATCT
The DNA here is from genome assembly GCF_062004578.1 of Staurois parvus. Classification (NCBI taxonomy): domain Eukaryota; kingdom Metazoa; phylum Chordata; class Amphibia; order Anura; family Ranidae; genus Staurois; species Staurois parvus. The sequence goes on from NW_028318072.1 coordinate 546,522, forward strand.
TTTAGATTTTTAAGCTCTTATGAGCAGGACCATTCTATTTAGCAACATCAATCCTGTGTATTTTTTTTCCTTCACCAAGAAATTGAATGTACCTACTTGTTGTTGCTGTCCAAATTAATGTGGAATGTGTATTTGATCAATAAACATTTGGACTATATTTTTTGGGGGATTATTTCATGTTCTAGTTGAATATAGCTCAGTGGCTGAATGGTTAGCACTTCTGCTTGGTAGTACTGGGGTCGTTGGTACAAATCCCAGCCATGGCACTTCCGGCCTGGAGTTTGCATGTTCTCCCTGTGCCTGTGTGGGTGTCCTCCGGTTTCCTCCCACACTCTAAAGACGTGCTGGTAGGTTAATTGGATCCTGTCAAAATTGGCCCTAGTATATGTATGTAAGTTAGGGACCTTAGATTGTACGCTCCTTGAGGGTTAGGGACTGATGTGAATTTACAACATATATATGTAAAGTGTAGATTGACAGCGCTATATAAGTACCATAAATAAATATACTAGCACCCCTAACACTTATTGTTGCTAGCTATATAATATGCCCAAATCTTCCTTGTTAGAGCGCACATTTGCAGGTATGTCCAAACTAACAAACCAAAAGCCCCCTATTGTACCACAAGACCATGTTATGTACCAATGAATAGGTCGTGTTCAATGTCCAGCTAGCTATTCTTTTTTTACAATCCTCTTAACAGTAATAAATTGGGCCCCCAATTTATGTTGACTTTGGGCCTTTACTAGCAAATATATAATCGCCAATGTCATATACACAGTAGAGCTGCAAGCATACATTCACATATGCCAAATCCACAATAGAACTGCAAACATATATTTTGTGAATGTTATATACACAATGGAGCCGCATGTAAAATTGCTATGGTGCACAAATAAACGCCAAGACGGCTGTTGGAGGAGGCGCTAGAGCTGCTGTCATACTGGAAACACGTCATGACGTTGGTGGAAGGACGTTTGCACACACCCGGAAGTGGTAGTGGGGAGTGTTAGTGGATGGGAGTGTAGTTAGGAGGGTTTAGTGCTCTATTTTTTAGTTTTGTGAATTGTTCTTTTGTGGAATTCCAGACCACATCTGGACATGGCGAGATCGCTGTTCTCCACCAAGGAGCTGATCCTCATTTGCCAGGGAAACATTACTAATAATTGTTGTATTTTCAGTTGAAAACATGTCCAATTCCTAGATCCATTGAGGTACAAGGTTCTTCCTAACTATACAGGTGGCACAGACACAAGCATACACCCAGGGCCACTGTTAGATCTCACGGGGCCCCGTACAGCATGCCTGACAGCCCCCCACCGCCAGAGAAAATATCCAAATTATATTTATGGTACAAATACACTAAAAAAAACATTATTAATGGACATAATCCCAACCATATTCCTGTGAAATCTAAATGATAAAACTGTACTGAGTTCATAAATAAAGCTGTGTGTTTAACTGAGGTGTAATTGAGGTCTTGGGGCTCATGGGTGCTGTGGCCTGTAGAGTGGGAATCAGTGATTTGTTTTTGTGGCTATCGCTGTTTGCAGGCAACCTATGTTACACTATGGAAATGCTGCAGGTTATAATTTGACAAGCATATGGGTGCAGGTGTACAGCCCTGAACACAGACAGTGAGCATTCAGGGCCACTTCCCCACGCCTTCACACCTGTCGGATTAAAACCTGTGTTCATACAGCTGCTGTGTCCCCATAGTGTAACAGGTGGCTCCAGCCACATGAACAACCCACTCACTCATGCAGTACAGGACAGAGGACCTGTGTGAATGGGGAACTTTTTACTTTTTTTTTTTTCCTCAGCTCATTAATTTCAATGGGCTGCCTAACGTGGGAACATGCAAAAATACTGCAGGCATATTATTGTAAAAGTGTGTTGCACCGTTTTGGTGACTGTGAATGCATCTGTGTTTACTAGGCGTGTGGAGGTGCAATTAAGTTTTCATCACGGTACCCACGCACATCTGCAGAGGGCATTGCATTTCTTTGCTGTGCTGGAAAAAACATGCTCTTGCATGCGTTTCTGCACCACAAATGGTGTGAACAAGTCCTAAGGGCCAGTTCATACTATAGAAACAGTCTAGATGTGTTCCAGATGCGTGTTTGCATGCACTTTTATGATGCATGTTTAGCGTGTTCCAGAGCATTTTGGATGCGTTTTGTGTGTTCCAATGCATTTTGGATGTGTTTTTGGTGTGTTCCAGTGCATTTTGGATGCGTTTGTGACGTGTTCCAGTGCATTTTTTTATGCATTCCAGTTAATTTTTTTCCCCCTCTCTTTTTCTTAAATTTACTTAGGGACATGTGCGTTTTAATGCATTCCAGGGCATTTTACCGCATTCCAGTACAGTTCTATGCATAAACAATGCAGCCTGTTTGACTTTTTTGGCAGCACCTGCAACACACTGGAACTGCAAGCGCTGATGTGAACTATGACACTGACAACCATATAACCTTCTTTCTGTGTGTTTTGGATGCAAAAAAAGCAACTGAAACACATGTAGTGTGAACTGGCCCTAAAGGTTATTATAAGGGAACTGGACTGACCAGGAATTGTGAATTCAATCAGACTAGTGGTGAGATACAATCAGGAATCATATAATAATGTGAGATCTGAGCTGGAGGTGATAGTAAATGAGACACATTAACTTGATCAGTAAATAAATAGTTAAATAAAAAGAGTGGGGTGGTGATCGATAGATTTGCAGATGGAACAGGTGATGACAGGGGAGATGGGGGAGGAGGTCAAGTTGTATAAGGAGAGAGGTTTAAGCGCTCGTTCACACTTGACTTTATTTCTAACTCTTGCCAAATGGCCATATAGTGTTTGACAGGTGTTTGGGAAGTGTTTTTACGCTCCTCAAATGCTCCCCAAATGCCCTATGTGCGGTTTTGAGGCATGTGATAAGCATTTACCAAGCGTTAAAACTGCACCACAAATGCCTGTAATGAAGTTAAATGGTATTGACGCTCCGAAAATGCCTCGCAACCACCCCGCAAATGCCTGCCAGGCATTTAAGGAGCGGTACAATAGACTTGAATGGGAGGCTTCAACTCCTCCTGACTCAACATGGGGCGCCAGTTTTGCCGTGACGCAATGCTAACGCTTCAGTGTAAACAGCACTGTGTGCTGCCATGTGCAGAATTTTCATAGGCGTTTGAGAAGCATAAAAAACGCTTCCCGAACGCCTGTCTGACGCCTGCTGACAAAGCTAGTGTGAACGTAGCCTTAGAGAAGATAAAAAAAGTTGTAATGAAATATAAACAGAAGGAAAATTGAAAGTTTCAAATTTGTTAGAAGAACAGGACGCAGGTAAGATTCACTCCTTTTCCACTTTCTAGTCAGTAGCCAAAATCTTAATTGATTGATCAATATTCCTGGCACTGACAGAACCCTGGAAATTGATCTCCATATTTTGGGCATTCACAAATGTCAAGGAGCTTACAATCTAATGCAGGCCATAGATGGGTTGAAAATTTTTGCACCGTTAGTGGGTTAATTGGTCAGCTGTTTTTCGGGGTTTTGGCACATTTTTTTTAATCGGTAAAGTTGGAAAATTCGCTGCCGATTTTGCCGATTGACCGATTATCCCAGCAATGATGGGCAAATTGGCCGATCGTTTTACCGATGAAAAATCTGCGCATGGGCCGTGACCTGCAAGAAGAAGAAAAAGAAGAAGAATTCCAGTCCGCTATTGTGTTTTACATGAAAAGTCTTGCGGTTGCAACAATGTATCGTATCTATTTTTATCTGAATAAAAACATCTGTATTCGAAATGGATACAAATGGATACATTGTTGCAACCGCAAGACTTTTCATGTAAAATATAATAGCGGAGCTCTCTGCAAGGGACAGAAGTAAAAATGCCGGCTGTAGACGGGACGAAAATCGCCTGATTTTTTTTTTTATTAGCATTGGTAACGTTGGCCGATTGAACGACCGATTTTTCTTTTTTTTAAAAAACAGCTGGTTTTTGACATATACAAAGCCCAATTAATTTACCAGCATGTCTTTGGAGTGTTGTCAGAAACACACCTGTGCAGAGAAAGCATGCAAATTGAGATGCAGACAGCTGCAGCCATCACTTGGATTAGAACCCATGACTTATATGCTGCAAGGTGTGAGTTCTAACCACTAAGCCACCATCAGAGACAGAGTTTAATGCGCATGGGTTATACACATCACACATCTGGGGGTGCAGCAGTATGCTGGCAGCTATGGGTTAGTCATTCAACTCCATTCATCCATCAGGGTGGGTGCCAAAATGGTCCTGGGGAGGAATTAGCTTAGCCACAGGAGCCAGAAAGGTGCCTAATAGTGTAGTACTTTATTATAATGGTCACGAGTAACAATTTAAAATATCCACGTGGAGTAATAAAAATAATAGCAAAGTGAGTACCAAGAAGGCAGACGCTCCTCAATGGCGGCGGCGTGGCACCAGCAATAGAGATCCATCCAATGCATTTCGTGTACCAACACGTCTTAATGGTGTGCCCCTGAGGGCGTGTTGGTACACGAAATGCATTGAGTGGAGCCCTATTGCTAATGCCATGTCACCGCCATTGAGGAGCGTCCGCCATACTGTCCGTCACGGATAAACCGTCTGCACTACTATCCGTCACGGATAAACCACACGTTCCATTCATAGGCACTCCCTGAGTTGGTACTCTTGCATGAAGGACATTCCATTATTCAGGAATGATTATATGAACTTTTTTTAGCACCATTTACTAGTCAACATCATTATCGCACTTATTTGCACTTTTTTGATTTTACATGCGTTTATGATTGATAACATGCATTTATAGCGCTGCACTATTACTTTAACATAGAATAGTTACATGATTAAAGAGAATGAAGATATATAATTATACTGTTTTGGGAAATTAGAACTAGACATTCCCAATTATTTGAGATATAAGTGTAAAAATGTTTGACATTTAAAAATAGAATGTATGACATTCATTAGGAAATGCATTAGTTGTCTGATCATTTTGGAGAAACAGCAACCCAAAAAAAAAAAAAAGTGTACTTTTTACTTTAAATTATAAGTATTCTCATATGCAAACAGAAAACGCCAACGGGACAAAGGCTGCGGTTGTGCACCACCTAGCAAACATATCCGGCATTGCACCTAAAGATGTGCCTGATGCGATTCCGCATTTACTAACAGGAAAAAGACTACGAAGTAGAGGCTTTTCAATGAATTTGCTAGACGCCTTTCAGAAGACTGACAGGTCTAGAGTGTTTGAATTGAGTCTGCCTAAATGTTCAGCATCTGCTGGTAGACTCAATTCTTAGTAAATCAGGGCCACTGGGTGCAGGTTAATTGGGGTTTATCACCATGAAGCTCTCTAGCTGGGCCTGTTGCTTGTGATCTCTCGGCATCATACAGACCACATGTCACTCAGCAGAGAGGGAGGGGGGATTTGGAGGGAGAGAGATACAAGATGGAGGATCCTTAGCAATATGGATGACCGCGTCCATCTCTGTATGCACAATTGCTACACCCCTATCCTCTTTGTTATGCTTTTTTTGCACAGCACATTGGTGTTCTGTACTCACTCCTTACTAGTGGGGTGTAGGTCCTTGGATTTGCCCTGAAGGTCTTGGAGGGGAGTGTATGTGGCCTTATGGTCAGGTTCTTCACTCTTCGGGGGGAGCTCCACCTAGTATTTGGGTGGACCTTGCTCCAGCAGGTCCCCTAAATTTTGCCAGGTGGACCATGAGTATCCCAGTCCTTGTCAGGAGTCTTGCACCCCAGGAGATCAGGGCCTGGTTCCTATCTCTTTAAAAGATGACTGTGTCTACCCCCTTTTTGTGTGCTCACTGTTTTTGCACTTGATGTTAGTTTCAAGTAAGTGCACTGCACTACAGAGAGAAAACTAGTGGTCCATAGGTGTCTTCTGACATTTAGACTGGTGCTGCTGTAGGACTGGACGCTGAATGGACCACCTCCTTATATAGGGGAGGTACAAAGGAGAATGTCATCCCCTGTTACTGACCACTGCACCAACTCCAGACTTGCATCAGCAAAGATACCAGCAATTGCAGTGAAAGTTCCCCAGTGGCTGCCTGTTCCTACACCAGTTCTGCTGCCCCAGAGAGGAATTTCGGCAATCTTATTCTTTCCTGTGGATATGTATAGCTTTTAAAGGAAACCCATCAGAAGGGAAAGATATAGGCTGCCATTGTGACCAGATAATGCTATTTGCCTGGCTTTCATGCTCATGTATCACTTATCTGGAATAAGTACAGAGAAAAAGAATTCTAACTTTTATTTACTGGATGCTTATTGTGAATCTTCCACTTACACTTGAAGCTGGGTATACAGAAATCAGCTGAATTGTGGTACAGTGGGGCAAAAAAGTATTTAGTCAGCCACCAATTGTGCAAGTTATCCCACTTAAAAAGATGAGAGAGGCCTGTAATTGGCATCATAGGTAGACCTCAACTATGAGAGACAAAATGAGAAAAAAAATCCAGACAATCACATTGGCTGATTTGGAAAGAATTTATTTGCAAATTATGGTGGAAAATAAATATTTGGTCACCTACAAACAAGCAAGATTTCTGGCTCTCACAGACCTGTACCTTCTTCTTTAAGAAGCTCCTCTGTCCTGCACTCATTACCTGTATCAATGGCACCTGTTTAAACTTGTTATCAGTATAAAAGACACCTGTCCACAACCTCAAACAGTCACACTCCAAACTCCACTATGGTGAAGACCAAAGAGCTGTCGAAGGACACCAGCAACAAAATTGTAGACCTGCACCAGGCTGGGAAGACTGAATCTGCAATAGGCAAGCAGCTTGGTGTGAACAAATCAACTGTGGGAGCAATAATTAGAAAATGGAAGACATACAAGACCACTGATAATCTCCCTCGATCTGGGGCTCCACGTAAGATCTCACCCCGTGGGGTCAAAATGATCACAAGAATGGTGAGCAAAAATCCCAGGACCACACGGGGGGACCTAGTGAATGACCTGCAGAGAGCTTGTAGGTGACCAAATACTGTTTTTCCACCATAATTTGCAAATAAATTCTTTCCAAATCAGCCAATGTGATTGTCTGGATTTGTTTTCTCATTTTGTCTCTCTTAGTTGAGGTCTACCTATGATGCCAATTACAGGCCACTCTCATCTTTTTAAGTGGGAGAACTTGCACAATTGGTGGCTGACTTTTTGCCCCACTGTATGTGTGTTTCTCAGTTCAACAGAAGACTGTTGTTAGATTGGCTTCTGTCTGTAGCACTACCTTCTTGAGGGCCCGCAGAGTTTCTGGATCCCTCTAAGCTTCGCACAGCCAGGCAAAATGCATTTTCCACACTTGCATCCTTAGTCAGTGAACAGTCCATGAGCTTGGTTTTTGTTATTTTGTCAAGGGATAAAACTTGGATAGGGTAATAGGGATTATGAGATGCCAAATTTTACTGAACCAATGCACAGGAACAACTTCCTTCCTATTTACAGAAACAGATCCTGGACTGTTCTTTTCCTTGAAAACAGTCAGTCTTTGTGGTTCAGTAGTAACTGCCCCTAAGGGCGAGGAACTTGCAGGCCCTCTGAAAGTTAGCTTAGCTTGTTGCAAACTAGAGATGTCTCTACTCCCCTGTAGAACTGCTTCCAGCTCCACAGCCTAAAGACACTACCAGCCCTCCTGGCTCCTCTGAAGATCTCCCAGGACAAGGATAAAGGATTAAGCACAGCGCTGTCCTTTGGATGCTTGCTATATGTGGCAGTCTTTCTCCTTGTGAATCCCTGGGTGTGCTGATGTACTCACCCTGTCCTCCTTGCTCCCACTGCTCGCAGTCCTTGATCCTGTTCATACCGTGATGCTGAATGGATTCTCCTGAGCCTGGCCTGGATGTCAGCCCCCCTAGCCCTATGGGACCCCTCCCAGGCCACCAACAGCTGCCTCAGCACTCCATGTTCCATCAAACTCCCTTGCCAGTCTGACTCTCCCATATTTATGGGTTAGTCTCACCACTCTACCAGAGCCTCCAAACCTGGCATTGGTTAGAATCCCATAAACATGCAGATTAGGTCTCCACCCCTTCCGCCCACTGGCTTCTGGAAGATTCCATGGTCCTCCAGAACCAGGTGGAGGAGATAGAGTCCCAACCTATTAAGCCATTCAGCCTGACCTGCAGCAACCCAACCTAATTACAGACTCACACAGTTACCATGAGTCTTACTCAATAAATTTAACTACACTACTCTAGTAGCACACTAGAGGAAGCTACATGTCGAGTAGTCCTGCTGGAAAAACAGCATTCGATCAGCAGCTGCAGGTGATGGGTGCAGTGCTGATCAGTGTTTTCTGATGGGAGGGGGGAGAGTCAGTGCTTTCAGAATGCAATAGCACATCGGGGGAGATCCCTGTATCTACATTGCTTGCGTGGATGCAGGGATCTGTGAGTTTTTTTTTGCTCAACCCGCTGAATGTTCAGTACTGACAAGCAACTAGCATTTTTGGAGGCTTGCAACAGCAACCCAGCATGTTTCTTTCATAACAAATGAGCTTTAAAACCCCATTCACACTTGCGAATTGGGCCATTAGCGATCAGATCCGGGAGACCCAGTGGGGATTCCCCACAATTAGCTACAGGCCAAAGTCTCATTGAAAGCTATGGGAGGCTAACAGCTTCCTCAGCTCACTGCAATCGTTCCTGGAGTGAATACCTGACTATGACTTTTTTATATGTTAAAAAAAAATCTGAAGAAGATATTTAAAAAATATATATTTAAAAATATATATTTTTAAAATATATTTGTAAATGCATTCCAAAAATGTAGATTTGTATATTTAAAGACATACAGTATATTTGAAATGTATTTTTAAAAAATATTTTTCATATACTTTGTAATAAAAACGCATTTCAACAGTATATATATATATATATATATATATATATATATATATATATATATATATATATATGTATATGTATTTTTATTTATTTATTTATTGAAATATATTTTGAAATATATTGAACATTGTAGCATTTCAAATATATGGCAATATATTTGGGAAGAATATTTTTAAAATATATTTAAAATGTATTTTTCTTCCATATGGGCTGTTACAGCCCCTTTTACAGCAGTGCTCAGAATGGGAGGGAAGGCAGCATCAGAAACTAATTGTGCTGCTTAAAGTAGACGTTTAGGCTGTACAATTCCCTACCATTTAAATGCTGCCTCCTCAGTGCTTCCTGTTGCCCTGCTTGTATTTTTAGCAGGAATCGCAAAGTAAATTCCTTTTTTTCAAATTTTTGTATGCAGTCACATGACTGCAAAGTTCTGTCTCTTCTGTGTAATGCAGAAGTCCGATGATGGAGCTAAATCACAGAGAGCAGTGATGTCACTCTCTGGCATCCGCTGCTTTAGGCATTATCAGTGGGAGAGCTCCCTTCCTCCATTTACATAGAGGTGACAGAACGTTTAGGTCACATAACACATAGAAAAACATAAAAATTGTATTTACTTTACGAATTCTGCTGAAATATAACCAGTACAATGAGGAGCACTGGGGGGTTTTGTATAGCCTAAACCTGTACTTCAGCTGCAACAAAGAAATATCAGGTCTCCTGTCCAGGGGCGGACTGACAACTCATGGGGCCCCCGGGCAATAGGGGAACATGGGGCCCCTGTGTCCTTGCCCAAACTCAAAAAAGCCTATGAAAAAGATACCAGGGGCATCTCATGGGGCCCCATACTGACCCCGGGCCCTCGGGCAGTGCTCGAGTTTCCAAATGGTCAGTCCTCCCCTGCTCCTGTCCTATCTGACAGTGCTGTGCTGTGTGATAGAGCTGTGTAATTCTCAGGACTGGATGTACAGACATACAAGTCATTTGGCAGATAAAAACAAATTAAATAGGTATTTAATCTGTGTATTTAGCTGTTTGCCTTAAGTTCAGCTTTAACAGTTTGAACTATTTTCAAAAATGATTTGCAAGAACAAGAAATAACTAGCGGTAGAAGGTAAGAGAAAGCTTAATTACTGGAGCATGAAGAAGGGACATTTCTTCCGCCATTCTTCATAATCATAGGAAGATCTAAACTTGTATTGTCAGATTTTAGTTAAAAAGTCCTAGCAAATGAACCATTTAGATTGGAGATAAGATATGCAGTGTATCAAGATACATTAGATAATATGTTCCAGTGTACGAACTGCTGAATGTGGAGTCTGAAAGAGCCAATAAGAATGACAGCTGTCTGGAAATGATTCATACCTCTATTTGCCATTATTGACAAGCGGCACAACAATGCTGATGGCACTATGCAGGGTCTTGAAGAAAATATAAGTGTATGAGGAACATAAAGGGAAAGAGTAAGAAAAACATGAGATATATGTAGAATATATACAGGAAGGCATGCACAGTGAAGGGAGATGTGTAGAATTGAGGGAAAAAAAGCCATAGATGGGTAATCACAAGCAAACAACACAACTGAGCTTTAAGGCCCACTGACACCAATGCATTTTAGGTATGGTAAAAAAAAATGACCTGCTTGCAACATCTTGCACAATTTCAATGAAAACACATAAAGAAAATGCACCTAAAATGAATGTAAAGGCAACACACATACAACACACAGCACCATAGCTAGCCTTTAGTTGGTATGACTATGGTGCTTTGTGGGATATCACTAGAAAGTGCTGAGAAAACTGCTGGCGCTATATAAATCATGTATAATAATAATTTGGAATGAAAGAAAATAAGAGTTTTTATTTTCCCAAAATGCTGGAATAAATGGTTTTGGTGATGTGTATTGAAATCAATAGGAGGTGGCCAGTCTCAATGCTTAATATTGGTAGGCCAACTCTGAACCATGGTCTTATTGACCGGAAAAACTATAGGATTCTATCGTGCTTCTATATGACCCTACACCACTGGTTGTTACAGCGTAGGCAATTGTTTTGTACATTGCTCTTACAGTACATATATGCTCTTTTATATTCTTGCCTGCATCTTGGGGATGTCAAATTAAAACTTGCTGAAAATGAAAATCAATAGGAGGAAGAATCTAGGGTGGTTTGTAAGGGTGCAATGGGCTTTATATGGCTCCTGTGGATTACAGAAGCCCCTTTTAACTACAGTATCTTGGACTTGTTGATGTGCCAAAAACATCTTTCATTAGCCTTATTTAATTATTTCAAAGAAAAAAAATACGTCTGTGGAAAAAAAGAAGAAAAAAAATGTATTTTTTTAAAGTACATTTTGCCTAAACAGTTTATTCTTCCAAAAAAATGTCATCCCACTCATGCCTCCTGAAAATTAGTTCTTACCACTAGAAGTACTTGTTATTGAGCACATGGGTTTTTCTTTATATTTTTTATTATTATTTTTTTTGCAAAATCTTGGCCAAGCACTGATCTTTCCCTTTCTTGTGAAGTAAAGGGAGCAAGAATTACAGTATGTATGAACTGCATATACTGAAGGAAAACACCATCGTAGGTCCCAGTGGTATGGCAGCATTGTCAAGGCAGATATAAAAAAGTTTTACTGCCTGTTATTTTTTATGAGATATCTGATTGTTGCTAGCTTTAGAGGAGTTTAGATAATATAGCAGGCTTCTCCAAAACATTTTATATAAAAGGACAGACTGAGAGGAAAGGAGAGTGTTCCAGAGAAATATGCAGCAGCAGAGAAGTCAACACTGTAAGAATGGGAGGTGGTAACATAGTAGGTGACAAGAACAGGCCATTTGTGGATCTTTCAGTATATTTTGGGGTATTATAATTAATAACATCTTCGTTATGTTGTCACATCTTGCAATATAATACCAAGATTTTATCGGACTTTCTTGAAATTCACCATTTACCATAACACATTCAAATTTTATAATGCTATTGTTAACAATACATTTAAAAACTATTACATAAAATACACAATATCAGCTGACACTGTCCCTTTAATAAGTCTCTATTGTCTACCAATCGAACATAATGTATTGTTAGAGTTGTCTTAAAGTGGTGCAGATCTGGTATGCTTCTGACGCATTTCAAATTTCCTCGTCAGGAGAAATAGACTAAATTCACTCTACATGTCCATGCATAGCTAAGGATACTTACCATAGTGTTGAACGAGCATATTGTTGCTATATTAATACAAATAAACAGCAAGTTTTACTTGATGACAGCACCATTAAGCCCAAACAATTTATTAATCGTAGAACTATGGGAGCTATCTATTTGTTATCTGGCAACTGTAGTTCTTTGCATCCAACCACTCTTACATTACATATACATTGTCACATACATGGTAAAAGAGCCTGACACAATGAGGAAGGCCTCTGTTACACCTCTGACTTGAGGCCCCTGAGAGCAGACAGGTGATACAGGATTACATAGTGGCACAAGTGCCTATTGGTCTTGTTGGCAGCAGGGCTGGACAGACTATCTAGATCAAGCAGTGGAAGACCATCAGTGGACCACAGAGGAGCAGGAGTGCCAGATGGGCACCAATGAGCAGGAGGCAGAGCGGGCTGACAATGGTGACAGCAGACAGGCACAGGCTAGTAGCAGGCAAATGATGCAAACTGACAACTCATGGGGCCCCCAGGCAATAGGGGATCATGGGGCCCTTGTGTCCTCACCAACACTCAAACCACACCCAAAAAAACCTATGAAAGGTTCCAGGGGCATCTCATGGGGCCCCCTACTGACCGAGCACCCGAATGGTCAGTCCGCCCCTGGAGCAGGCACCATTGGAATATAGGCAGAGGCTCGCAGCAGGCAGTCCAGCAGCGATTGGGACAGAGGCAGAGTCAGACAAACTGGGTCATACACAGGCAGAGGGATCAGGTGCAGATATGTTGGCAGGAGCGAGGTCAGGATACAAGCCGAGGTGGTAACACATTAGTAGAGCAGCGGCAAGATTTACAGGCAGAACAGATGTCAGAGGCAGACCAGGGTCAGTGCAGGTGGAGTTCAGTAGTGAGGACAAGCCAGGTCGATAACAGTAGCCAGATGCAGAGTAACAGGTTGCAGGTATGCATAGGAATGCTGTAGACAAGACAGCACTGAAGCATAGCACAGGCTAAGTTTAAAAATCCTGCTTGGCGACAATGCAAGCAACAGATGCGCACATGTGCACACATATTCGTGCAAGAGCATAAGCATTTGCATGTTTCCTAAGCGCATGCAAAAAACCATGAATTATCCTGCGCCTATGCATAAGATGCCGTGCAGAAGAGCCCTTCCTGAAATACATATTTATATAGTCATGATAGCATCGATATCAATATCTTTAATTGATTACAGCCATGTTGCACATTCTACACACATACACTAATTCTAGCCTTAGGGACTTTGCTGTCATTCAGTGGAATATAGGATAATAACATGGTTCTCTGTCCAGCGAACCTACAGGCGTCTCTTGGCACAATGACTTATTATTATACTGGATTTATATAGCGCCAAACGTTTTTGTTTTTTTTTAATTTTGGATAAAGTAGCAAATGGTTAATTTTCTGTAATTTTTTTAGGCATCTGTTTCCTACTGTGGAGAACTGGGGATTTTCCTTCACTATATTCCTTCTGTACCGAAATGTATTGTAATTGTACTTTCTCCGTTTATATTGTAAAGTGCTGTGCAAACTGTTGGCGCTATATAAATCCTGTATAATAATAATAATAACTTTCTGTTCTGTAGATACATTAGGAATTTAAAGGAAATCTCTCCAAAGTAAGGACAATGCTCTCTAAAGGATGGCTTTAATTTAAACCATCAACAATAGTAAATTGTTCAGTTGATTTTCAAAGGGGCCTGATGAATAAAAATTTGACTCAAAAGTGAATATATAGAAAAAGAACAGCTCCAGGGCAGTCCACCCTTGTGCGCTACAGCCTGTGTGCATGCCCAGTTCATTACTGAAGATTCATGTATGCATAATAAATGAATGATATCGCACCTGAGAAATACATGGGGTTTATTTGTTATTTTTAAGAATTGTCAGTAAAACAGTTTTCAGGAACGAAACTTCTTACATGATTCAAACCTGCAGGCGCTTACTCACAGATTCTATAAGCGAAACGCATAAAAGGATTTAATTGGTGTGATCTGCTATTCTGCCAATTTTATATGAATTAAATTAGAACTAAAGGCAAAACGTTTTCATTTTGGAGTAAAGGAGGTTTATTCCTTTTATTAGCCACGTGTGTGCCATTGGGGAGATTTCTCTTCACTTCTGTCTCATAGCAAAAACAAGAAGTGAGAGGATATTCCTCCAAAGTGAGGGAACCTCTGATACTGGTTACCAGGACAAATAGCGTGAATTTTCTTAACAGGTGCACAGACAAGAATAAAACCTGGTAGATGTTCTAATCCTTCTCAACTCTATCCAAAACTAAACAAAAGTTTTGCCTTTAGTTATACTTTAATACAGAAACTTCAAGTATTTCTCAGGTGTGCCATTGTCCATTTATTATGCATACAGATGCAGTCACTCTATGGGTATTCTGACAGGTGCTAGCTGTCAAAATACAATAGCCGACAGGGAAGATTCATCCATCCCTGCTGTTTTGTGTAAAAGGAGGAAACTGTTAGATTTCTTTTGTTCAGTGTGCAGGATGAACAAAAGGAATCTGTGTATGTATGGCCAGCTTTAGGCAGTTCTCATTGGAAGATTCCCCTCCTGTTCAAGTGACAACTCAAAATTTTTAATTACCCCATCACTTTTAGTCCCGGTGACGATGACCATCACAACAAATAGAGGGGTGAATCTGACAGCAATAAAATATGACAAATTCTGAACCCTCATCACTCTATCGAAAACTAAAACTAAAAAAAAAAAATAAAAAGTTTTGCCTTTAGACACATTTGAAAGTGATTGTAAATCTTTAATTATTTGTATTAATAAAATAAACATGTCATACTTACCTGCTCTTAGCAATGGTTTTGCACAGAACAGTCCTGACCCTCCTCTTCTGGGGTTCCCTACTGGCACTCCTGGCTCCTCCCCCCCGCTGAGTGCCCCCATAGGAAGCTGCTTGTGCCTGCTCGATCCCGAGCCGGGCTGTTTGCATCTATTCAAGCACACAGCCTGTCTCAGCCCTCCCCACACTCTGCTCACAGGTTTTCACTGACAGCAGCAGGAACCAATGCAAAGAAGAGCTGCTGCAGAGGCGCACAGCACTGGATTGAAATTGGATTCAGATAAGTATTTGAAGGGGGGCTGTGGGGCAGCTACTATAAAAAGGATTTTTACCTTAACCTCCCTGGCGGTATTCCCGAGTGTAGCTCGGGGTAAAGTTTCAGTACCACAAGCGGTAACCCCGAGCTACACTCGGGCTTACTCTGCAGCTCTGCTCCGGGATCCCTCGATCACTTACCTTGTCCTGCGCTCCCGCGATGTCCCTCCTGCAGTGTCCCCGGCAATGTAATCCAGTGGATGCCGGCATCCATCATCTGGGTTCCGTCCCCTGCGAGCGCCAGGACGTACGGGGGACGGAACGGTGGGAAATTTGAAAATTACAAAAAGTGACATTCACTAAATACACTAAAGTCACATAGTAAAACATTACTGTATCAAACCATTTCACATACATTTTGTCCCGAGTGCTTTGTCCTGTGCCCTGCCTGCATTTTTACTGTTCTTTCTGCCTGGAAACTGAGAAAAGTCCATGGCGTCCAAAAAGTGTCCCTTTAGGTCAAAATCAGTTTTAGACCAGCTAGAGAACAGCGATAGTAAATCAGAACCACTTGCAGAATTGAGTGATAATGATTCGTTGGGAAATTCCTCATCAGACACTGAAAACGATTTTGCGACTTTGCTCAGTGATGTGCAAACTTGGCGCTATATTTCAAATTTCAGTGTTTTTGGTTTGATTATATTATTGAATTAAATTTATTATTATATTATTATTATTTTTTATGATTATTTATTAAATTATAATTTATGATTTCATGTTTCAAGTTTTATCATACCCGGGATGTTTACTAGACTCTTGTTCGGACAGATTTCAGTGAGTTATTCCTAAAAATTACAGGCCTACAATATAAAACGCCAAATTTCCATGCAAAATAATGGTACCACTTTCAGCACCAAAAATCTGAAATAATCATACCGCCAGGGAGGTTAAAGGAGAAGCAGTTTTGGCTGTAATTTTCCTAGGGATCACAGGAGTGCAGGTTGTTCTGCACTCCTGTGACCCATTTTCCAAAGCCCGCTGTCGACTGATGTCACAGAGCTGGTCCAGGCTAGGGAAAGATACCGACTTTAAAGTAGGGATCCACCCAGATCCCAGGGATTGGAACCTGGCTCAGCCTCTCAGCAAGCTGCTGAAAGCCTGAGCCAGCGGCACCCACCCCCTCCACAGTATGGCGCTCCAGTGAGCGCCAAGGAAGGCAGAGCAGCAGAAAGAACTGAGTAATCAGTGGTCATCACCCTTAGAGCCAATGGAGGACAGATGCAGCATCAGACCCATGCTGTATCCACCTAGGTACAGTGGATATAAAAAGTCTACACACCCCTGTTAAAATGTCAGATTTCTATGATGTAAAAAAAATGAAACAAAGATAAATATTTTCAGAACATTTTCCACCTTTAATGTAACCTATAAACTGTACAAGTCAGTTGAACAACAAACTGAAAACTTTTAGGTGGAGGGAAGTAAAAATAAAAAACTAATATAATATGGTTGCATAAGTGTGCACACCCTTAAACTAATACTCTGTTGAAGCACCTTTTGATTTTATTCCAGCACTCAGTCTTTTTGGGTATGAGTCTATCAGCATGGCACATCTTGATGTGGCAATATTTGCCCACTCTTCCTTGCAAAAACACTCCAATACTGTCAGATTGCGAGGGCATCTCCTGTGTGCAGCCCTCTTCAGATCACCCCACAGATTTTTGATCAAATTCAAGTCTGGGCTCTGGCTGCATCATTCCAAAACTTTAATCTTCTTTTGGTGAAGTCATTCCTTTGTTGATTTGGATGTATGCTTTGAGTTGTTGTCATGCTAAAAGATGAAGTTCCTCTTCATGTTCAGCTTTCTAGCAGAAGCCTGAAGGTTTTGTGCCAATATTGACTGGTATTTGGAACTGTTCATAATTCTCTCTACCTTGACTAAGGCCCCCAGTTCCAGCTGAAGAGAAACAGCCCCAAAGCATGATGCTGCCACCACCATGCTTCACTGTGGGTATGGTGTTCTTTTGGTGAAGTGCAGTGGTGTTTTTGTGCCAAACATATCTTTTGGAATTATGGCCAAAAAGTTCAACCTTGGTTTCATCAGACCATAACATATTTTCCCACATGCTTTTGGGAGATTTCAGATGTGTTTTTGCAAAAATTTTGTCGGGCTTGAATGTTTTTCTTTGTAAGAAAAGGCTTCCATCTTGCCACTCTACCCCATAGCCCAGACATATGATGAATACAGGAGATTGTTGTCACATGTACCACACAGCCAGATATTCCTGCAACTCCTTTAATGTTGCTGTAGGCCTCTTGGCAGCCTCCCAGACCAGTTTTCTTCTCGTATTTTCATAAATTTTGGAGGGACATCCAGTTCTTGGTAATGTCACTGTTGCACCATATTTTCTGCACTAGATGATGACTGTCTTCACTGTGTTCCATGGTATACCTAATGCCTTGGAAATTCTTTTGTACCCTTCTCCTGACCGACACCTTTTAACAATGAGATCCCTCTGATGATTTAGAATTTCTCTGCAGTCTATGGCTTTTGCTGTAGAATGTGACTAAAAAAATGTCAGGAAAGACCTTCTAGAACAGCTGAACTTTATTTGGGGTTAATCAGAGGCACTTTAAATGATGGCAGGTGTGTACTGACTCCTATTTAACATGATTTTGTATGTGATTACTTAATTCTGAACATAGTTACATCTCCAGTTATAAGAGGGTGTGCACACTTATGCAACCACATTATTTTAGTTTTTTATGTTACTTCCCTCCCCCTAAAAAGATTTCAGATTGTTTTTCAACTGCATTTTACAGTTTATAGGTCACATTAAAAGTGGAAAGAGTTCTGAAATGATTTATCTTTGTCTTACTTTTTTACATCACAGAAACCTGACATTTTAACAGGGTTGTGTAGACTTTTTATATCAACTGTAAGAATGATTTTGAAATAAAAACAAACCCCATACTTGTCTTTTAATGCAGAAATGCATTAAAAAAACCTTTCACCTTTATAGCTACTTTAAGACCACACTCATACTAGTAGCAGGCAATTATGCTGATGTGCAATGTAAATGAAGGCTGTTGTTTCCACAGTTCAAAATGCTTCAATATACTAAAAGGCAAGTATGTGTTCGTTTGTTTAATTTTTCAGGAAACACATTATAACCAAAACCAAAGTAAAAACATGTAAACTCATAAATAAAACTGCTAATAATTGGTATAAATACTTGAAAAAGCATAAAGTAGAAAAACAGAAAAAACTTGAGGTCAAAAACACCTTTTTTACTATGTTATTTAGGTTGATTTACTGCGGGACAGATGGAATAGAGACTGTTCTTGTAGTAAAGTGAATTCTCATGTAGGAAAGTATATGTTGACTTGAATCATGTGCAATCAAAAATCTCTCATACAATGATCGGGTGTTCAGAGTGAACACAACTTCACCTTATTCACTAACTAAAGTCCCGTACATGCGATTAGAATATCAGACGAATGATCGTTCGTTTTATTTTCGCATGCTAGTTTCCATGTCAAAAATGAAGAGGTTACTAAAGTTCTGAAAATTCTTGTATGACAGAATAAAAAGTCCAAAGTGACGTAATGTATTGTATTTTTTCATATTGTATTTTGAGATGAAAACTGTACTGATTAAACGAAAATAATACGATCTGGTATCGTACAAGAAACATTTTTGTGCTTGTCCCTTTGAAAAATTTTAGATGAAAGCTGTGTACTAATGATCAGATCATACGATCGCTTCGAAAGTGGTATTTTGCATATGATTTTCTGATCATGTGTTCTAGGTCTAAGTAAACATACACTTTCCAAAGTCAACACTCACTTTGCTAAGCGAATCTCTATTCTTTAAGTAGATCAACCCACTGTGTTTCTACATGTGTACAACTACTCGTGTGTGAATGAAGCCTGTGCTATTGGATATGGACAGGCAGATGTCTGAGAAATGAAACAAACACTTATTCAGATAACCCCAATTAGTTGATGTGTGGATGTGAACAGGGCTGCTGTTAGTAAGCACAGAGCCCCATATAGCCAACCCAACAGAGCCCCCCAAAAACTCAGTTTACTAGGCGTCAGTTATGAATAAACACAGTGAGTGATCGGTACCGATCACTCGTTGTGTTCATTCAGGAAAGGAAGGGCTGGTAAATGCAACATATTTACCCGACCCTTCCCCCACTCTCCATCCTGAAGGCTCCCATCGTGTGCTAGCAGCTGAAAGCCAGCAGGAGGGAGAGTAGAAGAATCCAGTTTTTAGCTGCTGCAGAGAGAGCCATACAGGGGTTAGTTTCCGGTAATTGCACCCCCCACCACCACCATGAGGATCACCCTCCCTGCCTACACCCAGTTCACCCAGCTGCCTGGGTCCCCCTTATGGCCTGGGCCACGTACAGGAGGACTGGTGGTACCCCTTTATCCATGGCCCTGGATGTGAAGCACAGCTTGCCAGTGTCTTGCTAGTCATTAGAAACCAGTCACCTCCTGCACTTAAAGACCCAGGCAATTTGGACAGACTTTCCTTAGCGAAATAGATCCACCAATTATGAGCAATGCTGTGCAGCCCTTTTGGAAGGCTGGGGAAGCCTAGGACAATTCTGCAAAATAAGAACAAAGGAAGGTGCACCAGCCTTGCGCATTTCCTCAGCGACAACGTGTTAATTGAAGGGTAAAACAGATGTATACTCACATTTTATATACAATACTGTCAAATAGGACCAGAGTTCTGTGTGAGTCCCAAATGGAGGAAGACTCTAGAAAAATGGCTGACAGGCTTCGAAGGAAAATACCCTCTTCCTCAGAGCCAGTTTGATATGATATATCATCCTCCCTAATATATCTAATTATGGTTTATATATCACACCCATTAATGGGCTGGAATAATCAATGGGGGAGGGATGTCACATTCTGCATGCTTAGACTAAACAAATATATACATGAATAGATCCTTTAAAACACAACACTTATTATATATATAAAATAATAAAAACTCAAAATAAAACCTTTGATGAAAATTCATTTAAAAGTCATTAGAGCAATCCCTGACTGCCAATGTGCCAATGACTGATATACTTCCACAATTATAGATACGGCTTTCTTTGCCTGGGCAGGTGTCCCATTACCCATTCTCTTCCACCATCCCTGACCTGCAAAATCTTTCTAAAAAGGCCCACAATTGGAGTCCATTGGAGATGAATCAGAAAGCTGCTTTTTGCACCAGCTGTGGGTTTGAGGACATTAAACACTGAAGTGGGAGATCAGAAATTGCTGGAAATGGAAAGTAATTTTTTGGAAGGTTTGATCAGGTCAGAGAAGGGGAAGAAGAATTGAGGGACAGGGAATCTGCTCAGACAAAGAGATCAGTATTGTTTATGGTGTTATTCCTTTAGTCAAGGATCAGGGGCGGACTGACAACTCATGGGGCCCCCGGGCAATAGGGGATCATGGGGCCCCTGTGTCCTTGCCCAAACTCAAAAAAGCCTATGAAAAAGGCACCAGGGGCATCTCATGGGGCCCCCTACTGACCCCGGGCCCTTGGGCAGTGCACGATTTTCCAAATGGTCAGTCCGCCCCTGTCAAGGATCACCCTCCTGGTCAAAATCTATGAGCAGGAATGAATGCAGGGATCCCACTGTCTCGAATAGTCCAAACTGTGTTTATTTTAGTTTTTGCATGTGAGTCAATGTCTATAACAATACCAGCTCCGAACTATGATCTCCCTGAGCCATAAAGAATTGTGGAGATTAATCAGGGTCACGCAGGATCCAACAACATACTATAAGAACAGTCATTTAAATCCTATACACAAACACACACACTCACACCCGCATCATTCACATTTCCTCTCTCCCCCTTCAACAATGTATGAGAAAGACCCTCAAAGAAGATTATACATTACTAAGGATCCAAGGTATGCTTACCTTAGGGCCCATTTACACTATCGCATTGCTGTAAGGTGCAGAAATCTAAAAAGTGCATTACAGAGAAAGTTTGGGCTGCCACTGCTGATTCCAACTCTGGAAATGCAGGTTCGTTCTTTGTCAGGTCATTACCCTTTGGCAACAGTACTTTTAGTTCTTATTCTGGAACAAGTATGCAGTTAAGGACTTAATGACATGATTCTAGGTCATTTTTTTGCAAATATTAAAACCCATATACCAGCCAGTAAGTTAGTATTTTAATACGGAGGTCAGCAATGACAGCACATGTATTTCCTTTTGTTAATACTTACTTTAAGAAAACATCTAACATCTATCATAACCTGCAAAACAATATTTTTATGATGCGCTGGTCTGTGGTGCCCACAGTCCTTGGAGTGGCACTGTTCTTCTCCTTCCTTATCTGCCATTGGAGGGACTGGGTGGTGGGTCTAGTAACAAGCTAACTTAACCTCCCTAGCGGTCTGATTATGTCCATATTTCAAAGCGGTACATTTTCTTGCATGGAAATATGTATTTTTTTTATTGTAGGCCTGTAATTTTTAGCAATAACTCACTGAAATCTGTCCGAACAAGAGTCTAGTAAACATTCCGAGTATGATAAAATTTGAAACACGAAATCATAAATTATAATTTAATAAATAATCATAAAAAATAATATTATAATAATAAATTTATTTCAATAATATAATCAAACCAAAAACAATGAAATTTGAAATATAGCGCCAAGTTTGCACATCACTGAGGAAAGGCGCAAAATCGTTTTCAGTGTCTGATGAGGAATTTCCCAATGAATCATTATCACTCAATTCTGCAAGTGGTTCTGATTTACTATCGCTGTTCTCTAGCTGGTCTAAAACCGATTTTGACCTAAATGGACACTTTTTGGACGCCATGGACGTTTCTCAGTGTCCAGGCAATAAGAACAGTAAAAATGCAGGCAGGGCACAGGACAAAGCACTAGGGACAAAATATATGTGAAATGGTTTGATACAGGAATGTTTTACTATGTGATTTTAGTGTATTTAGTGAATGTCACTTTTTGTCATTTTCAAATTTCCCGCCAGTTCCGTCCCCTGTACGGCGCTCGCAGGGGACGGAACCCAGATGACAGATGCCGGCATCCGCCGGATTACATTGCCGGGGACACTGCAGGAGGGACATCACGGGAGCGCAGGACAAGGTACGTGAAGAACAGATGCCGGAGCAGCGCCGCATGGTAAGCCCGAGTGTAGCTCAGGGTTACCGCTTGTGGTACTGAAACCTTACCCCAAACTACACTCAGGAATACCTCCAGGGAGGTTAAAAAAGAGGAATGACCAGTTAGGCCATTGAGCTCATCTGTCCTACATTCACCCAATGTGCATGGATTTGTTGTGTTAGCACCATAGACCTGTGATACTGAAAATACTTTTATCATAACCGGCATAATAATATTTCTATGATCCACAGGCCTGTGGTGCCCACAGCCCTTGGATTGGCACTGCCCTGCTCCTTCCTCATCTGCCCCCCCACCATGTGCATTGGATGGACTGGGTGGTGGGTCTAGTAACAAGATAACTCAAAAAGAGGAATGACCAGTATGCCATTGGCCTCATCTGTCCCTCATTCACTCAATGTACACCAGGGGCAGGTGGCGATGGGAAGGATGGATTTGTTGTGTGTTAGCACCACAGACCTGTGATTCTGAAAATACGTTTATCATGACCAGCATAACAATATTTTTATGATCCTCATGTCTGTGGTGCCCACAGCCCTTGGATTGGCACTGCCCTTCCCCTTCCTCATCTGCCCCCCCCCCCTCCCCCCATTCGCATTGGATGGACTGATGGTAGGTCTAGTAACTAACTCAAAAAGAAGAATGACCAGTTATGCCATTGACCTCATCTGTCCCGCATTCACCCATTGCATACCAGGGGTAGGTGGTGGATAAGAAAGATGGAGTTGAGTGTTAACACCATAGACCTGTGGAACTGAAAATATGTTTTTATGCCTCAGTTGGTATCTATATATTATTCTTAAACTCTAGAGCAATATACTTTACAAAGTCTAGACACAAGGTTGTAACTAACTCTGCACATCAAATCTTAGGGAGTGTAAAATTATGTAGTGCAATGCCACCCTGAGAAAATGCATGACCCTGGTGTGAGGGTATGCACAGGGGCACCAGCAATGGGAACTAAATGGTACACCATGCTTTCCCTTGCACAGGGCCCTGTGGTCTATGTCCACACTAATGACTATCTTGATATAGCAATTCCATTTACCAATAATAATACAACAAGACATGCACACAGGACCCCAGCAATGGACACTAAATGGTATACTATGCTTTTCTCTACACAGGACCCTGTGGAGTCTATGTCCACACCGATGACCAGCTTGATATAGTAATACCATCTACAAATAGTAATACAACATGACATGCTCACTTGACAGATGGACAGACAGAGCTCAATAGCATGGGAAATACAACATACAAATAAAAACAAGCAGAGGCACACTATATTACACACAAAGATATATAGATATAGGAAGCCATGACACAAGTGACACCAGCACAAATGGTGTACTGACAGACGCGCAAGAGGAAGTAAGAAGTTTCTGTAAAACGCTTTCTAATCTCTCTCATTTATCTTAAGTGGCTGGGTTATTGCTGGGGGACCCCTCTCATGCGTGGCACTGTGTGTGCAGTGGGGGGGGGCTAGGCGGTGTGCCCCCTCCTTCCCAGAGGAAGCATCCAACAGCAAAAAAAATCTAATTTTCCAACAAATAGTTTGTCAGAAACTGCAGGACTGGTCATAAATCATACAGAGGGAGGAGGGGAGTGGAATATAGAGGAGACAGCTTGTGGAGACTTGGAGAGACAGACAAACGCAGGGAAAAAGGGGGGGAACCAAGGGGCCCAGTGTCTCCCCTGTACAGGACGAGGAGGGCGTGCATTGACATCTGACCCCTGCTGCATTTACCGTCCTACAATTAATATTATTATTACTTATTTTTAATTGCCTACATTAGTGCTGAGAGCTGGCCAAAAGAATTGCCATACACTGACAGATATCCTCTTGTGATGCGATTGATCTCAGTATTGCCAGTGACAGCTGGGTAATGGAGTAGCTGAACTATGACTTGTACTGACTATACAATCCAGAGGTGTAACTAGGGATTTTTAAATTCTAAACAGCCACCCACTCCCAAAAAATTGCCCAATTGCATCTTTGAATAAATCCATTCTCCTTTATACATTTCAAGTACATTGACACCTTTGACAGCTGTAAAATAGCTATTCCATCTGCTTGTCAGTCTCATGGATATAAGAGTAAAATATAAATACTTCATTTTCCTTCCGTCCTCCCTTCTTTCCTTTTCCTTCCTCCCTCCCTCTATTCCTTTTCATTTTTCTGCTTCCTACCCTCCTTCCTTCCTTCCTTCCTTCCTTCCTTCCTTCCTTCCTCCATTCCTTTTCCTTCCTTCCTTCCTTCCTCCCTCCCACCCTCCATTCCTTTTCCTTCCTTCCTTCCTTCTTTCCTTCCTTCCTTCCTTCCTTCCTTCCTTCCTTCATTCCTTTTCCTTCCTTCCTTCCTTCCTATCTTTCTTCCTTCCTTCCTTCCTTCCTTTCTCCTTCCCTCCATTCCTTTTCCTTGCTTCCTTCCTTCCTTCCTTCCTTCCTCCATTCCTTTTCCTTCCTTCCTTCCGTTCTTTCTTTCTTTCTTTCTTTCTTTCTTTCTTTCTTTCTTTCTTTCTTTCTTTCTTTCTTTCTTTCTTTCTTCCTTCCTTCCTTCCTTCCTTCCTTTCTCCTTCCCTCCATTCCTTTTCCTTCCTTCCTTCCTTCCTTCCTTTCTCTCTCCCTCCCTCCCTCCCTCCCTTCCTTCCTTCCTTTCTTTCTTTCTTTCTTTCTTTCTTTCTTTCTTCCTTCCTTCCTTCCTTCCTTCCTTCCTTTCTCCCTCCCTCTATTCCTTTTCTTTCTTCCTTCCTTCCTTCCTTCCTTCCTTCCTTTCATCCTTCCTTCCTTCCTTCCTTTTCATTCCTTCCTTCCTTCCTTCTTTCCTTTTCCTTCCTTCCTTCCTTCCTTCCTTCCTTCCTTCCTTCCTTCCTTCCTTTTCCTTCCTTCCTTCCTTCCTTCCTTCCTTCCTTTTCCTTCCTTCCTTCCTTCCTTCCTTCCTTCCTTTTCCTTCCTTCCTTCCTTCCTTCCTTTTCCTTCCTTCCTTCCTTCCTTCCTTCCTTCCTTCCTTCCTTCCTTCCTTCCTTCCTTCCTTTCTCTCTCCCTCTATTCCTTTTCTTTCCTTCCTTGCTTCCTTCCTTCCTATCTAGCATGACATTGAGGCTTCCATCTTCTCTGCAACTTGATTGACTACCCCTGGCGTCCCTCTCGCAGGGACATCTCTGGTAAACCAGTCTTTGGGATTTTCCAGCAAGATGCAAATTGTTTGCGTGTGAGAAAAGGCAGCAGGCTTCTCACTGTGTAGCACTAATGTATTGGGCAGCAAGGTGGCTACAATAAATGGTTAGCACTCCCACCTAGCAGAACTGGGCTTGTCAGTTTGAATCTCAACCACAACACTACCTGCCTGAAGTTTGCATGTTCTCCCTGTGCCTGTGTGGGTTTCCTCCAGGTACTCCAGTGTCCTCCCACACTCCAAAGACATGCTGGTAGGTTAACTGGATCCTGTCTAAATTGGCTCTAGTATGTATATGTATGAATGTAAGTTAGGGACCTTAGATTGTACACCCCTTGAAGGTTAGAGACTGATGTGAATGTACAATATATGTAAAGAGCTGCATAAATTGAAGGCGCTATATAGGTACCTGTAATTAAATACAAATATTGCAAGGGTCAAGATTTAAATTTGCCTGCATGTGCACCAATCTTTATTAGGATGAGCACATCCCAGAAAGGGCTATGTTTTCCACCCATCCACATGCTAGAATTTTAGATAATATTTGGTAATGATCTGTCACCTAATAGATGATGTTTTAACTCTCATACTTCTACGAAATGTTTGGAGGGCTCAAAGTATGACTAGTCTTTTTGCTAAATCAAAACAAGGGACAAAAAGGAATTGTCTAAAAAGTTCTATTTCAACTTTTTTCTTTCCATTCACATTGATTTCCCAAGGAAATCTGTTTTGATTGCTCCTGGCTTATACAAATTCTGTATTGTTCTTCTAGTTGTTTATACAACCTTAATGGAAGTTGTGCTGGATGTGAAAACTGGATGTGCTGGATGTGAAGATTCTACATTCCTGTGTAGATTTTGTGGGCAGTATACATGGGAATTTATGTAAAGTATTTTTCAAGTATGTGGATTGCAGTGTATAAATTCTGAATTTGATTTTTATAGATGAATGTACATTAAAACTTACCTCCAACCTGACATCAGAACAACCTTAAACTGATTTCAAATGCCCACATGCATGCACCCATACATAGCCTTCTCATTTATATGCAGCAATTAAAATACTCTATTGCCTTCCAGTGCTTTCATTCCCATTGGAATCTGATGGAATACTATGGCATAATAAAATGTGTTCTCCTGCCATACAAGTTGATGAATAAAACCTGCTCAAAACATTGTTGGGTCCTTCTACTTTTGGACCCAAATCCCTTCTGTCCTTCTTTCCTTTACAATTAAAGTATTTTTTTAGATTTGGATAGAGTGGAGGTGGATTAGAACACCTGCCAGTTTTTTTTATTGCTTTCTGCGTCCCTGTTAGGGAGATTCACCCTCTCTATTTGTCCTGTGTACTGTTATCACTGAGAGTAAAAGGAAAAGAAATTCCCAAATTCTGAGTGGTCACCAGAACAGGAAAAGAGGGGAAATCTTCCAATGGGTACAATAGTTCTGGTGACCCTGGTGACAACAAAGGATTCCTTCACTTTAATGGGATTTCCTCTCACTTCCTGTTTTAGCTATGGAACAGGAAATGAAGGGAAATCTCCCCAATAGGACACAAATAAAAATAACCGGAAAGGGGTTAGTTCTAGTTTAGGCCTCTTTCAATTCTACTGTGAAGATCTGTTAACACTGATGTTCTGTATAACTACCAAAATTGTATGCATGGACAAAATGTGGAAATATCCCCCCATTTTGAGACTTAAAAGGCAGATTAACAATAATTAAAATAAAACAATCTTTATTTATAAATAGATTTATTTCCAATACAGAAAATATGACACATCAACTTGAAATGCTGTACAGAAATACCCAATGCGTTTCAGAGACATGTATGACCATATTCTGTTGCTTATTTGAAGGCTGTCTGTTGCAACCCATAGCAACCAGCCATTTGTCTTCATATATCTAATTCAGAATAGGAAAGAAGTCATTTGACTTGGGCACACACCAGTGTTTTTGAAAAAAGTCCCCCTCAGGTATGACAGTTAGAGACAGATTTGAACAACACCAAACGAAAGGTGATTCTTCACTGTACAATTTATTAAACATCTGTACAACTACTTT
The DNA here is from genome assembly GCF_062004578.1 of Staurois parvus. Taxonomy (NCBI): domain Eukaryota; kingdom Metazoa; phylum Chordata; class Amphibia; order Anura; family Ranidae; genus Staurois; species Staurois parvus. The sequence continues at coordinate 574,104 of NW_028318072.1, forward strand.
TACAGTAAAATAGATGATACGCGGCTGTCCCATGGCCTCCATCTTTTGGACTTGCCAAATGTGAAGTATTATGTTTTAAATTTTATATGGCCACTCAATGGTTGATTCAGATTTACCAACAATCAAGTAGTGTGAGGGCCTATATGACTTTCATGCAATAAACCTATACTGTATGGAGCAACAACATTTTTACACAATGCTTTACATACTGTATGTTCACATCAGTCCCTGCCCCAAAGGAGCTTACAATCTAAGGTCCTTATCTCACATACTTATTAGGGCAAATTTAGACAGTAGGCAGTTAACCTACCAGCATGTTTTTGGAGTGTATGAGAAAACCCACACAAGTACAGTGAGAACAGTCAAACTCCATGCAGATAGTTTCCTGGATGGGATTTGAATGCAGAGCTGCAAGGCAAAAGTGCCAACCATTTGTTAGCAAATCTAAATGAGATTGCACAGTCAAATATTAATCTGTCTATCCAGTTCAGAAACACTGATTGACCCTACAGCAATGGCCCACCTTTAGGTGGTGTCACCATTTGTTATTTCCTCAGCTAACAGCCTCACTGATCACAATAAAGCCTGTGCCAGGTCAGACTTTCATAGTTCTATCACATCTTTATGATCAACATCTATAACAACACCTACATATAACTTGTTTGCTACATAATGCATGATTTAGTTTTCTTAAAATTCATAATTATTACAACACACATTTACATATTTACTGTTACTGTTTAGTGAGATTAACAACTAGGAAAATCACTTATTTGTAACATTTATGTATTTCAGCTTTTGCAAGTTTCGTAAATTTCACCGTATTGCTTTAAGAGTTAAGCCGGCCACATGTGTAGCCAGGACTGTAAAGTCGACCATAATGCACATGAATCAAAAATCTGGTTCGGCTGGAACTGGCCAAATTTTGATCCATCTATGGGCAGGCTGGTTGTACACAAGTTGATCTCTCGATTGACTTTTACTTTTGTACAACCAGAGTGTTGGAAACTTTTTACTCAATCTGTGCCGCCAGCTATAGCAGGTGGTACTGCTGAGTGTATTCTGATAGGTAATAGAACAGCGGGATGATTCCCCCATCAACATCAAATGTGTGGATGCCGAAATCGATTCATTGTCTGTCATTCAACCCACTGTTGAACAAAAGAAAACAAATCATGTATGGCCTGCCTTAGAAAACAAAGGCAACAAAAATGGTGAAAGGTTTGGGGATAAAATATATAAGGAGAGACTTCAGGAGCTTAAAAGAGAAGTAGGGACTTACAAAAAAACAAACATACTCACCTAGGTGGATGCAACATCGATCCGATGCTGCATCTGTCCCCCGTCGGCTCTGCAGTGACAACTGAGTGATCAAACACAGCTGATCGCTCAGTTCGCCCCCTATGCTCTGAGCAGAGAGCCAAGACTGTCAGTCATCAGTTCTCTGCTCTTCCTCTCCAGCGGTCACTGGAGCATTGGGCTGTAGAGGAGACGGGAGGGGCTGGCTCAGGCTCTTGGCACATAGCTGAGAGACTGAGCCAGGTGCCAGTCCAGGCATCTGGGTGGATCTTGACCATATGGTTGGGATCTCTTCCGAACCTGGACTGCCTGATTGATGTCAGCCAACAGCAGACTTTAGCCTGCTGTTGGTTGAAAACAGGTCACAGGAGTGCAGAATGAACTGCACTCCTGTGACCTACAGGAGAAGTACAGCCAAAATAGCTTTGACTATACCTCTCCTTTATTGTACAGTCTGGCGGAAAGATTGGGAAAGGAGACACTTGACTGAAACCTTTAAATAAATCAAGGGGGTGAGAAAAGTTCAGGAGGGCAGTATTTTCAATAAGAAGCTAAGATCAAGAACTCAGGGACATGACCTTAAACTAGCAGGAGGAAAGTTCAAAACTAATCTTAGAAAGTATTATTTTACTGAAAATGCAGTTGATGCTTGGAATAGACTTCCAGCAAAGGTAGAGAGTCAGTCAATAGTAAATAAATTTAAGCATGCTATACTTAACAAAAAAAATAAACAGCATGAATACAGTATATATATATATATATATATATATATATATATATATATATATTTTTTTTTTTTTATTTTATTTTTTTTATTTTTTTTTTCTTATATGTATACACACACACACAAAATGGGACAGGCTTGATGGACCACTCTGCCTTTTTCTGGCATCGCTCTTTTATGTTTCTTTTTTTTTTCCTGATGCTTACCCATGGCAGCACACATATGTGCTACCATATGTATGCTGCCATGGGTAGGCACCAGGAAACAATACATTAGCCAGAATAAGCAGATATTTTATACAGATAGGCAGTGCAGCATTTGCATTGATAACTACTGCAACTTGAATTTTTTCTGTTTGCTAAATATTAATCCACATTATTAAGCTCACCACCTTTATTACTGCTATCAGGGATCCAGAATTTGGGACTTCTGCTTGCTGTCTAAACTCCCTCTGCCTCTGTTTTCTATATCAGCCATAATACCATCATAGGCTGCCCTTACTGGCTTTGAGAGTATCCATATTATCAAACAGCACCCCTAGTGGTGAGAGGGGAAAAGACAAAGCCCAGGCTGTGGGAGAGGAGAGAGAATGGAGCCTGAGAACTAGGGGGAGGCGCACAGCTCAGCTGAGGAGTCAGGATTTAATTCAATGCATCATTAACTAGTCCTCTGTATGCACTGTCCCCGATATATCATCCATGCTCAGTAAACAGCCGCCTGACACTGCATTAGCCTGGAAATGAATTCTCACTTTTATAGTGAAATTGCAAATCCGCCAAGAAGAAAAAAAAAGGGGGGAAGAGTGAGACAGAATAAGAAGGGGAGAGATAAGGAGAGAGACAAGAGAGATGAGCAATAGAGAGTGAAAGAGATGTAAGAAGAGCTGGAGAAGGGGGGCTGAATAGAGATAGCAGGTGAGAGGTAGAGAGGAGACATAGGACTGTGAAGGCCTGGGAGCAGAAGGAGAATGAAGAAGTGAGGCAAGAGAGGGGGGGACAACAGCAAGGGAGAGAGCAGGGAGAAATGGGAAGGCAATTATCGAAATCATTAGGCGTGGAGTTTCTCCTCCGCGCGCCACAACACTTAATGTTTAACTCTTTCCCATCTTTAAAACACTCTGTACTTCACATTCTCACACATATTTGGCAGTAGGTGCAGACCTGGATCTGTAGAAAGTCCACACAGGCCCGGGCTGGGGGGCAGTAATTTCCCAGGGAGGAGACGTGTAAAGCTTACCCTTTAATCCTTCTTTTCTTTTTTACATAATGATACCTATACATGTCCTGGTTTTTGAACACGTTAGGTTTTAACTGACCAATAATCTGGCCATGAATGCATCAAAACCAATAATCTAGTAATCCATGTGTGGGTCAGAACAAAATCTGAAGCAGCCATTGAGTGGTCAGGGGCCTGCAATCTATTGACAAGCTAAAATGGACAATGTTGTCACATGAGATCACTCTGTCATATTGGACCATCACAAGAGATCAAGAAAGCTTTTGGTATCCAATCCATAGTGAGGTTGGTTGGCTCACAATCATCTTAAGCCTGCCTTTAGCCAAAAGCTCATCACATATGTTAGAATCTGACTTTACAATCTCCTTTAGAACTGCCAATAATTACAGTATGTAGTGCAAGGGCCTGTCTGAATGCATACAAATTTATTGGATTATTTAGGTGGATCCTGATATTTTTGGTAAACCTAAAATTAAGAGTCAACGAACTCTAGCAGGCTCTAGCAACAGTACACCATTGTAATATTTTGCAGACCATACAATCTAGAACTGCCGTAATATTATCATGGAAGCTCAGTACAGCACAGAAACCCTAGCACCCTGGTGAAAGTGTAAAAAAAGCATTTAATTAGGAATCTGGTAGGTTTTCAAACCAAGCACTCCAAGCTAGAAGGCACCAGTGATAGCCACCTTGCTACCTTCTCAGCATTCTACTATTTCTAAATCTAGTGAACTGACACAGTAGGGGTCAGGGGCAGACTGACAACTCATGGGGCCCCCAGGCAATAGGAGATCATGGGGCCCCTGTGTCCTTGCGCAAACTCAAAAAAGCCTATGGAAAAGGTACCAGGGGCATCTCATGGGACCCCCTACTGACCCCGGGCCCTCGGGCAGTGCCCAAGTTTACAAATGGTCAGTCCACCCCTGATAGGGGTTGTTTGCTAAAGCTGGTTCACTCAGAATCTGGTGCAGCTCTGCATGGTGGCCAATCAGCTTCTAACTTCAGCTTGTTCAATTAAGCTTTAGCAATAAAACCTGGAAGCTGATTGGTTTCTGTGCAGAAGTGTACGAGATTCTGAGCGAACCAGCTTTAGTAAATAAACCCCAGTGAATGTTGTTTGGGCCTGTGCAGGGTGTGAGCATGTGGCTGGTCCGCTTTGAAGTGGAACTAAATCAACAGTGATTCCCTGGAGCTCTTGCCATAATATAAAATATAAACACTCCACAGGCCAAAAAATATATCTAAATGTGTAAAAAGTCCAAACAAAAGTCCCAAAAATATATAAGAATGTGCTCCAATCCCAGAAATAGTGCTCAACAAAATCTTCAAAAAAAGTGCTCACACCAGCCGTGATTGACAATCCAATCCCCACTTACCAGATGGAGTGGACTCTGCTGGTATGGCTAAAGAGTCAAACAAGCTTTAAAGACAGGGTGTATCCCTCCCAGATACATCTGCACTTGATATCCTCCAAAAACGATTCCCACATTTAGATGGCAATGAAAAACAAATAAAGAACACAAATAGTGCAATACTGTATAAAAAGTCTTTATTCTAAAAAATGCTGCCCTTAATGCACTCACATGATATAAATTGTACTCACGCTTAAAGGCTCATATTTAAGGCTCAAATCCATATGAAATCCTCATTGTAAAAGTGGACTGGCAGTAGGTAGTACAAGGTTACAATCTCCCCTTAATGAAAGCAGGAAGTCACTCCAGAGCGCCGCAAACCAACGTGTGCTCCACTCATCGGATGTGATGTCACTACGCATTCACCAGAACCGGAAATATGTTGACGCGTTTTGCCCTTTCTCCAGGGCGTTATCCAAGACTTTTTACACATTTATATATATTTTTTGCGCTGTGGAGTGTTTATATTTACATTTGATTGTTTTTTTTTTTCTTTCATGAGCAGCAGCATTTAGATTTGGATTATATTTATATATAATTTTTTTCTTTATTTACAATGTAAAATATGCACACTATGGAACACTACCCTCTGAATTTCCCTCCTACAGCAAGACCCACACGTCCCCTTGTTGCTCTGTCCATGGCTGTGGACCTCTTCCCCCAATTTCTCTGATTGGAATCTCCCAGATCCACCACAAATAATGTAACTCCTGTGCATGCATACTGCACATTACTTTGCACTCAGCACCTTTCTTGGCATCTTACAGAAGCTGGAAATGGGCCAGGTTTGTACACTGCACAGTGCATGCGCTGCAGAGCATGGACACCATAATGTACAGCGCTGAGCAAACCTTTTACCGCTCTATAAATACTGTATAATAATAATTGACACCTATAAAAAACTAATTATAAGCGGACAGATAAATTTAACTTTTTTGGCAGAAGAGACTTATAAAGTCCCTTTTACCAAAAACCATTCCTCCTAATGGTTTTTATTAACTTTATTTCCACTTAATATTTATTTCATGAGATTATTTAGAACATGAAAATTTCACAGTGCTTCTCATAAAACATAGAATTTCATACATGATAGACAATATATTCATGACTACGTATATAGAGTACATTTATAAATGGTCTGCCGCTTATTTGCTGGGTATAACATTCTCTGTATTATTCGGTAAATTTTGTTGCATATAAAATGCAAGAAACAAAGCGTAGACGTGCACTCAGTGAAAGTACAATGTATAGGGGAGGCATTTGGCATATTTTACTGACTTGATGAATGTGTTCTGATTCAAAATATGGAGAATGTGCAGTGAATGTGCTTTACAAATATGGCAAATATTACTTGGGAATGGAGAGTGTGTCAGCAGATTGGATTTAGATATGTCCCTCTTTTTTAGTCTCAAAGAAGGTTTATGTTCATCAAATTCAACCCCTCAAAGACTCCAGTACTGTTGGTCCAGATAAAAACAAGAAACATTTTGCAGTTGATAATGGCCAATTACATCTGACAAGGCAGTTTGATGAATTTTGTAGGGAAAATAAATAAATACATAATAATGAGAAGAAATACAACTATGTTTTTAATTGTAATTTGGATATCCTTTTTAAAAAATAATTTTATATATTTTACTCTTACTACATCCTGTGGTATGGCATTTCACAATTTAATCACCTTTACTGCAAAGAACTACTTCTTATATTGATGGTAAAAAATTTTATTCCTTTATCTGTTACTGACATTTTTTTGTCCTTGACAGTGTGTGAGCTAACAAGTTATTTTCCAGATCTTTATATTTACCTTGCATATTATTATTTATTGTTATACAGGATTTATATAGCACCAAGAGTTTGTGCTGCGCTTTACAAAACGAAAATAGACATTATTATTATACAGGATTTATATAATGCCATCAGTTTGGCAAGTACAAGAGGGTTAGGAGGGTCCTGCTCCTTGGAGTTTACAATCTAAGAGGGAGGAGCTAGTGGTACAAAAGGTAGTAACTGTGGGGGATGGACTGGTAGGAGGAGTAAATATTCCATTATTAGCTGAGGGCAGGATAGGCTTCCCTGAAGAGATAGGTTTTCAGAGATCGCCTAAAAGTGAGGAGATAGTCTGATAAATTGGGGTAGAGAGTTCCAGAGGATGGGGGAAGCTCTGGAGAAGTCCTGGAGATGAGTATGGGAGTGGGAGACAAGGGAGCTAGAGAACTGGAGGTCATGTCAAGAGCGGAGAGTACAGTTTGGGTGATATTTGGAGACGAGATTGATGATGTAATTTGGGGCAGAGTTATAAATAGCTTTATATGTTATTGTTAATGTTTTGAATTTTATCCGCTGGACAATGGGAAGCCAGCAGAGGGATTGGCAGAGAGAGGTGGCAGATATGGAACACTTACAGTTACAATACAATTTGTTACAAGAGGAAACAGAAGGCCCTGCTCATTAGAGCTTACAATCTAGGAGATAGTAATCAAAAGAATATACCATGAATGCCAACTTTTTTCCAAAGTAAACAGACCCATTTTAATAACCTTTCATTATAATTGAAACCTGTTAATGCTTTTATTAATGCAATTTTCAACCTGCTTTAAAAGTTTTTCTCTAAATGAGCTGCAAAAAACTGCAACTCATATACATATGGCAATACAAGTCATTTATAAGGGAACAATACCCTTTAACTCCCTTTTTTTTGTATCCCTAAATGTTATTTACAGCAGCAACTGCCACTTGACATTGAGTGTGGCTGCTTAGCTTACTAGAAACCAGTATTTCCAAGTCTATCTCCATCTCAGGTTTCCCTAGCTTTACTCATTTTTATGTATAGGAGACAGTGCCATAATCAGAGCCTAGATGCATTACCTATTTAAATGTCATCTGCCTTGGCTGTATTATACCTATTTTACCAGCAACATTCTAATATATGATCTGCCCATAAAGAATGAAACCCTTTATAATATGGTGTTGAAATGTGATTGGTTTAGAATAGGGGATAAAATACCTATGATTTTTACTGCTGTGAGATGTTACTGATGTTATCCTCCATTCTCTTCACTTAAGTGACGTTTCTGACACATCATCAACTGCAGACAAAAGGGATCTTTCCACTATCTGCTAATTAGTTAGATCTAATTAGTGATAGGCCATCCTTGTAGTGGACTGTACAAAAAGTAAACTGAGTACCATAGTTAGGAGATCGTCAAGATAAGATATATAAGGATGGCACACAATGCAATTAGGATCAAATGAAAGAGTAATTATTGGGCATCCTCAACTGTTTTCCCAATTGATAATAGACACTCAGAGATCTTCAACTAAACTAATTAATTTCAGCAGGATTGGGAGATGATGTTAATATCTAGAACAGCCTTTCCCAACCAGGATTCTGTGGAACCCTAGGGTATCCCTAAATTTTTGCAAGGGTTTCATTGAGGGAGGGAGGAGGGATTCTTTCCAATGACCATAAGTGTATGGGTCATTCTTCCAACTTATTAGCAGGGGTTTCCTGATACTGGAAAGTTATTTCAAGGGTTCCTCCATGTTGAAAAGTCTGAGAAAGACTGGTTTAGAATTTAGCTTAGAGATTACGCCAGACTTTGACAGTTACCCCATGCTTATACATCTTAGGAAAGCAATGTTTTGGCCAGAATGGTATTTTGGCTATTAGATTACACTGTCCAAGATTGTAGCAACCTGATATATCGATGCATTTATGTGTGCACTGCTCATATTGCTACTATCTATATATGACAGCAGCATTAAATCAAGTCTGGGTATAGCTATGGAAAATTCCAAAGGACATTACAGCTTCCTTGGAAATATTGATAATGTTGGATACCAGTGTGACTTTTTATCCTGACTTGATACAATGTTGCATTTTTTTTATGGAAACAAAGAACAATCATATGAACAACCACTGAGTTTACAGCATGTTGGGAAATCTCTAAAATCAATCCCAGATTCAATCTACTGCTCTGCGGCCTGCTTTTCTCAGATATTGTCAGCCATGCTCAAACTGGACACACCGCTACCCAAAACTGGAAAATGACAGCTTGATAAATACAAGCAATACTCCTGGTCTTGAGCGTTGCTTGCAATTACTGGCCCATTTCTGAAGGGCTAGGAGGTAATAATGAGAGCCTGCAGGGGTCAGAGGGACTTATTTTTGCACAGCATCCTCTTGCTGAATATTTTCCCTACAATGCAAGAAGACCCAATCTTTTACAGTGCGATAGAGTAGAGAAAGGGTTTTAGGTGAAATGTTTACTTAGGCCCGCCTGTCAAGCAACTCAATTAAAGTGATTCTAAATTCTTACTTTTATTTTTTTAAATAACAAACATGTCTATACTTTCCTACTGTGAGCAGTGGTTTTGCACAGAGCAGTCTGGATACTCCTCTTCTTAGGTCCCCGGCAGGCTCTCTTGGCCCCTCCCTCCTGTCAGGTGCCCCCACAGCAAGCAGTTTGCTATTGGGGCACCCGCTGCTCTGTGTGTCCATTCATTGACTCGCTGGCTGTGATGGCTTCCACTTCTATCTCAGCCAATGACAAGAGGGAGTCCCGGGATAGCCGAGACTCCAGTGCACATCGCTGGATCAAGAGGGGGCTTAAGTGAGTATTAGGGGGGCTGGGGGAGATGCAGCACACTTAAGGTCTATTACCTTCATGCATAGAATGCATGCAGGTAAAAAACCTTGAGCCTTTACAACCACTTTAAGCCAAGGATAAGGATGTCCCATGCCCATGAGATATGGTTATTTACAAGAAATTCAGTGCAGTCAGTCATCATTCAGAAGCATAAAACATTTTCCAGCATCATGGCCTCACTGGGGTTGATTTACAAAACTGATGCACACAGAAATTGGTGTAACTGTGCATAGTAACCAATCGGCTTCTAGGTTTTATTGTCAAAACTTAACCGAATTCTTAACTAGAATCTGATTGGTTACCATGCACAGCTGCACCAGAATCTGTGTGCACCAGTTTTAGTAAATACCCCCTAGTACTGAGTCTGATTTTCGAATAAATATGATAGTGAGAGAATTTCCCATAGCAACCAATTATATCCTTTGCCCTTCATGTCATATACCAACCCCACTTTTTTAGTAGAAATATCTAACATATGACCATTCAGTGCATACCTACAGGCAGTTTTATGATAAATTCAGAGATAACACAAGAGTAAAAATGCAGAACATAGGACAATTGTTCTTTAGAAAGACTAGAGCATGAACTGTATGCAGAGTGTACCTGTTTATGCACTGCAAAGGCAAAGTTGGCAACAACTCAGGATCACTGAAAATTTATTATTATTATTATAATACAGTATTTATATAGCGCCAAAAGGTTTGCTCAGCACTGTACAATATAGTGGGGGACAGTATATGAGACAATACAGTAACAAAACAATACACGAGGGGTTCGAGGGCCCTGCTCTTTCATGTTACAATATTTTAAATGCAATTGTACTAGTGCATATTTTTTTACTAATTATTGTGAAAGTTTTGAGTTTAGAAATTTATCATTACAAGGAGTACATAAAACACCAAAGTGACGAGTGCCATAAAATATATATATAGTATGACTATGTGATCTAGGAAAAATACATTTAATTTATATTCTCCTAGATTGTAAGCTCCAAGGAGCAGGAACCTCCTATCCCTCTTGTATTGAACTGTATTGTTGCTGTATTGTTTCCCTTTATATTGTAAAGCGCTGAGCAAAGTATTGGCACTATATAAATCCTGTATAATAATAATATTAATATTCTAATCAGTATATTTTTCAATAATTAGTATAAACCAATTACCTAAAAACAAATATTAGATTAAGCACTCTTTAATTTTCACAATACAGTACCTTACTTTGCCGGCAGGTATTCACATAAATATACCCAGAGGATCTCATCGCCAGCTAACTATTAATTCTTTTTAATTTTCTTTTTGTTGCCAATGTGCTTGTGTCTGCCCAGCATTGCTCATAATGTGCACGTACTTGCTCCTGAGCATTGCTCCCCAGCCAGTGCTGGCAGGAATTTCCTTGTGGATCTGTAAATACAATTGTTCTCAGTGTACCTGAAGTGTGCTGAAGATATGCAAAGTGTCTGAGCAAAAGCTTTGCTTCACTGGCACGAGCAGAACAGGATTTGAAATGTATTTTACTGTCTGTAAGTGTATCATACGATCGTTTCTACGTACTTAGCATATTTATTGAGAAATCTAGTAAATTACAGGATTTATTTTGGTATTATTCACAACATTTAATTTTAAAAGAATTCTACAATTTTGAATGCAAATACAAAAACTTGCACCTGTTTGTAATTTTTTTTATCTTGTGCTAGATGCTAATTAATTAAAGCACTATTTATTTACTTCTTTAGTAATTGGTCACCCATGATAAGTTACGTCTCAAAAATAAACTGCTGAGCATGGCTGTGGTGGCCTGTATAATTGTGTGTACTCAGGGATGTATGAGAGCACCATTTGGTGGCAAAAAGTGAAATCACTACTTGACCCCTTGTGCTAGATTGATAGAAGTAAACCGGAAAAAATAATAGAAGACTGCAATAAAGCAGAAAAGATAAGCAGGCGAAACCTACAAGTAGGATATGAAAGAAGAATATGGTACACAAAACACAAAGCAAGGGTACAATACTACATATAAGAATATAAACATTTTGTTCTAAACATCCACTTTATTCGTAATTTATGATTATCTACTTTTGGTATTAACCACTTGCTGTCCTGAGGATTTACCCCCCCCCCCCCCTTCCTGACCAGGCCAGTTTTTGCAATACAGTGCTGCATTACTTTAATCGACAATTGCACTGTCATGCAATGCTGTACATAAATGAAATGTATGTCCTTTTTTCCCACGAATAGAGCTTTCTTTCGGTGGTATTTGATCACCTGTGCATTTTTTATTTTTTGCGCTATGAGCAAAAAAAAGATCGACAATTTTGAAAAAAACAAAAACAATATTTTTGACTTTTTGCTATAAAACATATCCAGTATAAAAATTTAAAAAAATCTAATTTCTTCATAAAATTAGGCCAAAATGTATTCTGCTACATGTCTTTGCTAAAAAAAAATCCCAATAAGTGTAAATTAATTGGTTTACGTGAAAGTTATAGCGTCTACAAATGGCAGTATTTATACTGGAATTTTAATTAAAAATTTTTTTATACTAGTAATCAGCAACGATCAGCAACTTATAGCGGGACTGCGGCAGGTATTCTGACACTGGGTGGAAACTGACTTAGATTTCTCACTGACATGCCCAGTGACACTAACATAGTGATCAGTGCTAATAAAAAGCACTGACACTGTTCTAATGACACTGGGCAGGAAGGGGTTAACATCTGGGGCAATCAAAGGGTTCACTGTGTGCTATTTTACTGTGTGTGCTGTGTGTGTTTTACTTGGGAAACGTGCTGCTGTGTAATTCTCTGCTGTGCCAAGAAATACACAGTAGCATGTTACTGCTGGCAGGAGAGAGATCTATAGTATGTTGTTTACACACAGGTCTCTCCCCTGTCAGTATCACTGGGCGATCACCGGTACCGGTGGGGAATCTCCGGCCAGGACCCAGTGATCAACATCTCTAGCCACCAATGGCAGCGTGGGTAGGGCACCCCCTCCCCGAAAATGTACAATCATGTATATATACGTGATTTTGCGCAGCCCTACCACCCTGTAGCAGTATTCTGGTGGTTAAACTTGAAAGTGAGCATATATTATATTTCTGCTTACCAGTTCTTAGATGTGATAGCTGCATTAAGTTTTTTCATATGCTTACTTTTGGGAAATACACAGGAAGTGCTGCGTTTTCTGCATCGCACTGCATAGCAATTGCACTGTGTTCATGCGATCTGCTGTGGGTGTCAATCAGAAATTAGCGACACCCCAAAAGCAGGTCACAGAACGCAGTGCAGTTGCCTGAATCAGATCGCATAGGTATGAATACCCATGTGATTCTAGTGCGGAAAAAAAAAGGTGCCTACACTTTAAATCTGCTTGTACTAACTAGTATCTAACACTCTCCTCCCCCCAGAATGCTGTCCAAGGTGTCACTGTTGCTCCTACATCCAGGGTGGGGGCACTCTAATACAGGAGGTGTGTTACTGGACAGATCACTAGGTAAAAACAGAGGGGAAAAGTCTAAAAAAGAAGACTAATGCAGCCACCACATCTAATGATTGGTAAGCTGCAATATATTACATTTTTGGTTTGGGGTTTAAAGTGTTACTAAACCCAGGACCCTGCATTCACTACATCTGGTCTCCCACAGTACACAGAACATGGAAATGCAATTATTTTAGTAAATATAAACTGCTAAATATATTTTCTCATCAGCAGTTAGATCAGTCTTGTGACTTCAGCAGAGCACTGGTTAAAGCTTGTAGGAGGAGTTTTATTTCTGTTCTAGGAGGATGTGAAACCCCTGACCTCTGTCTGGACAGTGCTGATTGGTCCTGTGCTGATCACATACACTCTCCAAAAAGCTCTGAAGGGAAATCTCACCAATGGGACACAAATATGAAACCTGACAGGGAGCTTAAAGTGATACTAAACCCAGGACCCTGCATTCACTCTCTCTGGTCTCCCACAGTACACAGAATATGGACATGCAATTATTTTAGTAAATATAAAAGGCTAAATGCCTTTTCTCATCAGCAGTTAGAGCAGTCTTGTGACTTCTATCAGTGTCCAGCTGAGCATTGGTTAAAGCTTGTAGAAGAAGTTTTCATTCTGCTCTAGGAGGATGCAGAACCCCTGACCCTATGTCTGGACAGTACTGATTAGCCTTGTGCTGATCACATGCACTCTCCCAAGAAAAAAAATAACCTCTCTAGCAATACACACCAAACTGAGCATGTGCTTGTGACTACGGATTCAGTCTGTATCAGGTGGTCATTTCAACAAGAGGAGGGGCAGAGAAGTCAGGATCAAACAGCCTTTTTACACAATGTGGAGGATTAACCCCTTAGGTTCCACAGTGAGTATAACAAGCATGTTTTACTACATTCACAGACTGATTTTACTGTTGTGTGTTTAGTAACACTTTAATACCACTTTATTGTTCACGGTGCCATACTCTGAACCCCTTATAAATAGTGCATGCTTCAGTAACAACACATAATAAATAAATATTTAATTAACAAAAAAATATTTATTTGTTTGGAGCAAAGACAAAAATGTATGCTACCACACCAACCAATCAGGTACAATGTGCACTAAAAAAACAATGCATGGCTCCTGATTGGCTGATATGAGAACCAACTTTTTTTTTCCTTTGATCTAGTATAAAAAAAAAGGAATTAAAGACGATACCAAGTCTGTATTCCCTCTTTGTTAGCCAGTTCCAGAAGAGCCTCACAAAGTTTTATTAATTGTAGGGAGTGTGTGTGTGCTAGGTATCCAGTTATAGCTCTCTGCATTGCTCTAAGGTCTTTCTAATGATACAGAGGGGAATCTGCAAATAGTTGGCTAAAGTGTCTATATTAATTAACTCCCAATTTCCTCCCTTCTTCTTTATCATTTTAATTAGCCCCTGGTCTTTCATGTGCTAGTCAGTGGAAGACTAGAGGTCAGATGGTCATCAGTCACTGGCCAGGACACAAGGCTCTATTGACTCTTCTCTCCCATGGCTTCTAGTGGGGCCAATTAACCCATTCCCTGCCAGGAGCTATCAGTTTACCCTACGAAATCCAAGCAGTAGATTTGATTTCTGGCGGCTCGGTTTCACTTTCTGCACCTGACTCTTTTCTGAAAGAAAGTTATCATTCATTCCAAAGGTCTGTTTGCAATCCAGAATTTTTACTGGGAAACTGCCGTCCCATCCATCAGGATATCTTCACAACCACAAAAGCGAGGAATGACGAGTTCGATAGTCGCAACTTCTTCTTAAATTCATTTAGGTAAAGGAAACCTGGTTTTTCAGCACGCATTGATTTATTGGTAAACCCAGAATTAATGTTTAAGTAAATCTGAATTAAGTCATTTAGGTGTTTACTTATCAAAAGATGTACTGTTCAAGCAAAAGTGCAGGCATATAAAAGTACCCCATTTATTCCAAATAGGTATCATTTAAATACGGGCAGCACAGTGGCTAAATGGTTAGCACTTCTGCCTGGCAGTACTAGGGTCATTGGTTCAAATCCCAACCACAGCACCACCTGCCTGGAGTTTGCATGTTCTCCCCGTGCCTGCGTGGGTTTCCTCCGGTTTCTTCCCACACTCCAAAGACATGCTGGTAGGTGAATTGGATCCTGTCTAAATTGGCCCTAGTATGTGTATGTATGAATGTAAGTTAGGGACCTTTTATTGTATTGTATGCCCCTTGAGGGTTAGGGACTGATGTGAGTGTACAATATATATGTGAAAGCACTGCATAAATGGACAGTGCTATATAAGTACCTGAAATAAATAAATATATTGTTGAATGTATCTTTTTATATTAATTCAGTCTTTGTTTATTTTACTTCTAAGGCCTCATGCACACTGGGCATTTTTGCAGCTGCTGTTTTTGGCATCAGACATTTTTTTTCTGCAGCCAGTAAACTCCCCAGCATGTTCTCCTATGTGTCCATGCACACATAGGCTTTTATCAGTATTTTTTGGCAGGGCGTCTCAGGCTGGAAACCCCCCCGCCCCCCAGAACTACTGTAATGGCAGTAGTGTTGGCTGTAGAATGGCGCATTAAAAACTTGAGTTTTGTTTAATTTTTTTTAGCAATTTCTAGCTTTTCTTTTTAGTTTTCTTTTTTTTTTTTTTTTTTTCATTTAGCAAAACTGTACTCCCACAAAAGCTTGAGGCTCAAATATGCTCATAAATGTTGGATAGCCACACTTTTCAGCAGTTTGCAGTGTTTTTCAGTATTTGCCTTCATGCACACGGGACGATTTGATAACGCTGGTAATGTTGGCTGTGTAAAGTCACATTAAAAACATGAGTTTTTCAACTTTTTTTTAGCATTTTTGCATTAGTGTTTAGTGGTGTTTTGCCGCGATTAGCTGTGTTTTTTTTTTACCCCCCAAAAAATAATCTTTTTTTTTTGGTCAAAAAAAGTTCCAAAAGAGGCGGTTTGTGGCATTTTACAGCGTTAGAGTGTTTTTACCGCTAAACAACTCCTCTAGAAACCTACTAGTCCTGGGTTTTTTTTCCAGCCAAAAAACATCCCAGCCAAAAAACGTTGATTACAGTCTATGTGTGCATGGACACAAAGGATAACATACTGGGGGGTTTACTGGCTGTAGAAAAAAACGTCAAAAGCCAAAAACAGCAGCTGTAAAATCGTCCAGTGTGAATGAGGACTAATACGTATTTGGAATAAGTCCTCATGCACAATGGGCGTTTTTGCAACTGCTGTTTTTGGCATTAGGCGTTTTTTTCTGCAGCCAGTAAACTCCCAGCATGTTCTCCTATGTGTCCATGCACACATAGGCTTTAATCAGTATTTTTTGGCAGGGCGTCTCAGGCTGGACCCCCCCCCCCCCGCACCAGAACTGTTTGAAGAGGAGTTTTTCAGCCATTAGGCCTCATGCACGATGGACAGTATAAAAATGCCAGTAGTGTTGGCAGAAGAATGCTGCAATAAGAACGTGAGTTTTGTTTAATTTTTTAGCAATCTCTTTTTCTTTTGAGTTTGTTTTCTTTTTAGCAAAACTATACTTCCACAAAAGCTTGAGGCTCAAAAACGCTCATAAATGTTGGATAGCCACGTTTTTCATCGGTTTGCAGTGTTTTTCAGTATTAGAGCATTTTTACAGCTGAAAAACACTTCAAATGCAGTAGTTCTCCAGCCTGAAAATGCCCCAGCCAAAAAACACAGATATGAGCCTTGTGTGCATGGACACATAGGATAACATGCTGGGGAGTACTGCCTGTAGAAATAAATGCCTGACGCCCAAAACAGCATCTGTATAAATGCCCAGAGTGCATGAGGCTTCAGGGGCATCAGGCATTTTTTTTACTACTTCCAAATGGCCCTCTATGTTATCCTATGTGTCCATGCACATATAGACTTTTAGTAGCAGTAGCGTTTACCAGCAGGAAAAAAACCCAGGGCCAGTGTGTCCAGGAGTAGCTGCATTTTGGCAGAAAAAAACGCTTGTCACGTGTAAACATGCCTAAATGCGTGTTAACACTAGGAGCGTTTATTATTATTTAGCGCTTGAGCGTTAATTCATTTCATTGACCAGAAAAAAATTATTATTATGGCCAATCAAATGAATTAACACTCAAGTGCTTGATGCTTGTAAACGCGCCTAAATGCTTGTTAAATAGCTAGACTCTTTGACAAGTGTCAGGCATTTTTTTTTTTCCAAAACGCTGATGTCAAGAGGAGGAGCATTTTTAAAATGTCCTGTTGCATGAGGCCTTATAGTCCACTGCATAGCATGAATCCAACCAGAAGAAAAAGGGGTAGCACTGTAGGCCAGGCAGGCTTTACTATTGCACAGTGTGCAGGGAGATGGCTAATTGGTGGAGAGAGGGCTGATCCGATCACTGTGTTTCTGCTCATTCATTATCCAATAACAGGCTGAGACAATCCTTGACAATGTTGTATAGCTTCAGTTGCTGTAGGAGGAGAGAGGTCAGAGCCTGGCTGTACTCAGTGCAGGATTACCAAATAGGCAGAGTAGGCACCAGCCTATGGGCCCCATGTCATATACCAGTGTGCAGAGAGTCCTTCAGAATTTCTAGTGTTTATACAGTTGCAAGAAAAAGTATGTGAACCCCTTGGGATTACATGGAGTTTTGCATGAATTGGGCATAAAATGTGCTCTGAACGTCATCTAAGTCACAACAATAGAAGAACACAGTCTGCTGAACATAATACTACACAAACATTAGATGTTGCCACGGTTTAATTGCACATAACATGTAAACATTCACAGTGCAGGGAGGAAAAAGTATGTGAGGCCCTAGCTTAATGACTTCTCCCAGAGCTAATTGGAGCCAGGAGTGAGCCAACCTTGACTCCAATCAGTGTGATGATATTGGATGTGTTGCTGACAGCTGTCCTGCCCTTAAAAAACACACACCTGCTTTGGGTTTACTGGTTTCAAGAAGCACTGTCTGATGTGAACCATGCCTCGCAGAAAAGAGCTCTCAGAACCTCATCCCCACTGTAAAACATGGCGGTGGGAGCATCATGGTTTGGGGCTGCTTTGCTGCCTTAGGGCCTGGACGGATTGTTGTCATTGATGGGAAAATGAATTCCAGAGTTTATCAAGACATTTTGCAGGAAAACGTACGACCATCTGTCCGCCAACTGAAGCTCCGCAGAGGATGGGTGATGCAACAGGACAATGACCCAAAACATACAAGTAATTCAACAAAACAATGGCTGCAACAGCACAGAATACGCCTTCTGGAGTGGCCCAGTCAGAGTCCTGACCTCAACCCGATTGAAATGCTGTGGCATGACCTTAAGAGAGCTATTCACACCAGACATCCCAAGAATATTGCTACACTGAAACAGTTTTGTGAAGAGGAGTGGTCCAAAATTACTCCAGATCGTTGTGCAGGTCTGATCTGCAACTACAGGAAACGTTTGGTTGAGGTTATTGCTGCCAAAGGAGGGTCAACCAGTTATTAAGTCCAAAGGTTCACATACTTTTTCCTCCCTGCACTGTGAATGTTTACATGTTATGTGCAATTAAACCATGGCAACATCTAATGTTTGTGTAGTATTATGTTCAGCAGACTGTGTTCTTCTATTGTTGTGACTTAGATGACGTTCAGAGCACATTTTATGCCCAATTCATGCAAAACTCCACGTAATCCCAAGGGGTTCACATACTTTTTCTTGCAACTGTACGTGGTTACACCCCTTTGGCACCTGATTGATAAATACATGTACTGGCTATTGGGATTTGAGCACAGGTATATTTTGTTTGTTGTATTGTAGATCAGTAGCCAGACCTAAACCTGGTAGCTCTCCCCCACTTTGTCTTTTCCCCTATATTGACATTGTGTCCACAGTAGCATTTGCGTAGGCAGAGCAGAGTAGGACTGGCCATAGAGGGATTACTTTAATGCAGTTGTCCAGCTTAAACATGTATTGCAATATGTGTGAGCCAAATATCCCTAATCTTTATTGCAAAGTTTGCTGGAAAGAGTATATACCAGTGTGCAGAGGGCCCTTCAGAATTTCCACGTCATTTAAGGGCCCCGTGACAACTGATCAAAATAATATTAATTTGATCTTGAAAAAAAATTACAATGAAGCTTTCTTAAATTGTTTAGAAAAGATTTTTATTATTATTATTATACAGGATTTCTATAGCACCAACAGTTTGCTCAGCGCTTTACAATATAATGGGAGACAATACAGCAACAATACAGTTCAATACAAGATGGTTAGGAGGGCCCTGCTCCTTGGAGCTTACTATCTAAGAGGGAGGGCGCTAGTGGTACAAAGGTAATAACTGTGGGGGATGAACTGATAGGAGAAATAGAAGATTTCTAGATTTCTATTCTATTTCTATTTCTAGAAGATTAGCTGAAGGCAGGATAGGCTTTTCTGAAGAGATAGGTTTTCAGAGATCGCCTAAAAGTGGGCAGAGTAGGTGATAGTCGGATAGATTGGGGTAGAGAGTTCCAGAGGATGGGGGAGGCTCTGGAGAAGTCCTGGAGATGAGCATGGGAGGAGGAGACAAGGGAGCTAGAGAGCAGGAGGTCGTGGGAGGAGTGTAGAAGATGTTTTGGGTGATATTTGGAGACAAGATTGCTGATGTAATTTGGGGCAGAGTTATAAATGGCTTTATATGTTATTGTTAATGTTTTGAATTTTATTTGTTAGGCAATGGGAAGCCAGTGGAGGGATTGGCAGAGAGGGGTGGCAGGCATGAAAGGTTAGTAAGGTGGATGAGTCTGGCAGAAGTAGGTTAGTAATGTGAGAGGAGACCGAAGGGGTGAGAAGTAGAAAGATAAATTTGGGTGTCATCAGCATAGAGATGGTGCTTGAAGTCATGGGAGTTTATCAAGTGACCAAGGGAGGAGGTGTAGATGGAGAAGAGAAGGAGTCCAAGTACAGAACCTTGAGGGACCCCTACAGAAAGAGGAAGTGGAGCAGAGGTGACAGAGTTATAGGTGTTAGAAAATACTCTATACTGTATTCATTTAATGCATCAAATAACAACTTAAAGTACATAAACAATAGACATCAGGTTCACATTACAGTTTGTCTCTTAAAAGCTCGTCTACATTTAGCTGCCAGTTTGTATTTTGGTGCAGCCTACATAAAGGTAATGTACAGTAGTGATGGTCATCTGCATCTAGCGGCTAAAGTGCACATTACTTAGTTCAATGTTGTTCCACTAGAGGATGGTCTCCCTGCAAGTGAGATTGGCAGAGCCACATACAGTGTGCCGGGAGGTACTGGAACCCGCTGGGTGCTTAAGCAGCAGCAAAAGGTAGACATGTAGAAGATGAAGGAGCTTTTTAAGATGGGGGCAGTGGAGGGGAGGTTGCATGCAGAGGTCAGAGCTGAGGAGGGGTGAAGTGAGATGTGATTTGGGGAGAGGTAAGAGGATGTGGAAGAGGGCTGAACTCTGCAGTCCGTGTGTGGTGCACCCCTGAACTCTGCACACTATGTGTGGTGCACCCCTGAACTCTGTGCTCTGTGTGTGGTGCACCCCTGGACTCTGCACTCTGTATGTGGTGCACCCCTGGACTCTGCACTCTGTATGCAACACACTCCTGGACTCTGCACTCTGTATGCAGCACATCCCTAAATCCTGCACTCTGTATGTAGCACAGCCCTGAACTCTGTGCTCTGTGTGTGGTGCACCCCTGGACTCTGCACTCTGTATGCAACACACCCCTGGACTCTGCACTCTGTATGCAACACACCCCTGGACTCTGCACTCTGTATGCAGCACATCCCTAAATCCTGCACTCTGTATGTAGCACAGCCCTGAACTCTGTGCTCTGTGTGTAACCTCTAGCAAACTCTGCAGTCTGTATGAAATGCACTCCTGGTATTTAATGTTCCCTTTAAGACCCTCCCACTGTTAGTGGAATTTGACTACACACACTTTTTGATGCGGTTTGGAGAGTGTGTGTTTGGGGGCCGGGGGAGAAGGGGGGGGGGGGTCATGGTTGAGTTTTTGCACCTATTTCTTGAGAAAGCCTGAGCTTTAGCCAGCACTTAATGCCAAAACCAACCGGAAGGATTCAAGGATCTCACAATTAATTTTTCTTTTCTATTTTGCACCCTGGGCAAAGACCAGCTACTTGCACCCCCCCCCCCCCACACACACACACAAAAAAAAAAAAAAAAAAACCCTTCAAATTCATTTTTGAAGTCCATCAAAAACCAGCAACATGTATGCCAGCTCTGAATGTAGAAGACAAGAAAAAGACAGGGGAAGGCGCCACTAAGTGCACTATTAAAAGCAATTTAATAAGCAAGAAGTGTTAAACACTCACAGGAAAGAAATAAAAAATGTCGCTTATCATCAATAATGGTCACCAACTGTCCTTCCTGTCCTAAGAATCATCCAGTGTGGGTCTGGATTCATGGATGGAGAGGCAGAGATGCCAGGATACTGCCAGATAACGGTAAGTGCCTGGGCTGGCTAAAAAAAACACTCTATGTGATACAATTCTCAGCAAGCAGGAGAGTAAGGAACCCAGCGGCCATGGCTGCACCCTAGGCGGCAGAGAGCCCGAGACGGCTGCCTAGTTCACATAATGCTAGCATCGGCCCTAGTTCCATTCACTTGTTTGGTGATTTTTACATTTGAAGGCTGGTTGAAAGTAGTTGAAACTGCCTGAAAATTGTCACGTGTATGGCCATCATTGTTGCTGCTAGAACACCAATCAGTGAAGGTTTGTCTGTAATCTTGGGGACAATCATAGTTATATGTAAAGTATGACTGCAGTACCAGGGCACCTTTAGTATAGACTTTTAGTTGGAAAAATTACCCTTACAGAGTTGTTCAGCAATTGTATTCTTCTGCAGGATAGTTATGTTATTGCTTACTCTACAGAACATGAAAAACCTATGAAATAATTGACTGCCATCAAAGGGGACAGCCCAAAAAAACATTTAGGGGTTCCGAGAGCCGCAAGGGGCACGGGTCCCAACCAATGAGTTGTTGCTACTGACCAGGGCTGGGACTAGGACCAGAAGTGGCACTTGCCCTGGACAGAACAGTATTATATGGAGCTGCAACCCCCTGCCTCTCCTCTGGATTCAATAGCTGCCGGGATCGACTGTCCTGTTTTAATTGTGGGAGAGTGGATGTGGCTGACTGCAGTCCATCTACCTGCGGGTCTCCCTGTTCTGGAGAAGGATGGGCAGGTGGGTCTGTGTTGGGGTCCCATCTGATCACACCCCTGCAGTCCTACTAAGTGGGGTCTCCTTCTCCTGGAGTAAGGTTGGGTGGGGATGTTTGTGTTGACCCCTATACAGTCCTCCTAGCTGGGGGTCTCCTTTTACTGAAGGACGGGTGGGGGTATGTATTGGTGGTGGGCAGGAGGGTTTGTGTTGGGATCCCTTCTGATCACTCCTATACAGCCCTCCTAGCTGGGGGTCTCCATTTACTGGAGAAGAGTGGGCAGGGGGGTATGTGTGGGGATCCCCTCTGATCAACTCTCTGAAATTATGGGTCTCCTTTTGCTATTTTGTACAGAGAGACCTCATACCAGGGACAGGGGAGTGTGAGGGTGTCCTATATAGAAGTCAGTGGGTGTCAGGGGATTTAATACAGAGGTAAGTAGGTGTAAGGATGTTTGATATAGAGGTCAGTGTGTTGGGGGTCTTATATAGAGGTCAGTAGGTATTGGGGGATCTTATATATTGGTCAGAAGGTGTCAACGGATCTTATATAGAGGTCAGTAGGTTTCAGGGGGTCATATACAGAGGTAAGTAGGTGTCTGGAGTCTTATATAGAGGTCGGTAGGTTTCTGGGAGACTTATATAGATGTAATTGTATCGGAGGGTCTTATATAGAGGTCAGTGTGTTGGGGGTCTTATATAGAGGTCAGTAGCTATTGGGGGATCTTATATATTGGTCAGTAGGTGTCAACGGATCCTATATAGAGGTCAGTAGGTTTCAGGGGGTCATATACAGAGGTAAGTAGGTGTCTGGAGTCTTATATAGAGGTCGGTAGGTTTCTGGGAGACTTATATAGATGTAATTGTATCGGAGGGTCTTATATAGAGGTCAGTGTGTTGGAGGGTCTTGTACAGAGGTCAGCGTCTTGGGGAGTCTTATATAGAGGTTTTATAGCGATAGGTAGGTGTTTGGCTCATTGAAAAGGTAATGCAGTCTACCTTGTCGAGGTGGTAGGCTTCATATTTTTTTGGCCAAAATATAATTCCTTACTGTTAAATCTTGAAAGCACTGATGATTTGGAAGACACTCTTCATTTTCATATATTAAGTTGTAAGAGTGTTAAAACAAAAGTGGGTGCACTCAAGGGCTCATTGGGTTGGCCAGTAGGCAGATTCAGTGGTTTGGCCAGTGAGCCAGCCTTGGAGAATGTTGGTGGTCAGACCCGAGGGGGGGGGCAAGCCTAAAGATGTGTCAGGGGCCCCACATTTTCTGATGGCTGCCCTGGTCATATATCTGATATGTACATTACTCATGCAATTTTTTTTTGCTATGTACAGTATGTATGATACTAAAACAAGTCTCTTCACTACTGATGTTTCTGCACTATGGTGTGAACAAGCCCTGAATGTTTTCAACCAGTCTACAGAATTACAAACATAATACAAGAGGAACAGAAACATTCCATGCTAAACCATAGTTGTCAACAAGGAAGGATGCTTTGGGGATAAAATGTGGTGCATGAAGTGCACCACCTGCCAGATGCATGGGGTATGGCCAAAACTGGTAATGGCCAATATACTGGGTGGGGCTTTATGACATATGATTTGTAGTGCTGCGCTCTTCTCACTATGCTTTGCATCGTTATAGACAAACTAGGGCCTGGTGGTAAACTGAAGAGAAAGTGAGAGTAAAATAAATTTCACTGTGGATGTCAGTGGGAGTAAATATAAACCCCATCGTGGTGTGTGGGAGTAAGGGTCAGTGGGATAAAATAAACTCTATATTGTTGGTGTCAGTGGTATAAATAAGACCCATCATGGTGCCAGTGGATGTAAAATAGGCAACATCAGCAGTGTCAGTGGGATGAAAAAAAATCATGTGTAATAAAACTGTTTAGGACTTTGTCTCCTAGATTAACATAATATACATCATAGCATACATACAGTGCAGGGATCAGGAGTATAATGTACAACATAGCATACACAGTGCAAGGGTCAAGAACATAATGTACAACATAGCATACTGTATACAGTGCAGGGGTCAGGAGTATCATTTTCAATATAGCATATACAGTGTAATAGTATACAGTGTGCAACATAGTGAATGCAGTGCATGGGGTCAGGAGAATAAAGCCTAAGGAAGTAGGTTTCTTCCCCATCTAAGAAATATTTTCTCAATAGAGAATTGTCTTCATGGGGACATTCTGTTGGATTGGGATAGAGGGTGGGGAGCTTCTGCCACTCTGAAGTGTTGATCACGGTTTCAAAAGTGGATACTTTTCCACCAAAAAGAATAATGGATAATAATGATTGTAAGCCCTCACCTTGTAAAATAATGGATAATAATGATTGAAAGCCCTCACCTTGTAAAATATCCCAATCAGTCTAAAATAGAAATAAAAGGCAAACATTTGTGTATAGATATAAAAATATTATAAAAGTGATCACATATTCTCTGTTCCAAGTTGCATAAGAGCTAGGGGAGGAGAAACAGCAGTACTTTGATCTTCCTAGTGAATGACTGTGCATGGGGGGGGGGCTTATCAGGACAAGTCAGATCATTGGAGGAGAGTAGGCTGAGTTCTCAGCACAGCTAGAGAACTGATCACGCTGTGTTGTCCTGCTTTGTGCGGTCACTTTTTAATAGGAGAGCAGAGGGACTGGCAGCAACACCATGAATTTCACACAAAGGATGCAATACAAAGGAAAAAGGATACTTTTTCATAGAAATACATACTACAGCAGGCACATATCAGGAATGTGACATGTTGGGTTTACATATTCTTTAAAAAGTAAATCATTAAATACACCTTACAGCCTACAATAAGTGTTTTTATGATGGCAGTTTGCTGGAAAAGCCTTTGTTACTTTTTTACTTTACTGTATATTGTTACTATAAACAACCACAACTTGTATATCTGTTTATCGCCATCTTGTGGCTGTAATGAGAAGTGAAAGTTCCAAGATGTCTAAACAAAATCAGGCTATCAGTCAACATACATTCTCTAACATTGTTCTACATAGTCCTCCGTTTCGAAATCATTTTACCTATAAAAAAAGATCAGAGTCTGATCTGACATCTCATCATTTTGAGAGCAAATTTGGGTTGTTGTTTCAAATCCCACCCACGGCACCACCTGCCTGGAATTGCATGTTCTCTCTGTGCCTGTGTGGATTTCCTCCAGGTACTCTGGTTTCCTCCCACCCTCCAAAGACATGCTGGTAGGTGAATTGGATCCTGTCTAAATTGGCCTGTGTATGAATGTGAGTTAGGGACCTTAGATTGTACAACCCTTGAGGGTTAGGGACTGAAGTCAATGTACAATATATATGTAAAGTGCTGTGTAAATTTACAGCACTATATAAGAACCTGTAATAATAAAGATGAAAGTCACATAAAATGTTTATGAGATAGGGCAGCACAGTGGCTAAATGGTTAGCACTTCCACCTGGCAGTACTATGATCATTGGTTCAAATCCCAGCCACAGCACAACCTGCCTGGAGTTTGCATTTTCTCCCTGTGACTGCGTGGGTTTCCTCCAGGTAATCCGGTTTCCTCCCACACTCCAAAGACATGCTGGTAGGTGAATTGGCTCCTGTCTAAATTGGCCTGTGTATGAATGTGAGTTAGGGACCTTAGATTGTACAACCCTTGAGGGTTAGGGACTGAAGTCAATGTACAATATATATGTAAAGTGCTGTGTAAATTTACAGCACTATATAAGAACCTGTAATAATAAAGATGAAAGTCACATAAAATGTTTATGAGATAGGGCAGCACAGTGGCTAAATGGTTAGCACTTCCACCTGGCAGTACTATGATCATTGGTTCAAATCCCAGCCACAGCATAACCTGCCTGGAGTTTGCATTTTCTCCCTGTGACTGCGTGGGTTTCCTCCAGGTAATCCGGTTTCCTCCCACACT